>NC_047034.1:153872308-154172308 GCF_011762595.2 Tursiops truncatus
CACTTTAGAGAATGAAAGGGAGCGCTATTAGTAATGACTCCATGGCTACAGCCGTGAACAGGGAGGTGAGGTCACTATTATGATATCACCTGCCAGCCCTTCTCCACCTCCACAGCCTCGGACCCCCAGACCTGATGCAGAACATCGGCCATTTACTGGGCATTTAGCAGTGCTGGACACTCCGTAGAGCTTGTTGTATTAGATTTCCATGACAACGTGTGGCTGATCCACTTATTGTTCCCATTTTATTAATACAGAGACTGAGGCCCAGAAGACTCTTGCCCAAGAACACACAGCTGGTAAGTGGTGGAGCTGGACTTCTTTGAACCCAGGGAGCCTGGCTTCCCTTGATAGGATTATAATAACATTTTTTTTTTGCAGTACGCGGGCCTCTCACTGTTGTGGCCTCTCCCACTCTCCCATTGCGGAGCACAGGCTCCGGACGTGCAGGCTCAGCAGCCATGGCTCACGGGCCCAGCCGCTCGGCAGCATGTGGGATCTTCCCGGACCGGGGCACGAACCCGCATCCCCTGCATCAGCAGGCGGGTTGTCAACCACTGCGCCACCAGGGAAGCCCTATAATAACATTTTAATGAATTTGTTTGGCCTGCAAGAATTGCCATGGGGGCTTCCCTAGAGGCGCAGTGGTTAAGAATCTGCCTGCCAATATAGGGGACACGGGTTTGAGTCCTGGTCTGAGAAGATCCCACATGCTGTGGAGCAACTAAGCCCACATGCCACAACTACTGAGCTTGCGCTCTAGAGCCCGCGAGCCACAACTACTGAGCCTGTGTACCACAACTACTGAAGCCTGTGCACCTAGAGCCTGTGCTCTGCAACAAGAAAAGCCACTGCAATGAGAAGCCCGTGCACCGCAACGAAGAGCAGCCCCCGCTTGCCGCAACTAGAGAAAGCCTGCATCCAACAATGAAGACCGAACGCAGGCAAAATTAAATAAATTGAAAAAAAAATAAAAAAAGAATTGCCATGGAATGGGGTTTCCCAATCTTTCATCAGATCTCTTCACCCACCCCCGCCGCTCCTCCCACCCCCCAGTCTCTCTTAGCTGTCTTTAGCTCAGGGACATCATTAAAAGGACCTTTGAGTGGTGAGGGGATGTGTAGTTGAGGAAGGGAGCAGGGAGTGGAAGAGTAGCGGCAGGATGAGAGTAGTAAAAGCTACCATTAATTAAACACTTACTGCATACCAGTCTCTGTTTTAAGTGTTTTCAGTGTATTAACCTGTTTAATCCTCACAACACCCCTATGAACCCCAAGTAACATTATGATTCCCATTTTACAGATGAGAAAACTGAGGCCACTTGCCCTCCATTATGCAGCTGGTAAGTGGTAGAGCCAGGGCCACCCAGTTGGCTTCACCATCGTGCAGTTTGTCCTTGAGGAAGAGGATGCTGCTGGCCCAGTGGTGGAGTCCCTCTAGCCTGCTTCCTCTAGGACATAGAACCTGGAAATTCTGCTTTGGTGGCTGAAGCAGATGTCACTGACTTCCTAATGGTACTCCTGAGCCAAGTGAGCAGCACTTTGCAACTTTCAAGGACGAGGGAGTCCACGGTCTGGCCTCTTGGGGGCGCCAGCCAAGGGTGTCCGACTCCCTCTTTCGCTCCGCCATCTCCCTGCAGGGGCGCAGGCGGGCAAAAGTGGAGCCTGATTCCTGCCGCCCTCCGCGGCAGCTCATTTTTCATTCATTTTCTTTAAATGCTTCTTGCTCTGTTTTTAAATCTAATTTTTCAGCTTCTTTTTTTATCTTCACTCAAGTTGCTTTAATGAAACGAAAACGTGTCTGTTTCCCTCTGCTGGAGCTGCCTGGGGAATTTCAACATAAAACAAACAAGTTGGCTTTTAAAATTAAAATTTTATGGGTGGCATTTCCTCATTTAATGGGAGGCACAAAAGGCTGGAGCAAAACCAGTTAACACGGGGTTGGGACTCGGTGTTCAGCAAAATGAAGCAGCAGGAGCACAGTGTGCTGGGAGCCGCTAGCTCCGGGGGGCTGGGCGAGATGCGCAGACAGGCGACGTGGAGGGCGGCGGCCGCCCAGCACCACTGTGCACCCCGGACGGCCCTGCACACGTTTACACGCAGCCCTCACCACCCCATCCCCTGCCCCCAGGACCCCATGCCCAGGTGCCTGTGTGCACACCTGCTCTGTACCTTCAGATGGCAGGCGATTGTGTGGATGAGCAAACAGGGGTAGGGAATGGCTTTGGAGTCCTGGGGTGCTGGACACCGAGTCTGGAGAGGTATCCGTGAAAGAAGCTAAGGTCTCTGCAAAAGCCAGGATTCACTCAGGAATTAACGCCCCCGGTACAGTATGAGTCCCATCCTGTCTTGATCACGGCTGTGCCCCAGGCCTCAGACAGAACCAGGAGTGTGGTAGGCGCTCCACAAACACGCGATGACCCAACGAATGACTTCGTTCGGGGGAACTCAGCAGTGGATCGCTCAGAGTCCTTATCACCAACCATAGGACCCTGTTTTTTTTTTTTTTTTTGGTAGAAATGGTGAAAATGCTACAGGATCCAAGGAGGGAGGGGCAGTCGTGGTGGGATCACCATCAGAGAAGGGCTTTGTGAACCCAGCAAAGGCAGAGTGAAAAGGCAGCCAGCCCAGGGGTCTGGCAGGAGTAAAGGCCTGGAGGTGAGAGGTGGACGTGGCTGAATCTGGCCAGAAAGTACGGTGTGTGCAAGCAGAGGACTCTGGAGAGGTCAGAGGCAGCCAGGTTGTAAAGTGTGGGATGAGGAGCTTCGTTGGACTTTATCTCATGGGCAGTGGAGACCCACGGCAAGTTCCAAAGCAGATTGATATGCTCAGAGGTGGTTTCTGGGAGACTGGTTCTGGAGGCTGGTAGGAGGGAAAGGAAGAGTCCAGCCTGGTTGGGGTGGCATTGGTCCAGGCTGAGCTGAGGGCCTCAGGCTGGGTGGTCAAGGGGATGTGGGACCCTCCTGTGAGCCAGGGAGCCCTGGAGGAGGAGCAAGTTGGGGAAGTGGAGGTATTCAGTGTGTCAACGCCAGCTCACCCGCAGGTGTGGACCAGCCTGTGCTGACGACACAGGAAGTGGATTTCACACTGACATTTACAACCTGATCCTGTAAGTACTGGGCCTGGTGCCACAGCCCTGGGAAAACAGGCCTCATAGCTTCAGAGAAAGGGCCTGGGAGACCTCTTCTGCTTCCTTCATCTCCATCCCGCCCCCACCCCCTAAGTGACTCTTTCTATCCTACAATGGGGCAGATTTCTCCCCATCCCTTCTGCCCTCTGACTCCTGATTCTGCAGAGAGGACCACTCTGGTTACTAGGATCACCAGAGCGGCAATAATACGGGAAAAACCGAGTGTCCCACCTACTCTGAGTTAGGAAATCTAGCTGGTCACCATGACCACCACCAGCAGCCTTAGAGTCTTCCCCAGTCAGGGCTTCAGACCCACAGATGCACTCCTGGACAGAGTCCTGCAGGCCCCAGACAGACCTCCGGCTGGGATGTGGGCAGTGGGAGCTGGGTCCTGGCTCTCTTGGGAGGGTGTCTTTGAGGGAACATCTGAGGTTGGAGGAAGGGGCTTCCTGATACAGGTCTGTGCTCTGATCTGTGCCCATCGAAGGGTCGCATCTGAGGATCCAGGTGAGAGTCTCTTTGAGACCAACTTGAGAAGCCTGAGGTTTATTTGCAAGTATCTTTGAGGCCTGTTTGAAGGTCTAAGGACTGGGTTGGCCTGAGGGCCAGTAGCATGAAACCAATAAAAATGTCCCAAGGCTAAGGCTGATATGACCCTTCTCCCTCCATATAACAGAGTAAATCTGGCCAAGTTTGCAGCGGGTTCTTATGGCCAGGGGGCTGGTGGAGAGGCTGTCTTTCCTTTGGTGATGGATGACGTTTACCCCAAACCACAAAACAGTTGGCCAGAGACCCCGTTCTATCCCAACAACCAGCTGGCTGACCTCGACACATCTGGCAAAGGCAATACACTTCTTGAGGACCACACCACCTGCCCATCTTCCAGGGGAGAGAGACACCATGTGCCCTATCTGAAATGGGTTTTTAAGTATGAATAGTGGTTCACCTGGTGAGCAAGGTGAGAAGGACCATATCGACTGAGTGACACAGGTGAAGACACGGAAATGTGAAACAGTTTTCTGTGAGCCAAGAGAACTACATCGGTTTTCCTGGAGTCGAGAACTTGCAAGAGCTAGCGTACGAGTATCACACAAAATAAACTGAGAGAGAGCTCCTTGCAAACTGTTGAGTGCTACACAACATGAGGCCTTGCTCTTACCACCCATCTCTCTTGTTTATCACGGGAACCGAATGAGTCAGTGTGTGAAGTTGCATTGTAAACTGGAAAGCATGAAAATGTTAATTAATATATTTAGAGAGCAGAGAAATTAAGTGTGAGAATGTGGAGATGGAGTAGACAATTAAAATATCTGCTAATTTCTCTCTTGAATTCACATTTGAGGCAATGTTTGTAAACTGAGAATTATAATTACTTTTCTCCGTCACACCTCTTTTCAGATGAATACGCTGTGAGAGGATTATAGTAGCTATTAAAAACACTGTCAAGTTCCTGGTAGATCAGTTGGGACTCTTTATATAGCAAGTACCAGAAGACCCAGCACACACTGGCTTACCCAGTAAAAGGAAGGTGTAGTTTTTATGTGATGTGAAAGTGCAAAGGTAGCATGAACTTCAAGATGGGTTTGATCCAGCATTTGTTAATCCTGATGCTCAGGCTTGTTTCTCCATGTTGGGTACCAACAGTTCCTAGGCTTCTTCCTCCAAATGCTGGGAGAGAGAGAGGGGCGTCCCTTCAGCCAACCATCCAACAGAGTTCCTGAGCTTCATGTCTGATTGGACTAACTTGGGTCATGTAGATGGGGAATGCCAGGGTCTGTTTGGCATAGGTCTGGATCAAGTGTCCATCCCTAAAACAATCACTGTGGGACACGAGAAGGTAGAATGGACCCCCACCATACCTGGGCACTCAAGCGGACCACGGGGCTTCAGGCGTGCAGACCTGGAGTCATGTTGGTTTCTGCCCTCATTGCTGGTTCAGCGTCTAAACTCTCTCTTCCCTGTATCTCCTCCTTTGCAGGCGTGATACTGGTCCAGGCCTTGTCCCATGGCCCCACATTTATTTTTATTTTGCGGTACGTGGGCCTCTCACTGTTGTGGCCTCTCCCGTTGCGGAGCACAGGCTCCGGACACGCAGGCTCAGCGGCCATGGCTCACGGGCCCAGCCACTCTGCGGCATGTGGGATCTTCCCGGACTGGGGCACGAACCCGTGTCCCCTGCATCGGCAGGCGGACTCTCAACCAATGCGCCACCAGGGAAGCCCGACCCCACATTTAAATTACTACCATTGTGGGTTTTCTTTAGCTGCTTACTCAGTCCCTAGCCTCTTTGCTTGCCAGTACATTTTTCTTGATAGCTGCCCGAAACTTTAATCATAGAAAAGAACACATATTATAGCCGATGTGATGAGATGGGAAGCATGATTACAAAATTTAGCTATGGGAAAATTATGATCATTTGCCAAAGACCCAATTTTATCACTAGAAAACCCAGTAAAATTAGCTCAAAACAATTAATTATGGCAAATAAAAGAGTTTTGTGAGATGTCGGAAACAAAATAAGAAAAAAGCTCTTTTCTATAACAACAATAATCAGTTTAAAAATATTGTAGCAGATTACCTGGAGAAGAGGGTTTTTACTTTTTTTTCCTGTAACTTCGTGAGGAAGCACACTTGGGGATAAGTTGGTTTCTGGAAATCAAGTTGGTTTCTAGTGGTGGAGACGCACATGACCTTGAATTAGACCCCTCCCCCCACCCTTTTTAAGAATATCACCAGGATGGATCCTTTATACAAGTAAGGCAAATACCACCTGTTTTTCTAGGAAGAGGCCTGGAAGAAGGAATCTAGGTGCAGGAAGGCAAACCAAGATGGTAATTATTCTGTTTTTTTTTTTTTTTTGCGGTACGCGGGCCTCTCACTGTTGTGGCCTCTCCCGTTGAGAAGCACAGGCTCCGGACGCGCAGGCTCAGCGGCCACGGCTCACGGGCCCAGCCGCTCGGCGGCATGTGGGATCTTCCCCGACTGGGGCACGAACCCACGTCTCCTGCACCGGCAGGCAGACCCCCAACCACTGCGCCACCAGGGAAGCCCCAATTCTGTTTTGTAATGACTGCATTTAAGTGGTTTGCTCTAGATGTGACCTGGTTTTATTGCCTGGGCTAGGAGCAGAGGGGAATAGGGATTTTCAGGTGGAGAGAGAGAGAGAGGGAAAGAGAGAGAGAGAGGAAGAGAGAGAGAGGAAGAGGAGGGGGGAGAGAGAGCGAGAGGGAGGGAGAGAGGGAGCGGGAAAAAAGAGGAGGAGAAGAAGGGGAAGAAGAGGAAGAAGAAAGAGGGGGAGGGGAGCCAGGAAAAGGAGGACCCAGTGAGGTGACAAGCAGTCCCCCAGGACTGTGTGTGGAACACGTGAGCATCTATCTGGCCTCCCCAGGTGCCAAGGTACAATTCTTAAAATATTGTGAACATAACTCTCAGGCAATAGAGAGTGAGCACAATCAAAATTTTATTTAACTCAATCAGAGATGAAAAGGAAATAAAAGGAATCCAAATCGGAAAAGAAGAAGTAAAGCTGTCACTGTTTGCAGATGACATGATACTATACATAGAGAATCCTAAAGATGCTACCAGAAAACTACTAGAGCTAATCAATGAATTTGGTAAAGTAGCAGGATACAAAATTAATGCACAGAAATCTCTGGCATTCCTATATACTAATGATGAAAAATCTGAAAGTGAAATCAAGAAAACACTCCCATTTACCACTGCAACAAAAAGAATAAAA
The DNA here is from genome assembly GCF_011762595.2 of Tursiops truncatus. Classification (NCBI taxonomy): domain Eukaryota; kingdom Metazoa; phylum Chordata; class Mammalia; order Artiodactyla; family Delphinidae; genus Tursiops; species Tursiops truncatus. The sequence continues at coordinate 153,879,177 of NC_047034.1, forward strand.
TATCTAGGAATAAACCTACCTAAGGAGACAAAAGACCTATATGCAGAAAATTATAAGACACTGATGAAAGAAATTAAAGATGATACAAATAGATGGAGAGATATACCATGTTCTTGGATTGGAAGAATCAACATTGTGAAAATGACTCTACTACCCAAAGCAATCGATAGATTCAATGCAATTCCTATCAAACTACCACTGGCATTTTTCACAGAACTAGAACAAAAAATTTCGCAATTTGTATGGAAACACAAAAGACCCCGAATAGCCAAAGCAATCTTGAGAACGAAAAAAGAAGCTGGAGGAATCAGGCTCCCTGACTTCAGACTATACTACAAAGCTACAGTAATCAAGACAGTATGGTACTGGCACAAAAACAGAAAGATAGATCAATGGAACAGGATAGAAAGCCCAGAGATAAACCCACGCACATATGGACACCTTATCTTTGATAAAGGTGGCAGGAATGTACAGTGGAGAAAGGACAGCCTCTTCAATAAATGGTGCTGGGAAAACTGGACAGCTACATGTAAAAGTATGAGATTAGATCACTCCCTAACACCATACACAAAAATAAGCTCAAAATGGATTAAAGACCTAAACGTAAGGCCAGAAACTATCAAACTCTTAGAGGAAAACATAGGCAGAACACTCTATGACATAAATCACAGCAAGATCCTTTCTGACCCACCTCCTAGAGTAATGGAAATAAAAACAAAAATAAACAAATGGGACCTAATGAAACGTCAAAGCTTTTGCACAGCAAAGGAAACCATAAACAAGACCAAAAGACAACCCTCAGAATGGGAGAAAATATTTGCAAATGAAGCAACTGACAAAGGATTAATCTCCAAAATTTACAAGCAGCTCATGCAGCTCAATAACAAAAAAACAAAAACCCAATCCAAAAATGGGCAGAAGACCTAAATAGACATTTCTCCAAAGAAGATACACAGACTGCCAACAAACACATGAAAGAATGCTCGACATCATTAATCATTAGGGAAATGCAGATCAAAACTACAATGAGATATCATCTCACACCAGTCAGAATGGCCATCATCAAAAAATCTAGAAACAATAAATGCTGGAGAGGGTGTGGAGAAAAGGGAACACTCTTGCACTGCTGGTGGGAATGTGAATTGGTTCAGCCACTATGGAGAACAGTATGGAGGTTCCTTAAAAAACTACAAATAGAATTACCATATGACCCAGCAATCCCACTACTGGGCATATACCCTGAGAAAACCAAAATTCAAAAAGAGTCATGTACCAAAATGTTCATTGCAGCTCTATTTACAATAGCCCGGAGATGGAAACAACCTAAGTGCCCATCATCGGATGAATGGATAAAGAAGATGTGGCACATATATACAATGGAATATTACTCAGCCTTAAAAAGAAACGAAATTGAGCTATTTGTAATGAGATGGATGGACCTAGAGTCTGTCATACAGAGTGAAGTAAGTCAGAAAGACAAAGACAAATACCGTATGCTAACACATACATATGGAATTTAAGAAAAAAAAAATGTCGTGAAGAACCTAGGGGTAAGACAGGAATAAAGACGCAGACCTACTGGAGAACGGACTTGAGGATATGGGGAGGGGGAAGGGTGAGCTGTGACAGGGCGAGAGAGAGTCATGGACGTATGCACACTAACAAACGTAAGGTAGATAGCTAGTGGGAAGCAGCCGCATGGCACAGGGATATTGGCTCGGTGGTTTGTGACAGCCTGGAGGGGTGGGATAGGGAGGGTGGGAGGGAGGGAGACGCAGGGGGGAAGACATATGGGAACATATGTATATGTATAACTGATTCACTTTGTTATACAGCAGAAACTAACACACCATTGTAAAGCAATTATACTCCAATAAAGATGTTAAAAAAATTTTATTTAACTCAATGAGGGTTGAGCAAATCTGATTCAAAGGAGGATATGAGAAACTCGTATGAAAAACAATGATGGAATATGATGACTAAATTGGTTACAAAATTGGTTAATATCCTATAAGGCAATAAAACCCTAACCTTTGGGGTTATTTTCTCCTCTGGATGGAAATCACTTGCACCTTATCAGTTTTCTACAAGTGAACATCTAACTTTACAGAGCATGGGCCCTGATCAATAGTAATTAGAACGTCAAACAAAGCTGCAGGCCCTAGAGGGTCACCTGACTCTAGGTGGGCTTGTCGGCCAAGTCACAGGATGGGGAGAGAACTCACAGCCATCTTTTTGCCGATTTCCAAGTTTTGAATAGGACTGGGGGAAAGGAATCTCCTGGAGGAATGTGCAATGGGAATTTGAGTTTTGGGGGCTCAGAGTCATTATAGATGGACCCCGAAAAGAAATGTGAGCCCAACTTTCACTAGGGTGAAGTGGGGCAAGTAAGAGAAGCGTCAGTTGGTGCCAGTGGCTTGGTGGGCTCCACGTGGGGATGGGAAGATGGGTTGTACCCACCCCTGTGCCATGTTTTTTTTTTTTTTTTTGCCTGCATTGGGTCTTCGTTGCTGAGCGCGGGCTTTCTCTAGTTGCAGCGAGCGGGGGCTACTCTTCGTTGCGGTGCGTGGGCTTCTTATTGCAGTGGCTTCTCTTGTTGCGGAGCACGGGCTCTAGGCGCACAGGCTTCAGTAGTTGCGGCTCGTGGGCTCAGTAGCTGTGGCTCACGGGCTCTAGAGCGCAGGCTCCATCGTTTCGGCGCACAGGTTTAGTGGCTCCGCGGCATGTGGGATCTTCCCGGACCAGGGCTCGAACCCGTGTCCCCTGCATTGGCAGGCGGATGCTTAACCACTGCGCCACCAGGGAAGCCCCTGTGCCATGTTTTGAAGTACCTCTCCTTGGACTCAGAGTTACACTAACCTTTTTATTTTCTGGAGGCTTTTTCCTGCTTTGTTTTTTTAACTAAATTTTTTATTGTGGTAAAATATACATATATATTTATATAACATAAAAATTACCATTTCAATATTTTTAAAGTGTACAGGTCAGTGGCATTAAGTATATTTACATTGTTGTACAGCCATCACCACCTTCCATCTCCAGAACTTTTTCATCATCCCAAACTGAAACTCTGTACCTGTTAAACACCAGATCCCCATTACCCCTTCCTCCTACTTCCTGGCGATGACCATTCTACTTTCCGTCTCTCTCAATTCAAATACTCTAGATACCTTATATAAGTGGAACCATACTGTATTTGTCTTTTTGTGACTGGTTTCTTTCACTTAGCATAATGTTAAGGTTTATCCCTATTGTAGTAATATATCAGGACTTCATTCCTTTGTTTTTGGATAAACAAGTGTATTTGTAAGTTTAGTCAATGTACATAATTGATCTAAAAACTTCAATAGAATGATAAATTTTAAAACCACTTGGCAAGCCATCTCTATGAAGTGATTTTTCCCAGGACCTTATACCAGATGACACCATTTTAACTGGCAGAGGTTCCATGCGCTGAAGCTGTGTGTCCCTCCCCTACAGCAAGTTTACCCTAAGGGTTATTATAATACAAACTCCACAAGGAAAAGAAGTTCGGTATTGTTCCCTCTTGGTAGAGAAAAACTCAACCTAGTTATGAGACCAACCACAACACAAAGAAAAGCTGCACTAACTACTATATTAGTAATAGATGATGCTGGTGTGAATAACTTGTATTGTATTCTAGAGCCCTTATAAATAAATCCCCCCCGTTAGTGTCTGCATTATCAGCTCGAGGATTAGTTAACATGTGGTAGAATGAGGACTTATGCAAGGTATAATGTGCAAAGCATTCTACTACGTATGAAAAACAAGTGCAGTCTAATTAGGAGAAAACCAACCGGACTCCATATCACACACACCTTAATGACAAGACTCCCCACCACATGTGAATGTAAAACATTTAATTTAAAAATGTTGACACTACAATATATAAAATAGCTATTATAAATGTACATAGTGTATTCTATAGCTGCCAGGTTTACTTTTTTTTCTTTTTTTTTTTAAAGGAAACTGTAAGTTACACTGTGGTTAAGACTTGTATCTTCACCCTTGAAAAAGCCCACATTCTATCACAGTGATGTATGGTCAGACTTAACAGCCCCAATCGTTAAACACTTGGATCAAGTCATAACCAGTTTTTTTGCAAAAGGACTCTGTACACAGTTATCAATTTTAGTACCTTAACAGCTACCCAACAAGTCATTAACATACAGAAACATGCATCATGAGAAGCAAGAAATATCACCCATCCCTTCTGCATATTAGCAACTTGTCACTCCTGAGCAACGTGCTCACATCACTGAGGTCTGTGAACAGTCAGTCACTTTTCGCATTCATCCTGAGTGAAGGATGGAATGACTTAAGTACAAATGCGGCATATTATAAACAATTTCTTACAGAAGAGTCACAAAGTAAACCAAAGTATTTTACATAATTTACTACAAAACACCATAAAAACTTCCTTCACTTAAGCTCTCTCTCCCCGTAGGCGGCGAGCCAACTGGATGTCTCTGGGCATGATGGTGACTCTCTTTGTGTGGATAGCACACAGATTAGTATCTTCAAATAAACCCACCAGGTACGCTTCACTAGCCTCCTGAAGCGCACCGATGGCGGCACTCTGGAACCTCAAGTCGGTTTTGAAATCCTGGGCGATCTCCCTCACCAACCTCTGGAAACGCAGCTTCCGGATCAGAAGCTTGGTGGATTTCTGGTAACGACGGATTTCTCCAAGAGCAATGGTCCCGGCCCTGTAGCGATGAGGTTTTTTCATCCCGCCGGTAGGAGGGGCGTTTTCTCGGCCGCTTTAGTGGCCAGCTGTTTGCGGGGCGCTTTGCCACCCGTGGACTTGACAAGCAGTCTGCTTGGTTCGGGCCATTTCCTTTCACCCAATGCCGAAGCCTTACACCGCTTCTCCGACCGCCGCGCAGTTCCTGCTGCCCAGTAAAGAGCCGTAGCTGCTGAGCTAATGGAAGAAGCTCCTCCGACTAACGACAAAACGGCTCTGCGCTCTTCATTCCTTTTTAAGGCTTATTAATATTTCATTGTATGTATATACTATATTTTGCTTATTCTTTCATCTATCAGTGGACACTTGGGATATTTCTACCTTTTGGCTATTGTGAATAATGCTGCTGTGCACGTGGGTGCACAAGTATCTGTTTAAATCCCTGCTTTCAAATCTTTGGGTACATTCCTAGAGAAGGGATTGCTGGATCATATCATAATTCTATGCTTAATTTTTTGAGGAACTACCGCACTGTTTTCCACAGTAGCTGCACCATTTTACCTTTCCACCAGCAATGCACAAGGGTTTCAATTTCTCCACCTGCTTGCCAACACTTATTTTGTTGTTGATTTATATAATAGCCATCCTAATAGATGTAAAGTGGAAACTTTTAGTTTTTAAATAATTGCTGAGTGTCACTGGATATTAGAAGAAAGTCTGATTGAGATTCTCTTCCTGAGTTTCAATTGCCCAGGAATCTCTGTGGCTGATGCCGTCAAAATGAGGTCATTTCTGCTTCCAGGACCATTCCTAGAAGAAACAAGAAGGGCCCTTGCTTCTGTTGCTTGTTCCTGCCACATGGTGTCGCTGTTGAAGACTTGTCCTGCACAGTCTGAAGGACATCGCTTGCCTGTTGCTACGCTGATGTCTCTGTTGTTTCAGATCCTTCCATGGGCGCCACTAGATTTGCCAGAGGAAACAACACTCCTTGGCTAAGATTACAGTTCCTCTATTAAATTAGACGAATATTTACTGAGTGCCTACTATGTGCCAGGCATTGAGCTAGGTCCTCGGAAAACATCAGAACAAAATAGACAATGATCCCTGCCCTTCTGGGGCTAGACAATAAACAATGACCGCAGTAAACAGTAAATTACAAAGCATGTTATAAGGTGTTAAGCACCATGGGAAGATGAAAGAATAAAACAGGATAAGGGGATTGGGAGTGTGTGGTGGGGAGTTGAGTGAGAGCTGCATCACTGGGAAGACCTTGAATCAAGTCTTGAAAGAGGTGAGCTGTCCCTGGAGGAAGAGTTCCAGGTAGATGGGCCAGTCCTATGGCAGGAGTATTTGGGATACGTTTGAAGTCAGAGTGAGTGAGGGGGATGGGAGCAGGAGAGCAAAGCCTTTAGGGACCATCATAAGGACTTTGGTTTTTACCCTGAGTGAGACGGGGATCCACTGCAGGATTCTGAGCAGAGAAGTGACTTGATCTGACTTGTGGTTTGTTTTTTTTTTCAACTTAAGTATTTATTACTTTTGCAATTTAAAGACTTTATTTTTTGGAGCAGTTTTAGGTTCACAGCAAAATTGAGAGGAAGGTACAGAGATTTCTCATATATTTCCAGCCCCCACACAGGCAGGCGTCCCTTATTATCAACGTCCCCCAAAAGAGTGGGACATTTGTTACAATCGATGAGCCTACAGTGACATGCTATTATCACCCAGAGACCACAGTTTACATTAAGGTTCACTCTTTTTTTAAAAAATCATTTATTTATTTATTTTTGGCTGCGTTGGGTCTTCATTGCTGTGTGCGGGCTTTCTCTAGTTGCGGCGAGCGGGGTCTACTCTTCATTGCGGTGCGTGGGCTTCACATTGCGGTGGCTTCTTTTGCTGTGGAGCATGGGATCTAGGTGCGTGGGCTTCAGTAGTTGCGGCGTGTGGGCTCAGTAGTTGTGTCTCGAGGGCTCCAGAGTGCGGTTTCATATGTTGTGGCACACGGGCTTTGTTGCTCCGTGACACGGAGATCTTCCTGGACCAGGGATCAAACCCGTGTCCCCTGCATTGGCAGGCAGATTCTTAACCACTGCGCCACCAGGGAAATCCAGGTTCACTCTTGATGTTGCATATTCTATGGGTTTGGACAAATGTATAATGATGTGTATCCATCCTTATAGGATCACACAGAGCATTTTCACTCCCCTGTGCGCTCTGACTTAACGTTTTAAAAGTTTCACTGTGGCTTATGTGTTGAGAATGAATTGAAGGGTAAAGGGCAGGGACAGAAGCAGGCAGACCGGTTAGGAGGCCATGGCAATGATCCCGGGTCACAGGCATCATGGTTTACAAAATCATCACAGTCTGGAGCCTGGCCCTCTCCTCAACCTCCTCAGCAAATCCTCCTGCTCTACCCCAGTCGTCCTCTGCTTCAGGGCAGCACTGAAGACAACCACTGGTGATTGAGGACCTACTATGTGCTGGGCTTGGCTCAAGGTGCTTCCTGTTGATTGTTTCACTCAGTCTTCAAAGGCATTCATGAGGAAGGGATTGTTCCACAGACATTTCAAAGCTCATGCTATGAATTGTGTCTTCCCCACCCCAAATTCATATGTTGCAGCTCTAAACCCCAATGTGGTGATATTTGGAATGAGGCCTTTGGGAGGTAATTAGGTTTAGGTGAGGACATAAGGGTGGGCCCCCATGATAGGATTCGTGCCCTTACAAGAAGAGACATAAGAGAGTTTGCTTCCTTTCTCTTTCGCCTCCAACCCCTTGATCATGAACCAAGGAAAGCCATGTGACCACACGGTGAGAAGGCAGCCGTTGGCAAGCCAGGAAGAGGGCTCTCATCGGGAACTGAATCTGTTGGCACCTTGATCTTGGACTTGCAGCCTCCAGGACTGTGAGAAATAAATGTCTGTTGTTTAATTCACCTAGTCTGTGGTATTTTGTTATAGCAGCCCAAGCTGACTAAGACAGCCCATTTTACAGACAAGGAAATAGAAACCTCCAAGGTTTGGATGACCAGGTCACTCAACTGGGGAGTGGTGGAGCATTGGGCTGAGCTGTGATGGGAGATTGGGGAACCAGAGAGAACAGGGCTTGGGGGAGTCCTGCCTGTGGGGCTGGGGGGCCTGGCACTGAGGAGTTGCAGAGGGACAAGGCCAGGTCTTGGGGTGACTGGGCCTGGTGGGCTCCCCGCCCGGGGTGACACCCTCTCTGTGGTTTCCCAGAGGCCAGGCTCTGGCTTTTCCGGATGTGCAGGGAGCCTGCAGGGGTTCCACTGAGGCCCTTCCTTGAGGCCTCCCAGGCTTGCTGGCAGCTGGAGCTGTCTAGGCTGGTGCTTCTGGAGGGGCAGGTGGTGGTGGTGGTGGGGTACAAAATGGGGAGGGGAAGGCACCCAATCCTGACTCCCTGGGGCCTGTTCCTGCACACTCTCAGAGAAGGTGGTGAAGAGGGCAGCATGTTAATGACAGTAATTGCTTTAATTATTTTTTTGTTTTGGAGAGTCATAAAATATGGCAGCTTGCTCAGTGCTAATCATGGTAATTAGGAGGGGCTGGGGGCTGTGCAATTGTCAAGAGGGGGAAGCATCAGCCTGCAAAGACAAAGAGAAGCAAACGGTCAGCCCCGCTTTCTCTTCCCTCCCTGCTTTCCCTCCCTTCCCTCCTACGCCTTTGGCCTTTTATTCTCTCTTTGGCCCACCTCCCTTCGCTCCTCCTCCCTCTGCACCACCCCTTTGGGAGGGAGGCCTCTTTGATTCTGATGCATTGACTGCTGGGTTGGGGGTAGGGTGGACGGTGGCCTCAGCTGGTCTCAGGGATTGGCCTTGGGTCTGGGGGCGCAGCTGTTCTGGGGAAGGCAGAGAGTTGCGTCACAAGCAGAGGTCTGTGCTGCTCTGGGCTCTTTCCTATGGTGCGCCCATATGGGCAGCTTCACACAGCCTGCTTTGGACCAAACACCTTGACCTTCACAGATCCTCTACTCTCAGGGGAGAGAGCAGAGCTGCATCCTTGAGCGGAGCTGGCCAAGCCTCAGGGAGTGGAAGCTGGGCCACCAGCCTGCTTCCCTTACTCCTAGCCAGCCAAGCATCACACGCTCTACCAACATTTCCTGAGCCACCTACTGTGTGCCAGGCTGGAGATTCAGTGGGGAATCAAACTCCCGGTCAGATGGAGAGTTGGACGTGGAAGAAGTAATGACCATCCAGGGGGAATCAGAGGAACGGCACTCAGGCTAAAGGTGCCGACTCTTGGAAAGTCAGGGAAGACTTCCTGGAGGAGGTGGCAGGGCCATCAGGAAGGACTTCCAAGAGGAAACAATGTTTTCTGGGTCTTGCAAGGTGAGTAGTAGTTTCCTGGATGTGAGGGGAGAGAGGATTCCAGGCTGAGAAGAGGGGAGGGAGGGAGATACAGCTAGAGAAATCGCTTTGGGTTAGATTGTGAGGGGCCTCAAAGATCACACCATGGAATTTGGGCTTGACCCAGCCTTTGGGATCCCTGTGCATGTGACTTGCGAAAGGGTGGGAGTCAGGAAGCTTTTTCTATGAGGAATAAATAAAAACATGTCGGTAAAGCACAGAGCACAGGGTATCAGTGGATGAGAGCAGTGCTGGTACTGGTGACAATAACAAAGGGATTAGCCCAGGACAATGTCCAGGGACACATAGACGAACTCATGCAGGTACCTGGAGGCAGTTTTGCACAGACACGTGAGCTCCGATACACAGTACAGAGATACAAACACACAGTTACTGCCCGCCGCCCCCCAGATATGTACAGGTACACACACACACACGCACACACACACACACAGAGTCATGCACACACAGAAACACTCTGACAAAGACCAACACCAGACACACTCACCACACCAGATTCACCGATGTGCTGTACCTTTGAGGGACCTGCTAAGGCCAGAGATGTGCCCCAAATCCTCGGACTTGTTACTTTGCTCCCTGGGACTCTGGGCTGCAGGGCTGGGGCGGAGTCAAGGAGAATGTCTTCTACAGATCTCCCCAGCAGCCCTTCTGCCGGAACATGACCCTTGGCACTGCAGCTAGAGGGCCTGAGGCCAGCTGTCAGGAAGAACTGTCCACATGAGAAGCCAGCTTTCTGCAGCCAGGGGTGCCACTCACCACCCCAGGCCTGAGCCACTGGTGAGGTGGACATACCTGGTTTAGGGCAGGGAGCCGTTTCAGCCTAAGCAGAACTCTCACCCTCTTCCAAGACCAGGGTCTCAGAATCACCAGGACCCTCCTCTGGCGGGCTCAGGCAGAGAAGCTGTGAGCTCACAGGGGAGCACATTATGCGTGGTACATGCAAATATCTGCTGTGGATGGTAAAAAGGGCCTTGTAAAAGGAGGGATAGTGGTTTGGGTTCTGGGGGGCACTTCTGGTTTGCGAGGGGGTGTGAGGAACAACAGAGGAGCATAGAGGCTCCTGGGGTCTGGCGAGCGGTGCTAGATGTGTCGGGGGAAAGGGCTTGCTGGGGGATACGCACTGTTCAAGATGAATTGCTTGTGTGAACTTGTTTAATCCTTGTGGCACCCCACGAAGCTCGTGCCGTTCGCACCCCATTTTACAGATGTGGAATTTAAGGGCCCTGTGCAATTCACACTGTTGGGAAGTGGGAGGCTGATGGGAACCCTGGCAGCTGGGCCTCAGAGCCCCGCCTCATCAAAGCACTTCCCATGCCAGGACTTGGTGGTCTGTCCCTGCCGGTTCCCCTTGAGAACGATAGTGATCACTTGGTCCTTGTGTTCCCAGGAGCCAGCAGAGACCCACCCAGTTGTTAGTTGTTCACCAAGTCTGGATGGAAGGACGGGAGGAAGGAAGGAAGAATTCGAAGCAGGGGCTGGCCCCGAGGGTCTTCGGGGATCTCAGAACTCCCATCTCGTCCCTGTACCCCCTTCCCCGCCTGTTGGGGGCCCTCCCGTTCCTGCCACCACGCCTGAGCCTCAGGTGTCCCAAAGCTCAGTTTCCTTCTTGTCCAGTTTCATTTTCTTACCAGACAAATGAGAGGCTGGGTCCGCCTTCCCGCTCACACCAACAGGCTGGCTGTCAGCTGCAGTGACATCTGTGCTTGTCAGAAAAATTAAGAAGAAAGTGAAAGAAGCCGCAGCCCTAGAACGGCCGGCTGGAGAGGGAATCTGGGCCTGGCCTCTCCTGGGAAGACCCCTTCCCCCAGCATCTCACAGGAGGCCCAGGGGGCAGGCCTGGGCCAGAGTGGACACGACTTCTCCACCTACATTCTCTTCCCTTGAGAGGGAGTGTGGTGAACAGTGTGGCTTCTGGAAATCCCGGCTCTGGACGGCCCAGCTGTTTGTTTGGGCAAGTTACTTAACCTCTCTGTGTCTTAGTTTTCCCATCTATAAAATGGGGATAACGTTGTGAGGGTTAAATGAATTAATACCTGTGAGCACTTGGAACTGAATATGCATCTGGCACTCAGTATTTTGTTTGTGTTTGTGTTATTTTTCTTTTCTTCCTTGTCCTAGGGATTGTGCCTCTGAGTGAGGGGCTCAGCCCGTCTGTGTGGTGGAGCTAGACTGCGGAGAGCTCGCTATGGACTGGGCAGGCTGGAGAAAGCTTCATTCATTCTACAAATTTTTATTGACCCCAAGCCCCTGGTCCCTGCCCTTGGGGACCCCCAGTCTGGTAGGGAGAGGCAGACATGTAAACAGATTATTATAAAAGGCAGGTAATATAATGTTCAGAAAAAAGAGGAGGAAGCATCTAATGGGAGTGGGGAGTGGTGGAGCAAGGAGGTCAGGGAAGGCTTCCTGGAGGGGGTGGCAGAAACGTTACATGGAAGTGTGAGGAAGAGTTTTCCAGGTGGCCCAGGGTGGAAGGATTTCTATGGAGACTGGGCATCAGGAGCAGCCTGTGAGGGGCCGGGTCAGCTGTGTCAGGAGGCTGGGCTCTATCCTAAAGGCAGTGGGAGGACTGGTGAGGGGTGTATGTAGAGTATACAAAGACACAGTCAGCTTGAAGGAGGTGGCTGGGTCAATGGTTGGAGGATGGATGGGACGCCTACTCACTTGGTCCCCTTTCTTATTCATTTCTGTAGCCCCAGCCACCCTGGCTGGCCCAGGTCATGGGCATTTCTGGCTACCACTAGTGGATGAACCTAGGATAGGACCTCTGTGATCACCCAGGCCCAAGACGGCTGGGACCAGAGAGGGGGCTGGGCCTTAGCAGGAGGGCGCAGAGCTGAGGATCTGGGGACTTCTTTTCAGGACTGTGCGCTCCTGGCTGCCCCTATGTCTCAGCCTGGATCAGCCCTGGTGGGGAGAAGCAGGTCACAGAGACAACTGGGCTCGGCCGGCTCTTTCCAGCAGGGGGCAGCCGCAGTGCGTGGATGAGTGCGTCCGGCCACCACGGCTCTGGCCACCACGGCTCAGCTCTGCACCACTGGCACTTCGGAAAGGGTCTCTGGGAGGGTGGGGGGTCAGACGCAGGGTATCAAGGCCTTCCTAGGTGAGCTGAAGGGCAGGGGTAGGGAAACCTTCACACCCTCAGGGCAGTCCTGCCGGATGACGAGGATGCCGGTAGGACCCCAGAGGCCGGATCAGATGCTCCAGTAATTTCAACCCTGGAAGCACACTAGAATCACCTGGGCAGTGTTAAAAACATACCCATTGCCTGGTGCCCTCCCCAGATCAATTGAGTCAGAGTCTCCGGGGCCGGGACTCCCAGGGCCAGCAATGAAAAATCTCCCCTGATGGTCCTAGTGCACACTGAACTACCTGGTTGCAGGGATTTGAGAGTGAATGGACAAATGTCAGGGCCGTCTCTGCCCTCCTGGGGGTAGATCTGCATCCTATACATTGCACTATGCAAAGGAGTTACATGATGTGTGACCACGATGTCACAGGAGTTGTCTCCTGCCATCTTGAGGCTGAGAGAAGGTGGTGAGCAGGGCGCACTACAAGAGGTACCTGTTCTCACCTGCCCCAGGGTGAGGCATTCAGAGCGGGCTGTAGCATGTGTGTCCACGAACATGTACAAGCATCCCTGTGTGTGCGCAGGCGCATTCTGTGTGAAGGTGGTGGGTACCTGCACGTGTGGAGATGTCTCTCCTCTGGGCAGGTGTAGGTACCTCTGGGCCTGTTCTGCCTGCACGGACATGCATGCTCTTGCCTTTGTGCTCCATGTATGTGGCAGTACAGACGAGTGTGGCTCGCTGCTCGTCTCTGTGAGCTTTCTCTGTGTCTGCAGGTGTCTCTCTGAGTACATGCGTGTCTGCACATACACATTTGTCTCTGCGTCCTGGTGTCTCATGTGAGGCTGTCTCAGGGCTGCCTCGTGGTCTTGGATCCTTGGGAACTGATGATGGATTTGAAGCTCTACTTTTGAAGGTATTTTTCCTCTTTCTCTCTCTCCTTCCCATCTGATCGTGCAGCCTCCCCAAAGACCACACACAGGTGAGTTCTGTGTGGACAGAGTCAAGTGTGGGTTTAGAAAACCCACAGCCCCTCCAGGCAGTGTCTTTAGTCGGCCTCCAGGTGGGCAGCCAGCCTCACTGGGAGAAGCTGCTCAGAGCCCACGCGGCATGTGCCAGGCCCACTGCCCCTCCCTGCCAGCATCTTGGAAAGGCCGTAGGTGGGAAGGAGCTACTCAGGGCCAGATGGGGTCCCGAGGGCTCCCAGGCTGCTGATTAAATTGACACACTTTATATCAATATTCTTTATGTATTTGTTCAACATTTATTTAGTGGAGGGGGTGAAAGTGATATTCTGTTAGTAAAAACGGTGATCTGCTTATAGTAAAAACAAGATTTATCGCCTGCACCGAGCATCGCAGACATCTTAATATACTTAGAGTTGCTTTTGATATCAGTTTTTCTGTCATTTATAATCAGAGGTGCGTTATCTCTCACTCTGAGGGTGGAGATTACTTACATAGATGTGGTTACGAAGTGTGTTCCCATAGACGGGACTCTATCAGGCATTATTTGGTTTGAGAATTTCAGCCAGCTCTGCAAGGCCATGTTTCACCTGAATAAATACTTCTTCGTAGTGAATTAGAAAAGGGTACCTCATTCAGGCCACCTCAGTCCTGTGGACGCACAGCTTTGGGGGTCGAGGCTGGATGGGACTTCAGCGTCGCCTTGGCCTCACTCAGCTCTGGGTGGGTGGTGTGGACTGGATGTGTGTGTGTTAGTGGTCTATCTGACGTTTGTATGCATGAAGTGTCCACTGTGTTTTGTGTGGCTGGCGTGTGACGTGTGGGTCTGGGTGGGGTGTGTAATGAACTGAACATATGATGTCTGCATGTAGTGAAGAATGGGTTTGTGTGGGTGGTGGTCACGTGTGGGAGGAGGGATGGTGATGGTGACGCAGGCGTTATGAGTGTTTTTGCTTTTTAACATCTTTATTGGGGTATAATTGCTTTACAAAGGTGTGTTAGTTTCTGCTTTATAACAAAGTGAATCAGTTATACATATACATATGTTCCCATATCTCCTCCCTCTTGCGTCTCCCTCCCTCCCACCCTCCCTATCCCACCCCTCTAGGTGGTCACAAAGCACCGAGCTGATCTCCCTGTGCTATGCGGCTGCTTCCCACTAGCTATCTATTTTACGTTTGGTAGTGTATATATGTCCATGCCACTCTCTCACTTTGTCACAGCTCACCCTTCCCCCTCCCCATATCCTCAAGTCCATTCTCTAGTAGGTCTGTGTCTTTATTCCCATCTTGCCCCTAGGTTCTTCATGACCTTTTTTTTTTTTCTTAGATTCCATATATATGTGTTAGCATACGGTATTTGTTTTTCTCTTTCTGACTTACTTCACTCTGTATGACAGACTCTGGGTCCATCCACCTCACTACAAATAACTCAGTTTTGTTTCTTTTCATGGCTAAGTAATATTCCATTGTATATATGTGCCACATCTTCTTTATCCATTCATCTGTCGATGGACATTTAGGTTGCTTCCATGTCCTGGCTATTGTAAATAGAGCTGCAATGAACACTTTGGTACGTGACTCTTCTTGAATTATGGTTTGCTCAGGGTGTAGTTATGAGTGTTTGTTGTGTGTGCCTTCTGCTGGATTGGGTGAAAGGGGTGTGCCTGGGTGTGTGTGGCTGTGTAGTGTATAGTGTGAGCATGCAATTCTGTGAATGGGGTTCTTGGAGACAGGTTCAAAGTCTCAGCCCTCCAGCCTAGCTTTGGAGCTGGCCCAACCTTGGGCAGGCCTCCCCAAGGCCCCTCTGCAGCCTCAGGTTCCATCCTGTTGCTGTCCCAACCATACTGGGTCCTGTCGGTGGGCCTGAAGGGAAAAGTCCTTTAGGTAAGAGGGGCAGCTGGTGGCAGTTGGCGTTGAAACTCTGCCCTGGCCCGAGCCTGCCTGTGTGGGGTCTTCTTCCCCACCCCCACCCCGGGCCCCTGTTTGGGCCTCCACCATCTGAACCACTGCAATAGCTTCTCATCTGACCTCCCTGCCTCTCTGCCCACATCCCCCCACCCCCCCATTCATTCCCCACGCTGCAGCCAAAATGTTTCTCCAAAACTCAAATCTGGGCATATCCCTCCTTACTTCAAACCCTTCAGTGACCCCTCAATGCCTATAATATGAAGGCCAAGCCCCAAGCCGCAGGCCGCTGACAACCGACCCTCATCTGCCTCTCTGCCCACCCCTCCCCCCAGGCTCACTCTGGCACCATTTTCTTGGACACCAGTGTGAGGTCAAGCCTCGAGCTCTTCCCTCTGCTGGGCCTCTTACCCCTCCGGGCCGGCGCCTCCTCCTCTGTACCCAGCCTAGCCAAGCCCCTTGGAAGCCTTCTCTGCCCTTTCTATACAGAATTGCTGGCTGCTCGCTCACAAGCTCCATTAAGGCTCCCTGCTCTGCATTGTAATGGTCAGCTGGGCTGTGCATCCCCACTGAACAGTGGCTTCCTTTGGGGCTGCCTGAGGGATACTCCTGGGCCAGACTCCAACTTCTGGGGGACCCACCCCGAGCAGGGCTCCAGTGCCCACCCGTACCCTAGTGGGGGTGACAATCAGAGAGAGTAACGTTTTCTCTCTCTTTCCTCCATTTAGGCAGCAGCTGGCCTGAGCTTCCTTGCCTCTAGGGAGGGTTGTGTTTTGAGACTTGCAAGGAAGAGACATCTGGAAGACACTTCTCTGTTGGGGTTTTGTTTCCCTAAAGCGGGAGCCTCTCTAGGGGATTAAGCAGGGTGTCTGGGTGGGAGAGGGGAGAGGAAATTAAAATGGGAGCGAGGCATTCCTCCCGACTAAAAGAGAGAATATTTACTGGGAGTGAGGAAAGTCTGGGGTTGCCTGGGTGGAGGAGACTCATGTGTGTTTCCTGGAAGGACCTTGGAGAAGGTGGGGTCCCCAGGCACTGTGTGGTTCCCAGCCTGGCTAAGAGTGCTGGTAGGGGAGCTGAAGGAGCCCTGGGGGCCAGGACAGCGGTGTCTCCATAGGAGTCATTGTTGAGTGACAGCCACGATGAGAGTGGATGTCCTCTTAAGGCTGAAATACAACAGTGTTATATTTCCCCAGAGCCTTGGTGCTACACTGAGGATACTTAGACCCTGGGGTGCAGCAGCGTTGGTAGGATGGCAAGTGAGTCATTGTGCCTCATCTGTAAAGTAGAGATAAGAATAGTATCTCTCTGGGCTTCCCTGGTGGCGCAGTGGTTGAGAGTCCGCCTGCCGATGCAGGGGACGCGGGTTCATGCCCCAGTCCGGGAAGATCCCACATGCCGCGGAGCGGCTGGGCTCCTGAGCCATGGCCGCTGAGCCTGCGCATCCGGAGCCTGTGCTCTGCAACGGGAGAGGCCACAACAGTGAGAGGCCCACCTACCGCAAAAAAAAAAAAAAAAAAAAGAATAGTATCTCCCATTATTATGATATCACTTATACGTGAAATCTAAAACGTGGCACAAATGAACTTATCTACAAAACAGAAACAGACTCACAGACATAGAGAACAGTTGTGTGGTTGCCAAAGGGGGGGGGGGCGTGGGGGAGGGAAGGACTGGGAGTTTGGGATTAGCAGATGCAAACTATTATATATAGGATGGATAAACAGCAAGTTCCTACTGTATAGCACAGGGAACTATATTCAATATTTTGTGATAAACCATAATGGGGAAGAATATAAAAAAAGAGTAGTATCTCCCTCTTGATGACAAGATTAAATGAGATAATAATAATAATAGTCAACTCTTGAAAGATTCTATCTGCCAAGTACTATTCCAAGGGCTCTACCCACAATAATGCATTTAATCATCATAACAACCCTGTGTGTCAGGTACTGCGATTCCCATTTCATGGAAGAGGAAACTGAGGTATTGACACGTTCAAGGTCTTAAACTGGGGATTGCGTACAGGTGGTCTGGCACCCAAGCCTGAGCTCTTACCACTGTCCCTCCTGAAGAAAGTGGCCAGGTAGTTAGAACATATCGAGTGGGTAGTGAGTGTTAACATCACACAAGGAAAATGTCTACTTTCAGTAGCACTTGCCTAGGAGGCATCAAAACTGAAGGCTGTTCATAAAAGAGAATGAAATAATGCAACAACATGGATGGACCTAGAGATTATCATACTAAATGAAGTAAGTCAGGAAGAGAAAGACAAATACCATACAATATTAGTCACATGTGGAATCTAAAATATGGCCCAAATGAACTTATCTACGAAACAGAAACGGACTCACAGACATAGAGAACAGACTTGTGGTTGCCAAGGGGTGGGGTGGGGGAGGGATGGACTGGGAGTTTGGGATTAGCAGATGCAAATTATTACATATAGAATGGATAAACAAGGTCGGTCTTACTGTATAGCACAGGGAACTATATTCAGTATCCTGGGATAAACCATATTGGAAAAGAATATGAAAAAGAATGTGTATATGTATAACTGAATCACTTTGCTGTACAGCAGAAATGAACACAACATGGTAAATTAACTATACTTCAATAAAAAAAAAAAAGAAACCTGAAGGCTGTTGTCACCACATGATACATGCCAGCTCCTTACTGGACCAAACTGGAGATTTTTTTTGGACCTGTGAGTAGGTCCTCAGAGGAGAGTACGTTTTCATCCTTCAATAACAGAACCACCACCAGCTGTCTCCCCTTTTTCTGGCAAAGAAAACCCGGAATTTTGCCCTTCAGCGTACTGCTTGGTGACTATCTTCACTGGTGCATGGACCTTCATCTAGCGCGTTAAAACACTCAGTTTTTTTTTTTTTTATTATTTAATGGACCTCTGCACCCTGACAGTTCTCAGTAAATGTGAGCGATGATGTAGGAATCGGGCTGCAGACTTAAGTATGCAAGAAATAGCGTATTTCCCACCTTTCACACTGATTTTACTAACTCACCTTGAGCTCCCATTTTTCCCTCTGGGGATCTGGGAAATTCAGCCTCAGCCAGTTTTGGGGCCAAGTTGGAGATGCGTGTGTGTGTGTGTGTGTGTGTGTGTGTGTGTGTGTGTGTGTGTATGTATGTGGGGCTTCCTGTACTGAAAGCGGTGTGAAGCTGTAGGCCAAGCAGGAGCAGATAGGGAACAAAGGAGGCATTCCTGAGGCTTCCCTACCGAGGGGCAGAGTAACAGGGACCGGAGCACCGATGCAGGGAGCGCCACTGAAAAGAAAGCAAGGATGCTGCCCTGCTGCTCATGTGTGGCCTGGGACTTCTCCTTGGGGACATGTCCAGGACACCTGTCTGACTTATCCATCAGAAGCGTCCTGCTCTCTCTGACCAACCAGAGCATTCTACCTGTGCTCTGTGAGGGCACTGACCTCAGCCTGTCTCAGGCTGTGGTGTTGATTCCATTGGATTCAATTCAGTTTGAGTCTATTGAGTTCAACATGGCTGGACTCTGTGTCAGATGCTGAAGGTAAAAGAATGAACAAATCAGACTTGACTCCTGTCAGTAGTTTAGTGGGGTCACTTGCTGGTAGACACGTGATGAAAATATGGGCTGCCATGAGAGTGGGGGGCATGAAGCAAGAATCAGTGAAGGCTTCCCAGAAAGATGCCACCTCGAAGCCGAGACTGAGGGAGGAAGGGTGGTTCACACGGGAATGGCGTGTGCTGGAGACTGGAGGCCGGAGAGCGTGGGGTCTGGAGAGGACCTCTCCAGGGCACAGAGACAACTGGGAGGCCATGGGGAGATGGAGAGGATGGAAGCCAGAGCGGCGGACTGGACTGGGTCACGCAGGGCTCTGGAGGCCTTGCATTGAAGGGTTTGGACCTTACCTATGGGTAACATGGAGCCGTTGGGGGAGAGTGACACTGTTATATTTCAGCCTTAGAGAACATCCTGTCTGTGATGTGGAGGGTGGGTTTGAGGGTAGGCTGATGCACGTTGAATAACTAGCTCTCTGGAAAAAAAGCCCTTTTGCAAATTTCTGTGATGTAAATACTTCCAGCAGGATTGGTTTCAAGCCACCCAGGGGATGACAGACATCGGAATGCGGAGCTGGGACGGGATACCGATAGTCTGAACTCCTGAGCTGGGACCAGCCGGCTCCAGCTCACCGCTGGCTGCCGGGGAGCAAGGAGGCCTTATTCCTCTTACTAGAATGAGTGGGTGAGCAAGCTTCTCTCATTTCCCTTTGTCTTCTGCCCCAGCACTGAGCACGGGCCTTGCACAGAGTCAGCACCGAGGCCCAGAAATATTCTGGAAGGATAAGCAAGGCAGAAGAACCCTCAGGTGTGTCCCATCCTATCTCCTGGAGGAATCCCTATGAACCAGCTCTCACGAGGAAGTCAGAGGCAGGCAAGTGTGCCCCATGTGATCAGATTTCAGGGCTGAGGACAGGAGGAGAGCATGCTGGGATGGGAGGCTGATGAGCTGATGATAATAATTATGACAATTATGCAAAATACACAAATAATAATTACAGAAAATCATGATTATTATTTGTGGGTGTGAGATGTCTCCAGATTTTTGGAACTGCACAGAAGCGTCAGATGTCCCTTTTCCCATGGGACTGGGACTGGGAGTGTCACAGCCAAGCTCAGGGCTGTGTAGCAGGGGCTGGGTTTTACATTTCTTGCTAGACAGCTGGCTGCTGCCCCGAGCTGGTGGGATCCAGGCTTCCCACCAGCTGGATGGGGACCCAGTGCCAGGCCAGGCTGGGCCAGACAGTGAGGTCAGGAAAGGCAGGCCTCCCCCTATACTCCCTCCCCTCACACAAGACCCTAGTGGCATAATAAGGGCCCTCTTTTAGAAATCCAACAGGAGTTGCCACAGGGCTGGGAAACTTAGGTGAACTGGATTTAATATGGCTCCAGGACCTCCACAGCTGGAGGGAGTTCATTAACTCTATTAACATGATTCAGGGGCTTCCCTGGTGGCACAGTGGTTAAGAATCTGCCTGCCAATGGAGGGGACATGGGTTTGAGCCCTGGTCTGGGAAGATCCCACACTCCACGGAGCAACTAAGCCTGCGTGCCATAACTACTGAGCCCATGAGCCACAACTACTGAGCCCACATGCCACAACTACTGAAGCCGGCATGCCTAGAGCCCATGCTCTGCAACGAGAAGCCACTGCAATGAGAAGCCTGTGTACCGCAACAAAGAACAGCCTCCGCTCGCTGCAACTAGAGAAAACCCGTGCACAGCAATGAAGACCCAATGCAGACAAAAATAAATAAAATAAATAAATTTATTAAAAAAACCCAAACAAACCACGATTCAGGTTCAGCTCCTTGTGTCTGCTTTTTCTGCTTTGCTATCAGTTAGGCAGTTCTCTCTCTCTCTCTTTTTTTTCCCATCTGTTCCAAACTCCTGAGAGAAGAAATTTGATTGGCTCAGCTGATAACCATAGTCTCTTTGTAGAGCTTTTTGTGTCAAGCCATGTGATAGGCTATTAGGTGGCCTGTGGATGAGCTGCTCTTGTGTCAGGTGCTCATTTGTGGCCCAATCAGTTGTCAGCTCTGAGCTGGAAGCCTTTGGCAGCAGAGATTCAAACAGAAGTTGGTTGCATGGTGGCAGACCGGTCCTGTGTTGAATGTAAGTCTTGATACTTCATTCAGTAGGTGATGGTGAGTCTTGAAAGGTTCTGGAGGATGGGATTTGATTGAAGCTGGGACTTGGGAAGATTAATCTGGTCACAGGGAAGAGGATCATGGGAGGTGGAAAGGAGGGAGGCAGGGCGGCCAGGTAATTGGCTACTGCTTTAGCTCAGTGAAAAATGAACTGAGCTGATATAATTTAGAGGGCGGGGCTCCTAGGGAGCCAGATTTAAGGGAGCTCTCACTTTCAGGGTTTGTCATCAGCAAGGATCTGACAGTGCCTCCTTAAACGTGCCTCTCTCACCACACCCTGTGGTGGGGCCGGGGTGATGAGGAAGGAAGCTGAACTTATAAGCTGTAACCGGTGAGTTGCAGGTGGTGAGGGAGCCGGACTCCCTGCAGCGGTGAACGCTGAGGCTTCTGGTGTTAAGGCCTCCAGAGGATGAAGAGGCCAGGGCTGGAGTTGGGGAAGCAGAAGAGGGAGGGGCAGGTTTCGGGAGGAGGCTGATAAGTTCACTTTGGGATACGCTGAGTTTCATGTGCTTGCGGGCTCTTAAGGATGAGATTTCTAGTAGACAGATGGGAATGTGGGTCTGAAGCATGGAGAGGAGTCAGAGATGGAGAGATGGCCTTTGATAGGTGTCAAGCGTAGAGTTGATCACGAGGTGCCGTGCGTGCCGTGCACAGAGCACATGCTCAGGAAATGTTTGGTAAACAATGTTTGAAGTCCTGGGAGTCCACCTGCTCCCCCAGGGAATGGTGCAGGGAGGCATGAGTCTCTAATGGTGAAATTTCAGGCATCTAACGATGTCCCCTGGATTAGTGACATTTGTGGCTAGCAGCCCTTAAGATGACCCCATGCTTATATTTATGTATCTGCCTTGTCCTCAAGGATGTGTGAAGCATGAATTCCCGGTTGAAGAGTTGAGGACCAAGAGTCAGGAGACCTCCTCCCTCTTCTCTGACTGTGAAGGTCTCTGGTCTCCTAAGAAATGTCTTTTGGGGGACTTCCCTGGTGGTCCAGTGGGTAAGACTCCACACTGCCAATGCAGGGGGCCGGGGTTTGATCCCTGGTTGGGGAACTAGATCCCGCATGCATGCCTCAACTAAGAAGCCCGCATGCATGCTGCAGCTAAGAAGCCCTCATGCTGCAACTGAGAAGCCCGCATGCTGCAACTAAGAAGTCCACAACGAAAAGATCCTGCATGCCTAACTAAGACCCAGCTCAGCCTAAATAAATAAATAAAAAAAAATAAATCTTTTTTTTAAAAAAGGAAGAAATGTCTTTTGGGAATCACCCAGAGGTCATGTCTGGTCATCAGTGGAGCTGAGAGCATAACCCTCGATGCCTACATGAGGTCTCAAATGTGACTTTCCCTTCATGAATTCATTTGAGCTCTATTACTTCCTTGTGATGGAGAACACACAGGACTCATTGTCCGCATTTTACAGATGAAGGACTGAGGCTCTGAGAGGTTAAATGACTAGCTGAGAGCCACATAGCTGGTCAGGGAAGGCTGGATTGGAATCCAGGTCTACTTAAAGAAAAAAAAAATTCTCCTGAACCTAGAGGTGGTCATGTATTCTAGGCTTTCCTGAGATATATGATAGTAGGATGAATCAGAGCTACAGAAATGGCTCACATTTATTAAGGACTTATTATGTGCCAGATATTTTATATATAGATATATTTAATTAATTAATCAATTTATTTTTTGCGGTACGCGGGCCTCTCACTGCCGCAGCCTCTCCCGTCGCGGAGCACAGGCTCCGGACGTGCAGGCCCCGCGGCCATGGCCCACGGGCCCAGCCGCTCCGCGGCATGTGGGATCCTCCCGGACCGGGGCACGAAGCCGTGTCCCCTGCATCGGCAGGCGGACTCTCAGCCACTGCGCCACCAGGGAAGCCCCAGCTATTATATTTTTCATTTAAACCTCACAACAATTTTATGAAGTAAGCGTTATCATCCATCCATTGGCAAGAATAAAAAAGATTTAAAAAAAAGAAGAATAAAAAAGATAACATCCAGTTCTGGCCGTGGTGTGGGAAGAGGACTCTTGCGCACATCAATGGGAGTGAGGATTGCTTATGAATGTTAGGGAACAAAATCAGCAGTAGCAATTAAAATTTAAAATACAAACACCCTCTAATTCACAAATCCCTCTTTTGGGAATCCATCCTATGGAAATCAAAACATCAGAACACAAGGATATGACATGCATTACAGCAGCATTTGTAGCAATGAAAAAAAACATCCATCAAGAGGGAAGTGAGTTAGGCTGTGGATGGTTTCAGAGGCAGTGAGGAGCGGGTGTTAACGTCTGCATGCCTGACCTGGAGAGTTGTCCATGACCTATTAAGTGAAAAAAGCAAGTTTGGAGTAATGTGAATCCCCCCCTTTTTTTTTTTTTTTTTGCGGTATGCGGGCCTCTCACTGTTGTGGCCTCTCCCGTTGCGGAGCACAGGCTCCGGACGCGCAGGCTCAGCGGCCATGGCTCACGGGCCCAGCCGCTCCGCGGCATGTGGGATCTTCCCGGACCGGGGCACGAACCCGTGTCCCCTGCCTCGGCAGGCGGACTCTCAACCACTGCGCCACCAGGGAAGCCCCCTTTTTTAAAATTAAATAAATTAGAAAGAAATAAAAAGACAAAAGACCCACATATGTTTTTTGTGTTTGTATGGGCCTAGAAAATTATCTGGAAGGATGTGCACCATCTGTTGTGACCTTGGGGAAATGACTTGGAAGGCAGGGAGGGGGAGAAAATGAATTTTTCATGCACTTCTGTATTCTTCCACTAATGTTGCCTGTGAAGTCGCGGGTGGCTTCATAGAGGTCGTGATGTTTGAGTTGAGTCTTGAAGGAAGAATGGGAGTTTGCCAGATAATGAAGTTGGGCGGGGCAATATTTTAGGCAGAGGTGCAGAGATTCAGGGAAAGGGCAACAGTCTCATGTGGCTGCTTTCTTCTTATTCTGTGCCCTGAGCCTCCACAGAGAGAGTGAAGATTGAAATGAGGTAATGTACGTGCAGCACCTGGTCTCAGTGGACCTCAGCTCCTGTGAACTGGACTGTCTAAATCTTGCCACACATCGGAATATGGATTAAGGATCGTGTATGATGAATGCATATTAGGTACGAAGGATGGAGTAGGGGTGAGGATGTGTGTGGCAGGGTCCGTGGGCAGAGGCCTCTTCATTCTTTGTTCCCTTTATTCCTTTTTCCTCTCCTATAACTCCTTCCTGTGTTCTCCCCCAATCCCCCCTTCCTGCTCCCGCCGCCTCTCAGTTCCCTTCACCCCCTGCCACGGGCACTTGTAGGGAGAGGGGCACAGCCGAACGAGTGTCTTACTGCAGGACAGTTGACTGGACATGCTATGTCCCCCATCAGTTCCTCTGATACCTGCTTGATCTGGGCAACTCAGGCAAGACCCTGGCCTGTGATGCTAGATCCACTTGGGTTCAGATTCCAGCTCTTCCACTTACTGTGTGACCTCAGGTTGGTGGTTTAGCATCTCTGAGCCACAGCTTCTTCATCTGTAAAATGTGCATAATGATTCTTCTCTCACAGGATTATTGTGAAGATTAAATGAGAAAATGTTTACATCTAGCACTGACTTCGTAGATCTAGACACAAAAAGATTTTCTAATTTTTAAAGTTTCTTGCAGACTGTTTTTGGAGAGGATTCTGGTGAAGTCTGTGAACCTCTGCTGTCTCTTTTGTTTAAGAGGCTTCCTTCTTGCCTAATACCCGAACTTGAATTGTGGATTAGCCATGGTCAACGTTCAGTTCTCTGCATGTTACAGGGTTCTGCTTGCCCTCTCTTCCTCTTAAGCTCAAAGAAGAAAGCGAATCAAAACAACTCCAGTCAGCAGAGCCTACAGGGGGGCCAGGGCCAGCTCCCTGGGCTGGTTAAAGGGGACAGCGGCAGGTAGCTGGGGGCAAACGGAAGAGGATTTGGAGGCTCCCTAGCAAACCGTCGGAGTCCCTCCCTGGCTCCATGTGCGTGTGTGAGGGGTCCTGGAAAGGGCCCATTAGTGGTGATGGAAAGAGCTCTGAGTTATTAATGGTGTTTGTAGTTGTAAGCTCCGCTAACGACGATAACCACGCGCACTGTAATAATGTGTGTAACGAGAGCTCTCGCAATGAATTAATAGATCAGTTGTGACTTTGATGACTGTGGTGAGTGAGGTAGAGCATGATTCTGTGTTCACAGGCTGGGCACAGCCTGGTGGAGAGATGGGTGTGTGAGGGCAGGAGAGGGCCTGGAGTTAGTGGCAGCCTGGAGGTGGGCAGACCTGGGTGTGTATCTCTGCTCAGTATCTTCAGAGCTGTGTGACTTGGCATTGTCACGTCACCTCTCTGAGCCTCAGTTTTTCACATCAGTAAAGGGGAGATGATAATGATGCCATCCTACAGAGCTGTGAGGCTTAAATGAGATAAGGCACCTGAAGTAGGCAATGCCTCTTCCTGTGGACGCTGGCTGCTTTGCTGCTCTGAGGAGTGCCACCCGTGCCCCAGCTGCCAGCCCTTTGCACTGGCTGTTCCCTCCTCCTGTCATGCTCTCTTCCCAGACACTTACCTGGCTTGCCCCTCCTGCCGACAGATCTCTGCTCAGATGTCACCTCATCACGGAGGCCTTTTCTGACCCCTTATCTAAAACAGCACCCCAAACTCTGTCCTCCTTTTCTGCTCTATTTTATTCACTGCCCTTGACATTTTATATATGTAGTGGTTTAGTACTTTACTGTCTGTCTGTCCCTCTTGACTATAAGTGTCATAAGAACAGGAGCTGTTTCTGTTCACTGTGGAATCTCCAGTGCTTAGAACAGCCCCGGCTCATAGGAGGCGCTTGGAAATATTTATTGCATAAATGAAGGAATAACCCCATGACAGGCATAGGGTATGTGCTTCATAAACGGTGACCAGGTTAAAACTGCATCAGCAAATGAAGAGGAACCAAGGCAATGAAGAAACTTCACGGTGAAGCTTCTCTCCAAAGGCTCCTTCTTCATAGGAAGACTCAGAGCCTCTGGTTTCCTGTCCTCCTCCCCTCGCTTACACGACCCCCGACCCCGGTCATTGAGAGGCAGAACAGCAAAGCTGATTAATGATCTTGAACAAGGCTTCAGACCACACCTTTGAGAGGAGATATGCCAGACCTGGGGGCATATGCATCCGTGAGGACACAGAAAAAGGTTTCTGTGCCTACGTAACCATGAGAAGGGGTCTTAGGAGTCCTTCTGCCAGACCCCTGGATTTCGTCTAGAACATCTCCAAAAGTAGCGTGTCCCCATGAGTGCGTTGTGAGGTGCGTGCTGGTGTGTGACTGTGATAAGTCACTGTGAGTATGTGTGTGTGTGTGAATCTGTATCCTGTGTCTGCTTACTTGCTGTGTGTGTTGGGTGAACAACTGTGTGTGTGACTGTCCATGATTGTGCTGGTGTAGGCTTGTGTGGAAGTATGGCAGTGTGTGGGTATGAGTATTTGGGAATTTGTTGTGAGCCTTTGCTTGACAGTGAGCTCGTGGTGTGTGTGCATAGACATATGTGTGTGTGCTTGTATTGTGTGTGCGTTGGGACGTGTTTTGTATGTGTATTCTAGCTGTGGCAGGGTGTGGATGCTAAGCGTGTGCACATGTGGATGGGGGGTTAGTGTGTGAACTCTGCAATTGGTTAATCGTGGATTCTTGAGGCCAGGTGCAGTATATCCTGAAAGCATCCCCCTTGAGGCTTGTGTTGCCAAAGATGCCAGTTGTATCATTTTGCTTGTGCTTGTGTGACAAGATATTCTGACACGGAGCCATGGAGAGAGAGGTGGGTCTCTTGGGAAGATTTTTGCTGATTGCCGCTGTTTGAATAGAAACACAATTATTTCATAAGGCCAGGCTGACAGTGTTGGAAATAGCCGAGTGCAGAACTGGAGCAACGGGGACCACATCCCATTTGATACTAATTGGTTTGATGATGATAATTGTTGCATTGCAGACAGTGTGACTATCTCCTAACTTAACATAATCAATAAGGTAACCACAGCTCAATGCAAATGAGATGTGGGGAACCGTGGGTCCATTTGTAAGTCGTGTTCTTAATGCATTTTCCTAATTAGCTGTAGCTGGCCTCCCCTCCCCTGGAGTGCGGGAGAAGTGGTCATTGAGATTGCCACACTTTCTCCAAACCTTCACTTTCAGAGAGGCTTAGGAAGCAAGCGCTTATCCCGGGGGCTCCCAGGAACCCAGAGACTTTCTTAGGAGCAGCTGAAATAGAGTCAGGAAGCGGATAGTTCAACAGGACACTTCCCTTCAGCTTCATGACACTCCCCAGCTCGGACCCCTGTAATTTCACTGCCTCTTCCGTCTGACTGGGAGGTGCTCCAGGGCAAGGATTGTGTTTCGCACATCAGACTGCTCACTTCATCACTCAAGGACCTATGTCTCTTTCACTGAATCAAGGCTCCCAATTCTACGGCTGATTAGACCAGAGTCTTGCCAAGGTCACGGGGGGATTCTCTTCCATCAAATCAGCGTCCCCCTCCAGAGCAGAGCTGTGCTTCTGCTCTTAGCCTGGTGCTTGCCCAGACCTTGTGTACGTGTACACGTGCATGTGTGTATATTGCAGCGCGCTCCAGATGGTGAGTCGGGAAGGCAGCGCGCCAGCAGGGAGGTGGCTTAGTGTAGCGCTTTGGAAGAGACTCTGGATCCAGACCGCTTGTGTTACTAACTGGAGCTCCTTGGGCGAGTTACCTGACCTCTCTGTGCCTCAGCTTCCTCATTCCATAAATGGGGGAAAAGTCCCTACTCACGGGTCTCCTGTGAGATTTAAATGAGCTAATATCTTAACTCATTTTAATATTTATTAGAGTAAAATAAATTGGTTCCTGAGTCTCAGTCACTCAAGTGTTCAATAGCCAATAGCCACCTGTGGCTAGTAGCCAGAGGACTGGACCGAGCAGATATCATGTATCATTTTGATATCATTTCCACCATCACAGGAAGTTCTGTTGGGCAGAGCTGCTGTAGACCTTTGATGTTGAATGAGCTGAGCTCCAAGGAGGTCCCACACTTCTCCCGATTTTGGTATGGGTGCATCTGTGTTTTCTCTAACTAATTCAGTGCATTGCACAAACTCCCCTCCTGCTGGCAGAAAGAGTCCAGCCCTCTGCCACCTCTTGTCATACCCCCTGCACCTGACACCCAGGCCTGGGAGCTCTGGTGACTGTTGTACCAGATGGCCTGGGAGTTATTAATGAGAGACCGTGTGTGTATGTGTGTGTGCACGCGTGTGTGCCTGTGGGCTGGGGCCATGTGCTGTGATCATCATTTTGGAGCCTTCCTTGGGGAAGTAACAAATGGCAACAAATCCCAGGAGTGTTGCAGTGGGGGCCACCTCATAAATCAGTGTGAAAGGCTCCCAGTCCCTGCTGAGTGTCCTGTGGCCCTACAGCTACGTGACCCAAAGGCTGTGGGGCTGCCATGCTTCACCTCCCATCGTCCCCGCCCCAGCTCTCTGGACCTCAGGGACTCGGTGCTGGCTTGACTTGTCAGCGGTCCCAGGCCCTAGTCCTGGCTCTCCCAGTAGCCAGTGATCTGATCTTGAAAGATTCACCTTTTCTCTCTCGGCCTCGATTCCTCATCTGTAAAGTCAAGGGAAGAGAGGGAATATTACATGACCTCTGAAGCCCCTTAGAAATGTAATATTTAGGATTTACACTCCGTTCCACCTCCCAGATCAGGGAAGAGACTGCAGGACTGTGAGTCCAGGGCAATGAGGGCACTGAAACCACCTTGTTAAACATTCAGATTTCTGGGTCCACTCTGGATCTGCTGCTCCAGGATGATGACTCTGCAGATGATGACTTTGCATTTTCTTTGCTTTTCCCTAGTTTTTTTTTTTTTTTTTTTTTTTTTTTTGTGGTACACGGGCCTCTCACTGTTGTGGCCTCTCCCGTTGCGGAGCACAGGCTCCAGACGCGGAGGCTCAGCGGCCACGGCTCACGGGCCCAGCCGCTCCGCGGCATGTGGGATCTTCCCGGACCGGGGCACGAACCCGCTTGCCCTGCATCGGCAGGTGGACTCTCAACCACTGCACCACCAGGGAAGCCCTCCCTAGTAATTCTTATGCACCACAATGTTTGAGAACGTTTGGCCCAAGGGCACATGCTGTGTCTCCAGTGCTCCTGCTACTGGAGAAGTGGCTGAGGTGCCGGGTATGGGAGAGGGCTGAGTGGAGAGACTGGGTATGGGTAGGGTGAGGAAGGCTGTGTCTTCTAGGGGCCCCTAGTTCAAAGCCAGGTTCCAGAGTTTGGCTAACTGGGAGTGAGGAATAGCTCAGAACAGAAGCACAGACTGGAGGTCTGATTTGAGGGGCAGGTGGGATCAGAGGCCTTCCTTTGAGGTAGGGTTGCTTCTCTGGGTTTCTGGAAACAAGGTCTGGCCCAGTGGAAGGGGCTACAGTAACTAGGCAAGAGGGCCGTGGCTGGAGTAGTGCACAGGTTGAAGCACTGGCTTGGTGATACCTTAACCATATGACCTTGGGCAGTTAATTTAATCTCATCCGTAGAATGGTGACAGTACTATCTGGCTCACATGATTAGATAAGACAGCATATATGAAAGCACCCAGCCATAGAAGTACTTATGTGCTCTTCTTCACCAACTAGCTTCCAGAACCCTCCGTGACAGGGCTTGGAGTAATATGGAGGCCCGGGTAGTATTTGGATAGTCACGGTAACTGCCCCTTGCACTGTGTTCTATAATTTACCAAGCACTGTCATGTCCATTGTCTCATGATGACCTGTGACAGCCCTGATGAGAAAACTAAGGTTCAGAGAAACTCAGTGACTTGCTCAAGGTCCTTTGATGGGACAAGGGTAGGGGACAGGTCCACATCTGTCCTAACTGAGATCCACTGTTTCACAGATGGCCAAAGTGTTCCTGTACTTCTTAAAGACACTGAATTTGTGGGGGCAAAGTGGGGTGGGGTGGAACCATAGGGAGACTCCTAGGGAATTTCCACTTGGGCTGGGCTCCTGCTTAGCCTGGTGATGTTGGGATGGGTTTTTGTTGTTGGGGGAGCCTTGTTCTCACATCCTGTCCCAGATGCACTGGTGGGAGTAGGGGTGGGTCTGTTCTCTTGCCTCTGATCTCGCAGCCTGGACTCCTGGGTGCTGGGCCAAGTCCCAGTTCCTCTCCTTGTGACTTATTCACCACCTCCAGCTGTGATTTTAGGAACTGAGTGGAGAATGAGCCTGCCAGGTTGAGAGAGGCTGGGATAAACAGACCACGTGCATAGGCAGTGGTTAACACAGGCAGCTCCACTGTCCTGGGCAGGCAGCTGGCTGTGGTGTCAGCCCAGGGCCACCCAGATGTGAACTGGAGCAGGCTGGAGGGGGCCGTGGTCAGGCAGGAAGCAGAGCTGGGCACGCATCTGGCTCTGGAGTTGGCTGAGGTCAGAAGGGACAGGCATGGGCTGACACCTCAGGCAGAGGCTGTCAGGACCATGGACAGCTCCACAGGCATTCTTGACTCT
This sequence comes from Tursiops truncatus, assembly GCF_011762595.2. NCBI lineage: Eukaryota > Metazoa > Chordata > Mammalia > Artiodactyla > Delphinidae > Tursiops > Tursiops truncatus. The sequence goes on from NC_047034.1 coordinate 153,909,394, forward strand.
GGACCCCTCTGCAGACTTTTATCCCCAGACTCAACCCCCCACACTCACAACTCTCTGGTTGTTAAAGAGCATTTGCAAGCCCCCTTCTTAGCTTAGGTTCTGAGAAGCCCCTCCAGCAGCCCTCAAACTGTTTCCAGAAGGATGCGTGTGACTTTGCTCTGCCTGGAGGTGTTCTATTGAAGGGGTTCATATCCTTCAAGGGTCCAGTTTTGTTGGTGGGTGAGTATTGTCATCCTTTGGAGCTCTCATGTTTTTAGACCAGGGTCCAGCCCCAGCCAGGGACTCAGTCTTTTTTTTGTTTTTAATCCTACAGCTTGGCTTGGGTGGTTATTCTTTTTAAATTTATTTATTTATTTGTTTATGGCTGTGTTGGGTCTTCGTTTCTGTGCGAGGGCTTTCTCTAGTTGTGGCAAGCGGGGACCGCTCTTCATCGCGGTGCGCGGGCCTCTCACTATCGCGGCCTCTCCTGTTGCGGAGCACAGGCTCCGGACGCGCAGGCTCAGCAGTTGTGGCTCACGGGCCTAGTTGCTCCGTGGCATGTGGGATCCTCCCAGACCAGGGCTCGAACCTGTGTCCCCTGCATTAGCAGGCAGATTCTCAACCACTGCGCCACCAGGGAAGCCCCAGGGACTCGGTCTTTACATGAGCAGGCTACCAAAGTCTCCCTTGAGCTGGAGGGACTATCTGCTTCTTCTCAGCCAGTCACGCCGCCCACCCCCTCAGGTCCCTGATGCCCTGTACCGACACTTCTCCCCAGCTCCTCTTTTTCCTCTCCTTTTGCTTGTGACTTCTTGAGTGAATCAGAGCTCCAGAAGATCAGAAGTCACGAGCGGAGAAGCTTTTGCCGCTAATGAGCTCTCTGAAGGCCACAGAGAGTCCCTCCCTCTGCCCCTCCCTGCTCTATTCACTTATTTATAACAAATTACAGGAAGGAAAAGGACCAATGAGCTTACAACACGGCCAGTCAACAACCGGAGGGAGGACAGAAGAGGGTGACCCGGAGAATTTGCATGGGGGCAAATGGAGAAGTAATGAACTTTAGACTTTTTCTCGGCGTCATTTCATTTTGTACAAGCCCCTCCTATTGCAGATTAGATATCTCAGGCCCCAGAGGGGTGACATGACTTCCTGAATCCATGTGGCCATTGACAACCAAGACAAGAACCGGAAGCTTGTTCTTCAGATGCTCAGTCCGGCGTGCTTTCCGCTGTAGAACTTCTTTAGAATGCATTCATTTTGGAACCAGCAGTGAGGTCTCGGTTCCATTTGACCACTTGGCATTTTCCTGGCTGTCAACACTTCGATATATTTAGAAGAAATGGACTCATTTTGGCACATCTGGAAAGTAGCAGAAAGATCAAGGTTGTCACTGTGATGTCTTCACTCTGCCACCATGAGACAATATGGCAGCTGAACGTTTTCAAGGAGACATGCTGTCTTTAATTTGTAACGGATTTCAACACAATTTGGCTCGTGGGTAGAAGTTACTATGGCTATGTCTGCACTGAATGTGACCTATAGATCAGAGTCATTATTCCTTCCAGAAGGTGCATTGCTTGTTCCACTATGGACTAGACAAGCAGGGGAGGTGGCTAAGCAGTGTGTATTTGGAGTGGCTGTTACCGTTATTGTCATTTATGATGTGGGTAGAGAAGCATTTAGTGCTCAGTGTTTCGGTAGGACATGGGCCAGGAGAAGCAGTGTGGGACAGTCCATACAAAGCCTGATATTCTGAGGCCCCTGAACCTCCTTTCCTATCCATCTGGCTTCTTCTCTCTCACCATCAAACACAGGAGGACTGGAGATGCCCAAATGTCCCTGAAGAATCCAAGTGTCTGAAAATGATCTGGATCCAATTTCCTTTTCTACATAATCAATCCCAAAGGCCACAGGGTATACTTCTCTTGAGAGCCTCTGGGGCTGCCCACGGGGTCTCTCTGGCAGACTCAGTGCACAGGTCCTTGCAGGATTTGGGGAGGGAGTAGCAGAGGCCTGAGTTCAGTGGCCTGGGTGCTGGAGGATGGGGTGGGGAGTTCTCCGAGGTTGGTCTCTTTTCACACCTTTTTCCTACATCTAAGGGCAGAATTGACTTTTCTCTGCAAGGTTCAGCCAGTTGAAATTTCCATCTGAGCTCCAGGCTCCCCTACTGCAGGTGCCCACAGTCATATCTAGAAACCCCTGTTTTCCAGTCCTGGTCAGTACCTTTAATAGAGTCCTGTACACCAGGGTGACCCAGGAGCGTCTTATAAGATGGCACTGAAGCTACCACTTCCCACTTTTTGCTTCTGATCCTTTGCTACCGTCTGAATTCCTTTGTCTTATACCGAGATTCTCCACATCTGTTTAGCTTTTTAAGAATTACCACCTAGAGCTTATTATCCATCAGGTGCTATTCTAAGTACTTGAGATGTATTAACTCATTTAATCTTCATAGTAATTCTATGAGGTAGGAACCGTTATTATCCCTATTTTACAGATGAGGAAATTGAGGCACAGAGAGGTTAAATATTTTGCCCAAGGTCATACACTAAGTAAACAGCAGAGCTGAGATTCCAACTTGGCACTCTAACTCCAGAGTCTGTTCTCTGAGCCAACTGCCTATATAATATAACCAACTGCCTCTCAAATGCCAAACAGAAGAGGCATTTGATTTAGTTTTTCTGCAAGGTTCTGCCTTTCAGATGGACCACCTTGGCCTGCCCATCCATCCACACACCTTTTCATTCAACAAATATTTATTGAATACATCTGTTAGGTGCCCAACATTCCGCCAGCTGACAGTGGGAGCAAAACCAGACACAATCCTTGCTCTCCCAGAGCTGGCAGACTTATGGAGCAGATAGATAACATGTCAACCTACCAATCAACGTGTATTTACAAGTGGACATAGGTGTTCTGAAGGAAAGGGATGCAGCTCTGTGAATCACAGCCTATAGGCCAGGGCTGCCAAACCAGGTCCCTGCATCCCATTTTCCAGCCCTGATCCAGACTCCTGGGCCTCCATCAGATATAATTTCCTAAACCTAATCAGTTTTAGAGGCTTCCACCAGTTCTAGTTCCCAACATAGTGTCCAAGGCGTCCCCCCAACCTGCCACAGTTCCCTGGGGTGGACAGTGCCTTCAGGTGTGGCCAATTCTAGCTGTTCTCCCAGCACACTGAAGGCAAGTTTTTGCCTTTGCTGGCTCCACAAACGTCCCTGGTTATTCGATTAGAGATAGCATTGTTTTCCTTCATCTTGAACAGTGGTTGAAGTCTTTTGTGGGGGCGTGGATCTCCTTGAGAGACTGACAAAAACTGAAAACATTCTTTGAGAAAAAAAAATGCCTCCCTGGATTTATAAGCTACCCGATACTCAAAAGTAGCCCCAAGTTTGCACCTCAGATTTGGAGGAGGCTTTTTAAGGCTAAGTGGATTATACTAGCTGAGAATACAGGTGCTACCCCAAGAAGTTCACTTCCTACTGAGATATAGATGCGTCATCTTCCTTACCCAGCAGAATTCACTTGTATCTCATTACTCTCCTTCATCTTGAGCAGTGATTGAAGCCTTTTTTGGCCATGGAGCTCTTTAAGAGATTGATAAAAGCTAAGAACCTCCTTTGAGAAAAATGCACATACTTAGAACAATTTGTACATGATTTCAAGGGGTTTGCAGTCTTCCTGTAGCTCATCCATGGGTCCCAGGTGAAGAGTTTCTAACCAGAATGATGCCCTTTCTTAGTTTTTGTGGCTTCTACCTCTTGACCCCTGAACACTTGGGCGTTACTAATGGTCCAGCAGCTGGTCAATGTCTGGGGGATCCCATGGGTTTCCCAGGACAGTCTCTAAGATACCATTCAGGGTGCCAGGGACCAGTCCCAGAGGTGGAGATGCTGCCTGGTGCTCCTCTAGATTTCTAGCTGAAGGTCCTAAGAACACAGGTTGTCAGCCTCATGGTTTCCAGCCATAACTGCCTACTTTCATGTACACCTGCTGCTCTCTGTTAACTGGCCTGCTCAAGAGAGACACCCAAGACTCATCTCAGTAATTCCTGGCAGGGAAAACAAGTATGAGACCCATGTACTACCCCTCCCGACCAGTGCCTGTGATAGATGTTGCTAATCAATCAGAGCTTTCTTTCCCATTGGGCCCAGACATGGTCTTATAATCCTTTTCAAAAAGTAATTTATGTAGACACCACCAATCCATCAGAGCTGGCACGTGAGAGGAAATATTTTTGCCATCCTGAATGCAGGGGAATATGGGCTGGGGACTTTGACTTAGCCCACCTCTTGCCACTCTAGGATTTCAGATCCCATATCCCAGCTGGCCCAGAACTCCAGGCCTCTGGTCTTGGAGAACCACAAGCCTGTACCCTGAGGGTGACCCCAGGTCCTCTTCTGTATGCCCCTATAATAATTCACCCATTCCTCAGCTAAAGTGCCTTCAGCGTCTGCTGCCCTCCCACCCCCACCCCAGCCTCACTTTGGGGACCTTAACTGAGACCATTTTTACCTCTAGTCTAGAAATATAAAAAATAGGCCCTTCTTACAACTCTTGTAATCCATGCTTCATGCTTTTTCTAGCATACAATGCATCATATCACTTCCCTTTTTGAAATCCTTCAGTCCTTTAAAAGAGGAAATCCACATTTTTTTTTTCTTTTTACCATAGCATGTACAACAATTTACAGACTGGTCCCAAGTTCTTTTCGTTTCACTTCTCACCATTCCCCTGTTCCCTAACAAATTCTTAGCACACATCATTTTCTGATATTCTGGGCTTTTGTACACATACTGTCCTAGCTTATATGCTGTTTCTTCTGTTTGGCATGCCTCCTCCACTCCCAATCCCAGCCCTTGTCTTTGCCTGGTGAGCTGTTATTCTTCTTTCAAGACCCTTAGCAAATGCTATCTGCTCTGTGAAACCCTCTCTGTCTCATTCTGGGATTATGATTCCACCGCTCCCTCCCCACTGAGCTCGCTGTGCACGTCTCTATTCTGGTAAATTTTGCTCTGTCTAGTAATTGCCTGTTTGCTTGTGGGACAGTGTCCAATGCCTCCCTGTATCTGAGAACCCAACCCAAGACGAGGCACAGAGTGGGGAACCTGTGGACATGCATTGCATGTAACTTGCAGTAGGTGACGAACCCCAGCCTTCTTTTCCTGTCCCCTAAGGCAGCACACGCTCTATCATACCTTGCCAAACGAAAACAGCTTTTGCCTTTTAAATGATGGCTTTCCTCCTCCTTGCAGAAAGGGCACCTCATTGAAATTCACCAGGAATGGGCAGTTTCTGACATGAGTCTCTTGGCTGGCCAGAGATAAAGCTGCCAACACCCAGCACTTCTGGAAGCAGAAGAGTTTTTGTTCATGAGCTGAGAGCACACCGTTTCTCACTCCCTTAGACCCCTGGGACACTTCCTTTTTCTCCATTGGCCTCTCCCAGGCCCCTCTGGCTTCCCTTTGCTTGGTGTGTGATCCTGGGGTGTGAGGGGCCTGGCAACCTCCCACTGATGGTGGAAATGGGGGTGCATGAGAAACCTGCTTAAAGTGGTTGGGTGGGAGGGGGCTGAAGGCTTCAACTTAGACAGAGCTTGGTCAGTACAGGAGACTCTCATCTGTATCATTTGATGAACATAGACGATGGGGTCCTCAGTGTGACCAGGGTGGTCCATGGGTTCATGACAAGATGGTGCCCTTGGAGATAACAATAAAAATAACATTACTAAAAGTAATGAACCACCGTATAGCCCCAACTGTGTGCTCAGTATAGGCACTGCTCTAAATGCTTTTCATATATTAACTCCTTTAGGTCCTTAGCACAACACTTTGTGGTTGGTTTTATTATTATCATCCCCATTTTACATATGAGAAAATGGAGGCCACAGAGAGATTACTGCATGCTTACTATTCTCTGGGTAAATGGGGAAACTGAGGCTGACCCAGACATCACTGGAGGGAAGCCATGGATGAGACTGTATTATGAGTATAAGAAGAAAAGTGTTGGAAATCCCGAAGGCATTCTGGCTGTAGCCTTGAGAAAGTTATTTCACATCTCCAAGCTTATCCTTTCTTATCTAAGCAGTAGGATAATTACGTCTTTTTGGAACGTTCGACATAAGAATTGGATGAACTCCTAAGTAAAATGTCTAGCACATTATAGGTAATCAATAAACAGTAGCTGTCATTATTAATTACCTAATTGCTCCCTCCTTTGTGTTGGTTCTGTTTCATAATCTTCCCTTCCAGAGCCTTATCAGACTGTTTTAATTATGTTTTCATATATCTGTCTTGTTGCTATACTCTAAGCTCCTCAGAGGGAGCAGTCAGCTCTTATCCACCTCTGGGCTCTCTGTCAGATGGGAGGTTTCCTATGAGGAAACTGAGGCTGTGAAAGGAAGCTGTTTGCCGGTAAGTGGAAGAGCCCAGGCTTCTCTCCAAGATGTTGTGCAGGCTACTCTCTGGTGCACGATCAGTGAGGTGTGTGGTGGAAGATCCCATTCCAGGTCCTGAGGTTGCCTGGGTGGGAAGCTGCAGGCAGGTCCCTGGGGACTGCAAGAGAGGAAAATGGACAGGAGAGCCAAGGAGCCCTCCTGGGCCTGAGCCATCCAGACAGGGAGGGAGGTTCTCTAGGAGACGGATGAGACAGGGCTTGCTGAGTGATCAGATGTGAGGGTGAGCGAGAGGGAGGGGTTGAGTTTGACTCCCAGGTAGCCTTGGGTTAGAGGAAAGATACAAGAGTTTGTGGATAAGAGGGGAAGATCATGAATTAGAATCTGGAAATGCTCAGGGGGCATACTTCATAGGACAGGCACCTAAGGATCTCTAGCCAGCACTTACTTGTGTCTGCCACAACCTACGATCCTCTGATGTGGTCGTGTACTGAGCTGGCAAAAGTACAGCCCTGGAGTTGGATTATAAGACTTGAATCCTGGCTCTACTGTAACTTGCTAGCTGTGTGGCTTTGGCATGTTACTTAACCTCTCTGAGTCTCAGTTTCAGTTTTTGTAAAAGGGGGATGATTAGAAATGACCTCCTAGCATGTTGTTGTGAAGGTCAAATGAGATTAAACAGGTCAATGATGGAACACAGTAAGAGCTCAATAGATAACGACCATTATTATTAGCCGCTTCTTATGCTGGAATGCCGACTCCCCTTGTCTTGGCATTACCCCGTCCCCCCATTTCAGTCTCTCCCGTGCCACCAGTACTGGATACCCAAATTGTCCATCACAGGTGCTGTAAGTCTCTCCACATCTCAGACACCCTTGTCCCTTAAGCATCCTCTCTAGCCCTTTTGGGCAACGGGCAGAGAGTTGTGAGTTATTATATCCCTCCAATGATATGCCGCTTAAGTTTTCACTGTACCTTCAGTGCCTTGACCCATAGGTATGGCTAACTGTGGGAATGTTGGACAGGGCGATAGGGTCAGGGCAGCTATTCTGGGGGCAAAGGAATCTTTCTGGTGCTGGTCCGACCAACACATTTAGAAGCTGTCTACCATGCCTTCATGTATGGACATCTGTAATAAGTATAGAGATCAGACTGAGAGAATCTGGAACTTCTCACTTGGGATGAAGGAGTGAGGGACTAAATGCTTTAATCGGTTGGGAGGTCTTTTGGTGAGGTCTGCAGTCTTCTCAATAGGACAAGGATGCACTGGCATTATTCCATCTCTCTCCCTCTCTCCTGCCCCCAGGTTCCAGAAGGTGGGGAGGTAGTGGACAACTGCCTGACATTTGGAGAGTATTCAATAAATGGAAGGGAGGAAGGAGAAAGCCATTACCCGTGGATCAGGAAGCCCATGTTCTGGTTCCTACTTTAACCAGGTGTGTTCTAGTGCTTACTTTTACCTTACTGGACAAGCAACTTCCTTTCTCTGAGCCTCAGTTGCCTATGACACGGGGATGATAATACCTGACTCCTTTAGCAGACTAAACATTTAGACCAGTATGTTCACAAGCTTGATGCAGAAATCGAAACCCAGACTGCAGAAAGGGCTTGCGCAAGGTCATGAGGCCAGAGTTTGGCTGCAAAACTAGGTCATGTGGTAGTGCTTAGGTAAGTGTTGCAAGAGTGTAAGGAATGGTGTTGGATTGGTAAGGAAACGTGTTGGTCGGACCTGATTATTTGCTTAGGTTCTCAGAGCACTGAAAGGGAAGGAGAATCCCCCTCTGCGGAATCATTTACTGCAGCACCTTCAAAGCCAGTGGGGATTCCTGGAGGAGCCTGGAAGGCTCAGAGACCTTGACAGTGTGTATGTGTCTTGGGGGTCACAAGCCCTGGTCACACACAGGATGCAGACTGCTTTGAAACTCTTCTCAGTGACTGCCTACAACTCAGGTCTCAACTCAGCTGCAAAACGAATGAATTGCTCTTCTCACCAACACAGGACACATTTGGGCCAAACTCCTCACTCAGTTTTAGGGGCCAGTACATCTGCAGAATCACTTACCTGTCACTCTGCAAACGGAATGCATTATTTCCGAAAACTTTCTTTTCCCTTTCCCCCCAAAACTTTTATTCCCTGGCGGAAATGGTTTATCAACGTCTTTAAAAAACCACTCGGATCTTCTTGGCAACCTCCCCCCCCCCCCATACCGTAAAAGAGTGGCAGTGCGAATGCAAATGAATTGAAGGGCATTAAAAAACCCTCTTGCTTCAGCAGCTGAAGTGGAGAAGGGCCGGATGATGGATAGCGCATGGCTTTCTGCTGAGCGATTTTGCTCTTTTTGTGGCTGCCAATGGCTGATGTATTTCATCTTTTGTTTCCTTTACTGCCGCTTAAGCAACCACCCTCAGGCTGGGGGTATGTCCCTGGGCACCCACTTCGTCTCGTCCCCTGGGGAGGGTTGCAGCCAGCTGTTTTGCACTTACTGCCTGATTCAGGGAAGGCGCGGGATGGCCCAGCTGGATGGGGCTCCGGGGGGAGTGCCCTTCCCATAATTGCTGAGCTCAGTGGAAAAGATCGCTGAAGAGGCGAAAATCCTTTCCACTCTCCTAGGGGGTACCCACACCCCCTTCTAGCGCACTTGTGTTTATTGAGGCTTGTTGCGTGCCAGGCACTGTGCCAAGCACAGTGAGGTTACCAAGAGGTGACGGACACAACCCTGCCTTCGATGATCCTACCATCATGTCGGGGAGGAAAGTCACGCCCAAAGGGCTATACACACATCCTACGTGCACACAGCGAAACCTTCCCACAGGCGTCCACACTTACCCGCATGTACGAGGGCACATGCTCACACTCACCTACATACTTGTACAAACACACATGGAAACACAACCACCCATACAAGTGCAAGCGCACACACCTGAGTGTGCACAGAAACCTGTGTGTATTTGCACACATACACACCCAAACACAAACACATGCTCCTGCACACCCACCAATGAGGAATTAAGCAAGAAAAAAAACTATGGGTGATCTGAAGACAGGACGAGCAGGCAGGTGAGAAGGAATTCTGGGATGTCGCCGTGGACATAAGACTGATGTAGGACATTTGCCTTTAGTTTCTGACGAGCTGTGTGATCTCGCTCAAGTCTCTTAACCTCTCTGAGCACCAGTTTCCTTATTTGAAAGTGAAGCCCTTCCAGGTACAAGAGTCTATAATTTTGTGAAATCAGAAGTTCAGAAGTCAGTGTGGACTGCAGTGATAATAGTCATAGCAGGAGTAGTAATAATAATAATAATAATACTCACCTACACTGAGCACTCACTGTGTGCTACACCCTGTGCCAGGCACGTGATAGGCTTCATCTCTTTTAATCCTTGCAACAAGCCTAAGAGATGAGTACAATTATTAGCTATATTTAATAGATGAGAAGACCACGGCTCAGGGAGGTGTGAAGCCCAGGGTCACGGCAAAGAGTGGTAGAGTTTGTATTTGAACCCTGACCGGTAGGCTCCAGGGCCTGCACTTCTGGCCACGTTGACCGTGTGCTGAGTTGGGCTTGTGCGGGGCACGGGGAGGCAGGAGAGGAGAGACACACACTCCGTGCCCTTGGGAGGCCGGTAGTCTGGAGCGGAGGCAGCTACGCCCGGGGCAACCACAGCGAGGTGTGGTGCTTGATGCTGGGGAGCTTGGAGTCCTGGAGACCCACCTCCAAGCGATGGCTTTTGCTTGTGACTGTGGGTCTTGCATCTCAGCCCAGCCCCGAGGGGGTGCCTTTGGATGGCGTTTCTCTGGGTTGGCTGGAACTGTGTCCAGATAATGAGCTTCCAGTTCACTTGAGAGGCTAGAGCTCTTCCAGGTGTGTGCTGTCTGTGTCTCTGTGTCTCGGGTAAGGACACGTGTAGACGCCCTCTGTCCTGGCCCAGGCCTGGGCTGGGGTCTCATTGTGATGGCTTTGGGCAAATTAGGAAAAGAACTTTTCTTCTGAGGATTGCAGCCCTGGGCCAGGGCGGGGCCCAGGGTGGTCATGGAGGGTGGGCTGGATTTCGGTCCCCTGCTCACCCTACGTGTGGGAACCCTGGGAGGGCCCGAGGGAGGGAGGATGGTGGCATGGAGTGGGGAGATCAGACGTCCTCATAGGGTTCTTCCCTGTAACAGGGGAAGGAGGGTTGTAGGACCTTTCATCAGTCTCTCAGAAGAGGGTCCCCTTCACCTTGGGGAAGGGGCTAGGAGGATCGGACCACAAAACCACAGCAACAAATATAACTATTCAAGATGGCACATTGGGGCTGCCCTGGTGGCGCAGTGGTTGAGAATCCGCCTGCCGATGCAGGGGACACGGGTTCGTGCCCCGGGCCGGGAAGATCCCACATACCGCGGAGCGGCTGGGCCCGTGAGCCATGGCCGCTGAGCCTGCGCGTCCGGAGCCTGTGCTCCGCGGCGGGAGAGGCCACAACAGTGAGCGGCCCATGTACCGCAAAAAAAAAAAAAAAAAAAAAAAAAAAAAAAAAAAAAGGCCCATCGAGGGGTAGGATTTGCATGTCGGACTGGCTGGTTCTAAAGGTTAGACACCTAAACATGCACTGTACTGTGTCCTCACATCTGCCCTGAGCACCCACTGTGTGCTTGTGGGATGGGTGGGGCTTAGGACAGAGGAAGTCAAAGGATGCTGAGATGTTGCTGACGCAAAGTGTACGAGCTGATGGGGAAACGCGCAGCAAACACGCGTGCGCACACCCGGAGTGAAGGTAAAGAAATTCACCTGAGGGCACTCGGTAGGTAAAAATCGTTTCCATGGGCAAAGTCGACTCTCAGCTCTGCCTTCCTTGTGCCCTGAGCCTCCATTCAGTCCAGCTTTAGGACTGTGGGCTCTTTGAAGGAAGGGGCCTCTGTCCCTGGGGCCTCAGGCACCTGGAGGCTTTCAGTGACTGTCTGTAGAATGAACAAGTCCCTCCCCAGCCACAGACCCCTGGCATTGTGTAGCAGCCCCTCAAGGCACCCCTCCCATCCTCCTCCCACTGTAATCCGTGCAACCCCAGTCTGTCCCTGCCCTCCGGGTCCAATGGGCACCTCATTCTTTTCAAGGATGGGTGGTCTAGGTTACCTCTGAGGGTCTTTCCAGAATGCTTTTCCCTTACTTCCCATAGAAATCTCTCGCTCTCTGAAGGCCCACGTTCTCCTAGACTGTGTAACGGGCCATAACGAGGCCCCACAACGTGCCCTGGGGACACAGGAAAGAGGACCCACCTCTCTTCCCTGAGCTACGTGGGAAGATTTGTCCCGTGCATCCTGGCGCTGGGCTGGGGCCCTCAGGGAAAGAAGGCATGGCTGTGATTGGGGCTTCCGCCCTGGTTTGGGGTGGAGCAGCTGGGGGCTCCCTGCCAGTCTCCCAGTCCTGCCTTAGGCTGGTGTGCTCAGGACAGAGCCTGCGGGACAAGGAGATTGTTGGGAACACCCCTGACTGCTCTTCAAGTGGCCACTTCCACCCCCATGTCTCTGGGTTCTCTCTGCCCTTGTTCCCCTTGACCCTTTCTGAAGCTGGGAAAAGCTGATGGTTCCCCCTCCTCAGGCTCTGTAACCCTCCCTCAGGTCTCCACAGGGTGATAACACCTTGCCAGCTGTCCCCTACATCCTCCACCTGCAGGTCCCCACAGCCTCTGACCTCGTGATCTCTCTCCTGCTGCCTCTCCACAGCCTGCAGACCGCTGCTCAGAGGTTTTAGCTGCAGGGTCCGTTTCAAGATTCTCTTTTGTTGTGGAAAATGGAGGTAAAGGGGAAAGGAGAGAAGAAAAAAGCCCCAAACCTCAAACATTTAAGTAATAAATTGCTGAGAAAGAGGCAGAGTGGGGGAAGAGACAGGAGACCTGAGAGAGCAGGAATGCAAGGGTAAGAAGTTTCAGGTTTGGAGGACGTGAGGCTCTGGGGAAAGGAGGAGAAAAGAGGAAAGGGATTTTTAAGTGCCTGCAGGGTTTGAACTGGATCCCTTTTACAGTGCTTCGAGAGATTCAAGTAGAGATTGGAATTCTTTTTTAATTGCTTGTGGCTGCCAGACTGTGTTGCTTTGAATGTGGAACCAAGGCAGGACGGACCACTTGGGGCAGAGGAATTCATTTGGATTGCATAAGAAATACTTTCCCCTCCGCTTCTTCACATTTTGTTCCTGAAGTGGGGATGGGTGTGAAACTGATGCAAGTACATTGTTAGTAAATTAATGATGGAATTTAGGATTAATGGTGTCAGAGACAGTAGGAAACCTAACAGTTAGCATCTTGTTTGAAGGAAAAGAAACCCCCGCTCAAAGTTGCTCTGTCATAACGGGAACTCTGCTCTAAAGATGCTGATTGTCTCCTGGAGGGATGCAGCGAGTCCTCAGGACAGGACCAGACCTGCCAGCTAGAGCTCCACCAGCATCTCTCTCTGTCTCTGCTCCTTGCTGCAGATCCCTGTCTCTGTCTTTTTTTGTTCTCTGCAGACCAGCCTCTTTTGCCTCTCTGGTCCACATGGCAGAAAACTTGGCCCCTGCAGCTCTGGAGGTTACATGGAACAAAGCCAACACTTCAGAAGGAGCTGAAAGTCTCTCTGTTCCAACTAGAAGTTCTTGAAGAATGACTCCAGTTGGCCCTGGCAAGGTGAAGTCCCCCTTCACCCGCCAACACCAGCTTGTGACTGGTTGGGTGGAGGGCACAGAATAATGGTTGCAGCCCACATGGCTGCCAGGAGCCCCCAGTAGCCCAGTGGCTGGTGGCGAAGAGCAGTTCCTAGAGACGGAGTTGGCTGGGCTGACAATCCAGAAGCTATTCTCAGCAGATATCTCTCCTTTTGAGTGCTTAATTACTATACCAATCCAAGAGTGACTATAAAAATCTGATTTTCATGTGTTTGTTGGCAGTCTGTATATCTTCTTTGGAGAAACGTCTATTTAGGTCTTCTGCCCATTTTTGGATTGGGTTGTTTATTTTTTTGTTATTGAGCTGCATGAGCTGCTTGTAAATTTTGGAGATTAATCCTTTGTCAGTTGCTTCATTTGCAAATATTTTCTCCCATTCTGAGGGTTGTCTTTTAGTCTTGTTTATGGTTTCCTTTGCTGTGTGAAAGCTTTTCAGTTTCATTAGGTCCCATTTGTTTATTTTTGTTTCCATTTCTCTAGGAGCTGGGTCAAAAAGGATCTTGCTGTGATTTATGTCATAGAGTGTTCTGCCTATGTTTTCCTCTAAGAGTTTGTTAGTGTCTGGCCTTACGTTTAGGTCTTTAATCCACTTTGAGTTTATTTTTGTGTATGGTGATAGGGAGTGTTCTAATTTCATACTTTTACATGTACCTATCCAGTTTTCCCAGCACCTCTTATTGAAGAGGCTGTCTTTTCTCCACTGTATATTCTTGCCTCATTTATCAAAGATAAGGTGACCATATGTGCATGGGTTTATCTCTGGGCTTTCTATCTTGTTCCATTGATTTATATTTCTGTTTTTGTACCAGTAACATACTGTCTTGATTACCGTAGCTTTGTAGAATGCTCAACATCATTAGTCATTAGAGAAATGCAAATCAAAACTACAATGAGATATCATCTCACACGGGTCAGAATGGCCATCATCAAAAAATCTAGAAACAATAAATGCTGGAGAGGGTGGGGAGAAAAGGGAACACTCTTGCACTCTTGGTGGGAATGTAAATTGATACAGCCACTATGGAGAACAGTATGGAGGTTCCTTAAAAAACTACAAATAGAACTACCATATGACCCAGCAATCCCACACTGGGCATATACCCCGAGAAAACCATAATTCAGAAAGAGTCCTGTACCAAAATGTTCACTGCAGCTCTATTTACAATAGCCAGGACATGGAAGCAACCTAAGTGTCCATCGACAGATGAATGGATAAAGAAGATGTGGCACATATATACAATGGAATATTACTCAGCCATAAAAAGAAATGAAATTGAGTTATTTGTGGTGAGGTGGATGGACCTAGAGTCTGTCATACAGAGTGAAGTAAGTCAGAAAGAGAATAACAAATACCGTATTCTAACACATATATATGGAATCTAAGAAAAAAAAATAACAACTGTCATGAAGAACCTAGGGGTAAGACGGGAATAAAGACACAGACCTACTAGAGAATGGACTTGAGGATATGGGGAGGGGAAGGGTAAGCTGAGACAAGGTGAGAGAGTGGCATGGACATATATACCCTACCAAACGTAAAATAGATAGCTAGTGGGAAGCAGCCGCATAGCACAGAGAGATCAGCTAGGTGGTTTGTGACCACCTAGAAGGGTGGGATAGGGAGGGTGGGAGGGAGGGAGACGCAAGAGGGAAGAGACATGGGAACAAATGTATATGTATAACTGATTCACTTTGTTATAAAGCAGAAACTAACACACTGTTGTAAAGCAATTATACTCCAATAAAGATGTTAAAAAAAAAAATCTGATTTTCCCAGTACTTCAAGGTAGAGCTAAGTCCCCTGTGTCCCATCGGCTGCTCTGAAGGGGACCCAGGAGGAAGGAGGAGAACAGAGCCACCTTTGCCTGCTCTGGACTGCAGCTTCTCGCCTCAGTTGAGCCTGGACAAACCCTGCTCCCTCCCAGCCAGGAGGGATCCGAGCCTCGCACCCTTGGGCCGCTTTGAGCCCTCTTCTCCGCCATGATGTTCCTGTGCTTTGTTCTGGCAAATGGACCCCCACTGCACCCCCGTCGTGGGGACTGCTTGACCCCGAAGCTTATCTAGGGAGGCCTTTGTTCCTGTCCTCCCTGCCCCGCCTCAGTGCCTGGACACTGGCCCCCGGCCCCAGGAGCCCTGCTGATTCCCCCATCCCCCAGGTCTTTGCAGCCTCGGAGGGTCATGGTGGTGCTGGCAGGCAGTGATTTCTTCGTGGGCAAACCTGAGCATGTGCTTCAGGCAACCACGAGCGGGGGTGGGGGGTTCGGGGGCACAAAGGGCAAAACCTTCAGCGTCAATGAACCAGTCCAGAATTTTGCAACCTAAAAACATGGAAAGCATATATTTTCATTTCGAAAAGCATAAGAATAGTTGTAACATTTAATAAGCTTTCACTATTATTTCACAAATAGGTTTTGTTCTATTCGTTTAGTTTATATCATCCCCTTAATCCTCGCAACCATTTTACGAAGTATCCTAGTGTCATCACCTCCACTTCAAAGATGAGGAAACTGAGGCACAGAGAATTCAAATAACTTGCCCAGAGTCAGGCTTTAAACCGAAGCAGCCTGGCTCCAAAGCCCATGACCCAAACCATCATCCCTTTGTAATTCCTGTAAATTTTGTGTCATTTCCAAAAATCAAAATTTATTTTGAATTTTATAGTGGGAGAGGGGAATGGTACCAAAATCTTCATTTTTTAGGGCATCTAAAGATTTAATCCCACCTTGATCTTATTTGCTTTGATCTGTTGGTTTTGGTTAGGGGGCATCTATGGGTTCTGCCTCTTGCTCTACCCATCTAGAACTTTCCTGATAGGTCCTGGTACCAGGCACTGGCCAAGGCCCCACCCACTTCTGCCTGAAGCTGGGCTGGCCTCTGCTATTGGCCGAGTGGGCTGACAGCTCATGCTTCATGGAGAGGGGCAGGCACCAGGCCTGCTGGGCCCAACAGGTGGTTGGGTGTGGTGGATGTCTGGGGTCCAAGCCCTTCCATCCACCCCTCTGCCCTGCTGGAGAGACAGCCAGCCCTGGCTTGGAGGAGCACAGGCCCTCACACCCTGCGCCCGGGCTGCCTCTTGACTGCCCGGGGCTGGTGGCAGATGGCTCAGCCTCTCCGTCTCAGAGCCCAGGAGGCACGTACACATCAAAAGCAGATCTGACTCCAGGCTTTGGCCTGACGTGGGGTGGGTATCTGCGGGAGGGGCACGCGCGCAGCTGTGACATGTTTGTTTATTAAACACCTCCAGAACCAGTGGCTCTGCCTGGCTTCCAAGTAGGGGAAGCTCAGAGGCCAGGAGGACAGGGGTGAGTCCTGGCTGCCCCAATCTGGCAGGACTCTCCTGGAAAGCCATCGCTGGTCTCAACTCCTCCTCTGAGCAATAGGGACAGCTGTCCCTGAGGAACTGGGGAGGGTGAGAACTGTACCCAGTAGTAATAATAATGGTGATGAAGATGGTAATAATAGCTGAAGCTTATTGAATGCTGACCACGTACTGAACTCATGGGACTTCCCTGGCAGTCCAGTGGTTAAGATTTCGAGGTCCCGATGAAGGGGGCATGGGTTCGATCCCTGGTCGGGGAACTAAGATTCCCCATGCCACTCAGTGTGGCCAAAAAATAAAATAAAATAAAAAATGGACTCAGTACTAAGCACTAGACATGTGTTATCCACTCAACAAATATTTATTGAGCATCTGTACCATGTCAGGCACTGTTTGAGGTGTTTGGGATAATGTTACAACCAAACAAAGTAGTGTTTAATATAGCCAGCACCATTCTAAGCAGTCTATGTATAATATATTATTTAATTCTCACAACAACCCTGAAGGTAAGTACTATTATCCCCATTTTACAGATGTCAAGATGTGAGCCACAGAGAGGTTGAATAATTTACGTGAGGTCACACAGCCAAATAGGTGGTAGAGCCAGGATGTGAATTCAGCAAATTTAGCTCTGGAGTTTTTACTCTTAAACCTTGCAGTGAATCTGAATAAAGCTGCCCTCAAGGGTCTGACAGCCAGTGTAGAAGATGTGCATTAAACAATTGAATACACACACACACACACACACACACACACACACACACACACACACCCATAAACATAAAATGTATATATACATACATACACACACAATGTGTTTTCAGATTGTCATAAATTCTGTGAAGGAAATAAATTAATATACTAGGATAGATATTAACCCGGAGCTCATTTTCAATATGTGGTCTGAACATTTAGTCCTCCCCAGAACCTTCTGGTGGGTCAGTTTGCTTTCCGTTTTCCAGATGAGTGTGGCTAAGACTTAGAGAGATTAAACAGGGAGCTGGAGAGGGGCTAAAAAGGGATCCAATTACAAGGAACTGGCCTCTAATACCTGCCCTCTTGAGCTCTGCTCTGAGGCTCCCTGCACTATGTTTTGGCCACAAAGAAGGGCTTTTCGCTCACCGTAGGGCTTGGGGTGGGTGGGGTCTTGGGGTCTCTCCTGGGGGATCTGACCTTGCTCTTTGTTCTGAGGCATAAAGGGGAAATTGTGCCCATCTACGACTTCCTGACTGTCAACCTTCAGGGCCTGGTATGTGGCGTGTGTGCCGCGTGCACATGCATGACTGTACTCACTCATGTGTGATCGTGTGCAGGCCTTCTTCCCTGCAGCCTCCTTCTCACACAGACCATCCTGACCTTTTATTAGGTGACTTCGTAATTGATTGAAATGTTCCGGGTGCTTTCCTCTTACCTCCAGGGTGATTATGACAATTATGATCATTATCAAGTAAAGAAGAGAGAGAGAGAGAGAGAGAGAGAGAGAAAGAGAGGGAGGGGGAGGGAGAGAGAAAGGAAGAGGACTGGGGGCTGGGGGCTGGGATTCACTGAGTGGTGCTGTCATTAAGCCACATTGTGTGAGATTGTTCGCCTTCAAAAGGCAGCTGTGAAAAGGAGAGAGTGTCTTTAAAAAAAAAGCCCCATTATGCAGGCGGTGCAGGGCGCACGGTGCTGGCGGGAGGACTGTGGGGTGTAATTAGGGCAGTGACAGCCGGAATTACATGGTGTCTCGGCAGTGATGCCACCTCTCATGTGGGGGGAGGGATGGAGGAGGGGACAGGTAATGTCTGGGCGGTTCTGGACCCTTGCCAGGAGCTACTGGGTCCTTTGGTGAGCCAGGGTGACCTGGGATTGAACAGAAGGGACAGGCAGCCAGGGGCTGCCAGAGTTATTTATCTCTACAGCGGGGAGGGGCTGCTTATTTCAGGAAGTGTTTTATGATGGCTCGATGCCCCTTCCAGGCTTTTCTCCCATTCCCACCCCAACAGGGAGTTGGCAAAGGAACGCCAATTGTGTGGAACAGAGGATGCAGATGAATAATTTCCCAGCCTCCTCCACTCGGGAGGTCCCTGGCTGTTGTACAAGGAGGGAGGGCTGCAGCCTCCCGAGGGCCTGCACAGTCCCTGCGGGCAGGTGCTTATCTGCAGGGCTTGCTCCTGTCCCGTCCGAACCACCCAGTAGGATTAAACAGTGTCCGCAGGGCGGGTGGAAATGCCTGATGCCCCAGATCCTTCCAACCTACAACACAACAGGGGTCCGTGAGTCACTCCGTCTTCCTTCTCTTTCCAGCATGGGGCTCCCTTCCAGAGCGTCCTCAGGCTGTGGTCCTCCGGCTTGCTTGCATGCCCGCAGGCTAGGGAACTTACCCCTCCTTAGGGAGGCTCTGGAGCCGGACTGTCGGGTTTAAATCCTCCTATTTGCTACCAGTGTGACCTTGGGCAAGTTCTGTCATCTCTTTGTGCCGGTTTTCCCACCTGTAACATGAGGATAATAACCATCCTTCTGCTGCAGGATTAAATGAGATACTTGATATAAAGGACTTAGCCCAGTGCCTGGCACACCGTGAGGCCTCTGTAAATGTTCTCTGGGGACAGCCCAGCCTGACTTTCCTGGAAGAGAGCCCTGTTCCTGTAGGAAGCAAGGATCTGGTAGTTTCTCTATTGATGCTCGCTCTGCATCCTAGGGCCACATGGTTGGTCCTTCCTTCCTTCCTTCCTGAGTGCCCATCGGGCTGCCAGGCATTGTGCTGGGCATGAGACGTGTGTGCGGAGAGTTACAGGTGGAATTCCTGGCCCCCAGAGCCTGTGCTTCTCCAGGACCTGGTCACCTCCTCAGCACAGACATGCTGGTCCGTACATGCCCAGTAGGGAGGGGCCAGACTTGACCACACCCCCCCAGGTTGAGCGTGAAGTGGAGGCATGGGGTATTTGGGGTGAGAGGGGCAGTCAGGGCCCTAGGCCTGGGGCTTTGTCCTCCCTCTGGGGCAGCCAGGAGAGGGGTCCTCAGCACCCCACACCCCCAGGAGCTCAGGCGGCCATAGAGGGGCTGTTGACCGTGGAAGAGGCCAAATGTCCCCACTCCTGGTTCAATGCTCCAATGCTGAGAACGTTCTGGCTCTGAGCATGCCTCAGCTGGTGGAGTCAGGGGTCACTGCTTCCCACCAGAGGGGACTTTTATGTTATTAGGACTTTTTTTGACTCTCCCAAGCAAAGTCAGAACCTCTGTTTCCTGGAACTCCTTGCACTGTTGTTTAGATAAGTTTAAATGAGCTGTGATTAAGCTAATTTTGAGGTAATTAACTTGGGGAAGGAATCCTTCACTTCTTAAAATTCGAAGTGACTGTTCATTATAAGAGGGAGCCCTCGCAAAGGAGCCACGGGCTTTCAGGAGCCTCGCTTAATTAAAACATACGGAACTCAGCCACAGAGCAAGAGTTTACCATCATTAAGGAAAAATGAATATTCTTTATCTAATCACACGGCATAATTAATTGCCCTCTCCAACCACAGAGAGGGAGGGGGCAGGGAAAGCCACGGAAGCCACAGGCTCCTGTTCCCACAGACCCCAGCGAGGGTTCAAGCCTGACTCTAGGGTCCTCTGGAGGTCCCTTCAAAGCCCAGTGCCCAGGGAGACCCCAGCCCAGGGTGCAGAAGGGCCAGGCAGAGAGTGACTCCTCACAGCAGTGGGTGTCAGCACCTGCCGGGTCCCAGCAGGTCTCTTTATTGGCAGTTTGAGACCACGTCAGCCATCCAGGGTCCTAGATGTAGATTCAACAAATTTACTGAGTGCCTACTACGTGCTAGATTGTGAATAAAACAGAGCTAAGCCCTGACCTTAGGAAGCGCCTAGGTTTGAATCCTGGTTCTGCTGTTTACTAGCTGTGGGGATCTTGGGCAAGTTCCTTGACCTTCTGTGCCTCAGTTTTCTCATCTGTAAAATGGGATTAACAGCATTTATCTAAGAGGGTTGCTATGATGATTAAATGAATTAATATTCATAGAGCACTTAGAATAGTGCCTGGCAGATATATGTGCTCTGCAATAAGCGTTTGCAATATAAGTAAATAA
This sequence comes from Tursiops truncatus, assembly GCF_011762595.2. Taxonomy (NCBI): domain Eukaryota; kingdom Metazoa; phylum Chordata; class Mammalia; order Artiodactyla; family Delphinidae; genus Tursiops; species Tursiops truncatus. The sequence goes on from NC_047034.1 coordinate 153,929,819, forward strand.
AAAGAAAACAAGTCAGGATGTAACATGACAATGGCACGGGAGGACTGGTTTTAGACTTGGTGTTCAGATGGGAGCGGGGGAAGAGGACATGCTGCTTGGCTCTCTCTTTCTCCCCTCTCCCTTCCCCCACCCCCCAAGCCACAGCTTCACTGTGGCCTCCAGGTCCCAATGCATGTTCTGCTGTCTCTACCTTCCTCTCCATCTTCCTCCTGGGGACTTCCTAGTTCACCCTTCCTAGGGTTTGCCCTCTGACCGCCCCCAGAACATTTTGCTCAGGCAGGGGCTCCTGTCAAGAGGCCAGCTCTCTACAGGTGAGGCGATCACAGAGGATACCTGAGCAGGTATCTTGGAGATGGTCTCATCCAACCCATTTTACCAACGAGGAGACTGAGGCCCAGGAGACACTATGAGTTGGCTGACCGGGGGGCTGGAAACCGGGCTTTGTGACCAGCACCCTAGCCTCCCACTCCCACCCGGAAGTCAGTCAGCGTCTGGCCTTGGCTCAGCCTGTGAGGGTTGTCAGTCCCCGGGGCTCAGGCCGGTTCCTTTGTCCAGTGCCTAGAAGAATCTGCATCCTCCCTCGGTTCAGCCTGAGCTCTGGCTCAAGGCGCTTTCCAAGACGCTCATTTTCTTCCCGATGGTCTCTCTCTTTCCACCTGTCCCTCTCTTCCTCTCGCTTGCACAGGGGAAGCGACTGGGGTTAGAAAGATGAATAAGGCCCCACCCTCTTCTGGATAGGTGGGTCCAATCTAGTCTGAGTCTCTGCATCCCTTGGGACTGCCAGACCCCACACCTGGCTCAGCTTTGGTTAATCCAGTTTTGGAAGGAGCAGGGGCACTGCTTTTGCTGGTCACTATCAGCTGTGGGCACTGGCTCCAGGCCGCACCCTTATCGCAGTCCAGGCCGAGCAGTGTGGGTAGCACAGGGAGGCCAGGCTGGCTGCCTTCTAACCTGCACCCTGCTTGCTCCTCGCCCACCTCAGCTTCTCTACAGTGACAGCAGTGGGGGTTCTCAGGGTAAGGCTGCTCCTTTCAGAGGACTCCATCCCCGGGCCTGCCAGGCCACCACCCTGGGGCTTTGCGCACGTGTCCCCAGACCTGGTAGGGAAAGTGCTTTCAGCATGGGAGCTGTGAGGGCAAAAGAAGGGCCAGGAGGCTTCCAGCTGAGCTAAGCGGATACAATTTTTATTTAATCTCTAAAATGTTTTGACATTGTCTTTGGAGAAGAGGGAGAAGTGGCTCTGGGGAGGGGCTAGGCAATGAGAGAGAAAAGAGATAGTGTGTCAGGTGGGGACTTAGGGAGATAAAACAGATGATAGCTCTGGTAAAGAGGCCTATGGGAAAACGTTGTTGGCTGTTGGCTATCCCCAGGAATCCACTGCTCCAGAAGGATCATTTGGAATGCCCCCAGTATGAAAGTTCTATGTTCTTCCCTTTCTGGGGGAGCCCAAGCTTTCCTAGGGGATGATTCTCTGGGACCAGGTCTCAGATGGGCCAGGAGGGGATGAGAGGAGTGAGTACACTAGTGACTGTTGTGCAGAAATGATGCCAGGAGGGGACATGTCCATGGCTCTGGGTTTTCCCTGTGAAAGCAGCCTCCCTGGGGGCTGGGCACCTACCTGGGACAGCACTTTCACAGCCCAGTCTCTTCTCCAAAGCCGTGGCCACTTTCATGCCCCAGTTACTGCAGAAAATGCATGCATTTATTCCTGCAGAGCTAACCTGCAACAAAAGGCATTGTATTGGCTGGAAGGAGAAACCTCTCTGGCAGGAGAGGTGGGCGTCACCGGTTCCTGGTCCCCGGAGACACCAGCCTATTCTGAACCGGCTGCAGCTAAAGATGGAGGCTGAGGCAGCCCCTCTGGTTCCCTGTCAGCTCCGGCTTCTCCTTAATTTGATGATTCTTGAGATAGCGGGGGAGCTCTTAGCTCCCTTCTCACAAGGGCAGGTTTGAGTAAAACCCAATTGACTTCTAGCCTCGTTTCAATCACCTGTCTGAAAGGCTCGATTTAACTCTCTGGTCAGGCAGATGGGATTCAATCGGTTTTCATCCAAAAAAGTGTATTCTCCCTAAAAAGTGACTTTGCATGTTATTAAACAATAGCAACACTCCTCATCTCCCGGGGAGCCCCAGGTTGCATCTTGAGAAGAGGCACACACGCATTGGAAAGTTGTGACTTATCCTGGTCATTTTGCTTGGATCTATTTTGCAGCTCTATTGGCAGATGGGACAAGTGGCATCCGGTTTTCCCTAAGGCAGAAGAAGCAGATGCTGGTGGCAAGACTGGGGAGAATGCTGGTCAGGCACTAAGGCGGCTTTAATAAAATAGGTGCGAACACTCTGGATGGACCGTGGGACCCTCCTCTTGGGAGACACAGCCCTGGCTTTGGAATTGGCCAGATTGGGGTCTGAATCCTGGCTCTGCCGGTTCCTGGATGTGTGTTCTAAGACACGTGAATTTGCCTCCCCCATCCTCAGTTTCTTTAATTTTCAAATCGGGACAATACTACCTGCCACCGAGTAAGGCTGTTGTGAGGACGAAAGGGGACGACCCACAGTAAGGCGGGGGCTCACAAGAGATGCTCAGCTCATCTGCGTTCTTTTTTTGGAAGGTGCTAATAGGTCATCTTCGTTTTTGTACATTGAATGCCTGGTGCAGAGAAGGCATTTATTAATTTGTTGAACAAATAAAATGTTTGTATATTAATAAAAGAAATTTGTTTAGCTCTGAAATTTTAATTCCTTTGGTCAGAGATATGAATTGTGAGCATAAGTAATGCACGTTGTGACACACATACCCTTGTTTAGGCCAGGAGCCAGCAAACTACAGCCTGAAAGCCAAATCTGTCTGCTTTTGTAAGGTTTTATTGGAATACAGCCACGCCAATTCATTTAGACGTTGTCTGTGGTTTTTTTCAGGCCACAGTAGCAGAGTTAAGTCGTAGTTTCAACAGCAACTGTATGGCTCTCAGAGCCTGAAATAGTTACTATCTTGTCCTTTACATAAAAAAAAAAAAAAAAAATTGGCCAACCTCTGGCTTAGGCCAGTGGTTCTCAAACTTTAGCCTGCAGCAGGATCATCTAAAGAGTTTGTTAAAATGCAGATGGCTGGGCCTCACCCCTAGGGACCCTGGTTTAATAGGTCTGTGTCAAGGCCCAAGGATGTGCATTTCTAACAAGTTCCGAGGTAGCGCTGACGCTGCTGACCTGTGGACCACACTTTGAGAACCAGTGACGTTGGCCCTTTCTTATGCCTGGAATGCTTCTTTTCCCATCTGCTTCTCAAATTCAACCCTCCTTCAAGGCTCAGCTCAAATGCAACCTCAGTGATGCTCTCATTTACTCACTCAAATGTGAGTGGAGCACCTGCTCTGGGCCAGTCACTGTGTAAGGCATTGCGGATATGATTTGGTGAACAAAACGGACACATTATCTTTCCTTGTGCGGCTTACCGTCTAGTGGGGACATGGATAATGAACAATTAAAAAACCAAAAATAACTACAAATTGTGATGGGTGTGATGAAGGGTGCCATGATAAGTGATAACAGTGGATTCTACTTTAGTGCGAGTTGTGAAAGGTCTCTAAGGAAGTGACGTGTAAGGGGAGCTTAGAAGGCTGAGAGAAAACTCTCCTGCAAAGAGTGAGGAAAAGACTCTTTTTGGCAGAGGAAGGACTGTGCAAAGGCCCCGGAATGGGAAAGAGCTTGTTGCATTTGAGGGAGTGAAAAAAGGCCAGAGTGCTTGGAACAATGGAAGGGAAATGACATGGTACAAAGTGAATTGGAGATGTAGGTGGAGCACAGATCATAGATTGCATTATTGACCCCAATTCTTAACCTCTCCCTGCATCCTCACTGTGGTGACATTGGGAGTGGATTATCCTTCCTGCCCCTGGCCTTTGGGCTTGGCCATGTGACTTGCTTTGGCCAATGATACTTGTCCAGATGTTCTAAGACTAGGCCTTGATATGATTTCTGTATTTCTCTTGCTCTCTTGCACTCTGCCATCATCATGAGCGATACACATCCAGGCTGACCTTTTAGTCCAACAGAGTCAACCTAAATCATCTGAGCCAGCTGACCTACAGACACGTGATAATACATTACTGTTATTTTAGCCTGCTGTGTTTTGGGGGTGGTTTGTTATGCAGTAGTAGCTGACTAATACAACAATGACAAGAAATTTGAGCTTTATTCTAAGTGTAGTTGGATGTCATTGAAAGTTTTTAACTAGAAGAGTGACATGATCTGATTTACTGTTTTAAGCCATCTCTCTGGCTGCTGTGAGAAGGGTGAGATATGTGGAGGAAGCAGCAGGCTATCCTAAGCCATGTGTATAGTGCCTGAGCCCAGCACAGTGCTTGGCAAAGAGGAGGTGCACAGGAACTGTTGTTAGTTTTCCCCAGGCCGGAGTGAATCTCCCCAAATACTCTCTTTGGCCACTTCTTACCTTAGCAGTAACTATGCTCATTATACACCCACCACTAGACTGTGGGATTCTTGAGGGCAGGGACCTGGCCTGACCCTTCTATAGTCTCCTGGACCCCTGGACCCTGCGTAGGCTCAACTCAGAGCACAAGTCAATAATGGCGCTAAAATGAATGAATAAAGAAGCTCTTTCTGCAGCTGTTACAAGTTGGATTTTCACTCCAGTGGTCTCTAACAGATGCCTACATCTAAGTGACTTCTACCAGGTCACAGTGTGGCCTTCTTTAAAACCTCATCAGCAAACACGGACCATTTGAATGGCTCCCCTCTAGTCCCCAGATGTGTGGACGTAGGCATTGTGGAGAGAGCGCTCTGAGCCTATAGGCAAGGAGTAACTCCAATACCAAGACCTGAGGAGCTCGGAAAGAAAACCATCTGGGGCCTATTTGCAAACCTTTCCTGAAAAACTTACATGCGTGCACCCACTGTGGTGGGGAAGACCTGTTCTGTGTGGATGTTTCCTAACATACTTCACCTTCAAAATCTCCAGGGGGGAAGAAGCCAGTCCCTATATACACACTCCAATTTATGTAGGAAAATCTATTTCCTTTGATTAATCTTGACCACCCTGCTTCTCACAGTAGTTACCCAAGAGGCTCACGGTATCTAACCAAAAGGTTTCATGACTTATACTAGGATAACATCCAAAAGGAGCAGGCCAAGAGTGGGGAGAGACTCTGGGTCTTTCTGTCTCTGGAACTTTTACAAAAAGACAAAAGCTCTAGTATGTTAGCTGGTCTGGCTCAAAGGCAGAAACATTCCCTAGGTAGGCTCTGTTTACCTTTCCGTTTCAGAAAATGATTTTTAGCCAATTCAATAGTTCAACTGAGTGTACCAGAATTTACCGAACACCTAATATGCTCCCCTCTGTGGGCTGGGTAGCTATGGAGGTAAAGATGCCCAAATGCAGTTCTTGCCTCAACAGTATTAAGCTTGGGAAAGGGGTAAGATCCTTCTTTAGAGTAATTATTTGATTAAAGTCAGTTTCTTTGACTAGATTGATCAGGGACTAGGTCTGTTTTATCTCCAGTGTGGTATTACCGACGCTTAATACTGTCCAGCAGCACACAGTAGGTACTCACTAAGATTTGTTTTATAATTGAGGTATACTTTACATAGAGTGAAATGCACAGATCTTATGGGTACGTTGTGATGAGTTTTGGCAAATGTAACCAACAGCTTCATCAAGATCTACAGCCGTGGGCTTCCCTGGTGGCAGAGTGGTTAAGAATCTGCCTGCCAATGCAGGGGACAGGGGTTCGAGCCCTGGTCTGGGAAAATCCCACATGCCGTGGAGCAACTAAGCCCATGTGCCACAACTACTGAGCCTGCACTCTAGAGCCTGCGAGCCACAACTACTGAAGCCTGTGCACCTGGAGCCTGTGCTCTGCAGCAAGAGAAGCCACCACAATGAGAAGCCTGCGCGCCGCAACGATGAGTAGCCCCCGCTCGCTGCAACTGGAGAAAGCCCACGCGCAGCAATGAAGACCAAATGCAGCCAAAAAAAAAAAAAAAAGATCTACAGCTGTGCCGTCCCATAGAAATATAACGTGAGCCACATAGGTGATTTAAAATTTTCTGGTAGCCTTATGAAAAACGTAAAAAGAAACGGGTGAAATTAATTTTAATAATGCATTTACTTAACCCAACACATCCAAAATATTATCATTTCAATATGTCATTGTTATAAAAATTCATTACTGGGATATTTTATATTCTTTTGCTCATCCTAAGTCTTTAAAAACCAGGGTATATTTTATACTTACGGCATATTTCAATTCAGCCGAGCCATATTTCAAGTGCTTATTGGCCACACGTGGCTAGTGGCTACTGTGCTGGAAGGCACAGAACCAGGACCTTTTCATCATCCCAGAAAATTCCTATATTCTGCCTGCCCCTTTCCATCAGTGCCCTTGTACCCAAGGCAACCACTGTTCTGATTACTATCTGCATAGATTAGTTTTGCCCGTTTTAGGCCTATATAAAGGGACTCAAACAGTACGTGCTCTTGCACTTGGTTTCTTTCACTCGTCATACTATTTTGGGATCCATGGTGTTGTAAATACGGTAATTTGTTCCTTTTTATTGCTGAGTGCTCTTCCATTGTACACATAGGCCACGCTTGGTTATCCACCCTCGATAACTGTTTGGTTTTGAATAAATGTTGGTGCAACAGGGCAAGGTACATAAAGAGCTCCTCAAAGGACAAAATGCTGGATGACAACAGTTCAGGAGGGTGGCCTTTGACAGTGTCCTAGAAAAGGGGACATTTTAGTTGGACTTGGTAGGACACTTAGCGTTTTCACGGGTGAGAAGGGAGATAGGGGAGCCGTTTCAAGTGGAGGAAATGCCTGGACGTGGGTGGTAGGGGCTGAGTGTGGGGAGTGAAAGTCTGGGAGAATGCAGGTGGTCAGGTGGGATTTGGAGGGTCTTGAAAGCCACGGTGAAGGAGCCCTACAGGAATGTGATCAGTGGCTACTTTGGGAACACAGGAGCACAACCAGAGGTGGGAAAGATTTTTTTCTGGAAGGGAGATGCTTGGCTCAAGCCTTGAAGGATGATCTTTTCTCCTATGCCCTCACGTGTCCCGCACCCCTGCACCTGCTTGTTATGTTGTCTGCATCCGGGCTGTTCCCTCTACGTGAACTGTTCTCGCCGCTACCAATTCAAGCATCTCTTAGCAGGAGAGTTTCCTGTCACTTCTCCGGCCCTCACCCCTGTGACATTGTTTCCTCCCAGTCAATCCCCACATTAATGTTTGCCCATCGCAGCCTCGCATTAACCAGCAGCTGCATTTACATGGCCCATACATCAGCTCCAGCCTGTCCCCGGTGAAGAGATGTGCATGCCGGGGGAGTGGGGGGACAATGCATCACACCTGTCCGGCTGCTGGAGGCTTCCCTGGCCTCCCAGTGCATTAGGCCAGAGCTGTCACGAACATCCCAGGTTCACCCTGTCCCTGTAGGGGGAGGGACATCCAAGTAGTCTCTGGCCTTGGAAAATGGCCCGGATGTTCCCTTGCTCAAGCTATGATGGCTCTGTAACATCACGGGTGATGCCACTTGGGCAGGGAGATGTTATGGGTCATACCATCAAATCTGATTAAAATTCATTTTCAGTCAATCATGTTGATGTATCAGGAGCTAAACCAAAAGCCTGAATATGTCTGGTCTCATTTCCTTCTCACATCAACCTGGTGGACTTGGAATAGCTCTGCCCACTTCAGCGATTGAGAAAAGGAGCTCTGCCTTACCCAGGTTTACTGACACCACAGAAAAGTGACAGAATCAGGGTCTGGACTTCAAGTCTCCTGACTCCAACTCCAGTGCTCACTCCACAAAGCCAGGCTTCCCAGTGAGTGTCTTCCTGGACTGGTGCCTAGTTCCTTCATTTTTTTCATGTTCCCCCTCCTTGGACCTCCCCGGAGTGTGGCCTATTTCTTTAAGCTGCAAGAAGAGGAAAAAGAAAGAGGGAGATGGTGAAATAAATTTATTGCCATGTTAGAAACATTGGATTGAAGAATTGATCCCTACGGCTAAGTAATTTCCCTCTTTTGTGCAAAATATAAATAAATCTGCATGGCTTATGCTGAGTGATGAGCCTGGGCCGCTGGCTGGATTTCAAGACGTGAAATGCTCTTCTGAGTCTCCGGTATCTTTCCTTTACCCCATCAATGAGCTGTTCGAAATAGCCTTTGTGTTCTCCCCGAAGGGGGCATGCTGGCAGCTCCTGCGTCTTGCCTGCTACACTTATGCAGACTTGGGGACTTCTTGCAGAGTCTTTCCAGAGCTCAGCTCAACCCTAGCATATGTGGCTCGGAATTGCTGATTTTCAGAACCATAAATAGACCAGCTTAATTATTATTATTATTATTCTTTTCTCTAGACTAAAAGGGAGGGGGTGAGAAGGGGGGATGTTGGTGTCTCAAGTGTGTGATTATATAATATGGATTGCTCCTTTTCCCTAAAGATTTCATTTACTATCTGGGAAGAGATGGCTGGTGTGGCGTGTCCTAAATTAATCACTGTGTGTGTGTGTGTGTGTGTGTGTGTGTGTGTGTGTGTGTGTGAGTGTGTGAGTGTGAGCTTTAGTCATCCTGCTTTTGTTGTGGTTTAATTTTAGCTTGTTTCCCTGGGGGTAACCCTTCTTCCCAGCCTCTACCTGGTCTTAGGTAAGGACGTGGAAAGAGAGAGGGAGGGTTGGCTGGCAGACCCTGCTCCGTCCCAGGCGGGCACGGAGAGAACAACGCCCTCTGTATCCCGCCGCTGTCAAGTGGGTCCTCTGGGCTTGGAAGCTCAGGAAAGGATTTTATAAGGGGCAGGACTTTTCCAGAAGACAGATGACTTGGACTCGCTGATGGTTTTTCCATCTTTGAAGGGCGCTGGAGTGCAGACAGACTCTAAGGGCTTAGGAACCCAGGACTCCAGGATGAGGATGAAGTTGACATCATGGTGGGCAGATACGGCGGCTTCCCTTACCTTGAGGTGGGACTGAGACTCTAAAGGAGCAGGAACTTCCAGGGCATAGGCTGGGCGTAGGCAGGAGACAGGGGCGTCCCTCAGCCTTAGTTTATGCTTTGAGACAAAGCCTGTGCAACTTTCGACTTCAGCTCCCCCACGACTGACCACCCTGTGGGGAGACAGATTAGCACGTCTCATGGATTTTTGCCTCTGGCTTTGACCTTCTGCCTCCACTGGGAGTGAACACTGGGCTTGAACACAGAGGTCTGCCCAGGCGGGACCCACAGATCCCTTTTCTATGTTGCTAGCAGGAATTTTGGGGATCCTGGGTCTTATGGAGTCTTGGGTCATAGAGTCTAAGGGATTTGCCTGTGTAGCGGCTCCTGCCCTTCTGTTTCTCTGAACCTCACGATGCCTTATAATCCAACCCTTAGCACTCCTAGTCTTCACCTTGCTGCTGCTTATGACTAAGAGAACCTTCACAAGGCTAGCAATGGTCTAGGATCTGGCCACCTGCAGTGGGCATATCCCATCCTCGATGGTCTGCTAACATCGGAATCACCTACGTCTGTCTGAGAAGTCTTCCAGCTTTTGAGTCTCGGCGGGAGCCAGACAGCCACAGGAGAGAGTCTGAAAACTCACCTTCTTGGCTTCCCCTGCTGTCACAGTATAGGCTCAGCACCCATCAGACACACCCATCCTGGGCTTGGACTAGGGAGTAAAGAAGCAGGGACCCGCAGAATCCGTTCCAGTGAGGGTGACAGCAACAGCGACAGCTGTATCTACTTTCTGGGTGCATGGGTGCGAGAGGTTCCAACAGTTTCTGGGAAATAGGAACAAAGGGGCCCGTGGTGGTGTAGAGTGGAGCAGAGGGCTGTGGGGCTCTCCTCCGTGTCCAGGGATGAAATAATAGTCTCTGGTTTGTTGCAGTGAAACGCCAATGAAGGTATACCTAGGGACCCAGATGTGTGCTCCTCAGGTGGTGACCCTGGAGACTTGGCTGTGTATGCTCTAGGAAGAGCAGAGTGGGTGTTCATGTCTTTTGACCTTAAGGGAAGTACAGCAGGAAAGAGATGAGCTCTGGTCCCAGTTTTCTGCAGGGCGAGGCAAAAAAAAAAAAAAAAAAGTACAAATCATGTAATTCTGCTGCAGAAAGCCTTTTCTACCAGCTGCTGGTTCTCTGAGATCCCTGAAGGCCAGGTCCAAAAGTGAGTGCAGATCGCCAAATGGCAGCTTGGCCAAGATTTCTACTAGGCTATGTTCTCATGATCAAGGCTCGGGGGACACCCACACCGTCCCCACCTTCTCTTGCTCCTTTGAATCTCTTGCAATGCAGTGTCCCTACTGGACGTAGCTGAGCTGTCTCTCCGGGGTGTGAGTGTGTGATGGTGTCTGGGACTTAGACCAGTGTGTGCTCCCGGCCCATAATGCGAGAACAGAATAGGGCTTCTTGTTGTTCTTGGGGTAAAAATCTAAACTCTGCATGACCCATGAGACCCTGCAGGTTTGGCCACCACTGACATCTCCAGCCTCGTCTGGCTACAACTTGCTTTCTCTCTTAAAGTCACGCTGGCCATCCTTGCAGGTCCTCAGAAACAGCATTTGTCTCAGATTCTTCACACGTATCTTCCTGTTATCTGGATCACTCTTCCAATCCTTTCACTGACTAGGTCCAGGCCTTTCTCCATTCTCAAGACCAGCCTCTGCACAAAATCTGCTTTGTCCTTCTGAACCCAATTCTCTAATAGAGGACGTTTTAGTTCTACAAATGCAGCCTCTGAGCATGAAATTATTTTTAGTAGCTCGTTCATGGCATTGACTTACCCACCCTTACAGCCTTCTACTGTCCCTGGAACTGTTTCCTCTTTGAAGGGCTGTACATTGAAGGCTGCCATGTGCAGGTGGCCCCCGGAAACAGATGGCTCTGGCTTCCAGGCTGGTCCCCAACCTCTCCAAGGCAAAGCCGCTGTTCTGTGCTTCTTGTGGTTCACTCTAGCTCTCCTTGTGAATATAATTGAAATTTCACAGTCACCAGTTTTTAGAATGATTTTTTGAGCTTTGGAAGGTGGTGGGAGTCACAGAGCGTCTTCAGAGAATTCTTCTCAAAGCTTCTTGCAGAAGCAGATCTGCTTTCTGCCCACCTTCCTGGGAGCAAGAAGTGGCTAAGCCCCTCCTGTGTGTTAGGCCTGGGGGTCGGGGGGTGCTGTCAGTGCCCGGAGGGGGTGGGATGCAAAGCAGGAAGTGCAAGGCGCCGCCCGTGCGCAGGCCGGGGGCGGGGGGCTCAGACTCGCATGATTGCTTGCTTCTAGAAGCAAAGGCGGCTGTGATAAATGCCAGGGGGTTGTCAAAGTGCTGTGTGGGAGCAGAGAGGCAGGAGGCGGTGGGGATAAACGTGAGCCGCTCCACCAGCTTGATTTTTCCCTGTCTGGAAACCACTGCTCTGAGTTTCTAGGCTATAAATGTGGACATGTTTTCAAAGGATTGGGAGGGTTTCAGAGTCCTTCTCCCTGGAGACAGGGGGATGACTATGATGACCTTTTCGTAATTTCAGTCCAGCCACTGACTTCTTATTTAGGCCCTGTCCCTTGTGAGGACGTCATGCTGGTGCCCGTTCCCTGATTGGAATGGCATCTCTCCTTGATGCCTGTACAGATCCCTCCTGAGTGCTGCCATCCTGGGGAGCCTTTCTTGATGATTCCAGCCGTGGGGAGAATGCCCTTTCCTGATGCTCTGGATGCCACTCGGGGCAGCTGACACTTTGGCTCTGCTGTGGGCAGCTCCAGAATCCTTTTATTCCGGGCTCTGTCGTCTCTCCGAGCATCCCGCCAGGCCAAGCACAATTCTCTCCCAGCACCAGTGACGCTGATGGAGGGGCATTAGGGTGTGGTTAAAAGCAAACACAGAAAAATAGTAACTGCAGAGGAGAAACCAAGGGATCAAGGTTAACCTCACCAGTAACAGGTCGTGTGGATATCACGGACCCCCGATCTCGTGCGAGGAGATGGGCACCCTGCCGTCTGCTTCCCCAAATCCACAGCTGCAGACAGTTCATGAGAAAACACAAGACAGACCCAAACCTAGGAACATTCCGTAAAATACCTGGCTGCTCCTCTCCCAAAGTGTCCGGGTCATGAAAGACAAGGAAAGACCGAGAAATGGTCACAGATGAGAGGAGATGAATTGCAATGTGGAAGGCTGGATTGGGTCCTGGAACAGCAAAAAGGCATTCGTGGAAACACTGGGGAAACCCGAACAATGCCTATAGTATTGTACCACTGTTATTGTTAGACTTTGATAAATATGCGATACTTACATGAGATATTTATTGAATAGATTAGAGGAGCGCGTCTGAAAACTCTCTGCACCATCTTTGCAACTCTTCTGTAAATCTAAAATTATTTAAAAATAAAAAGGTAAAAAAAAAAAGGCAAATGTGCTGGAAAAAACACATGGGCTCACTTCCTGGCTGTTTGACTTTGGACACGTGACACAACTCTCCGAGTCTCAGTTTCCCCATTGGGAAATAAAGGCTGATAACCATGCCTACCTCACAGAGTGTTTGTTAAGCATTAAAGGAGCTAATCATGAGAAGTGCCTGGCGCACAAGAGGCCATCAGTACGACGTAGGTATTCTTATTGTTAGTGATGAAGGAGGAAGTCCAACTTCTAAAAGCTGGGTGGGATGGAGAATATGCTGGTTGACAGAATTCAATAAGATTTGAATAATTCAATGTGATTCAATTAAATAAACATCTACGGATCTCTTCTGTAGGCCAGGCTTTGTACTGGGGGTTGGAGAGAGAAATCAGACCTGGTCCTTGCCCTGGCCAGGCTCAGATGTGAGGGTGGGGAGACAGACCTGGATGCAGACGGTGATCAAGTAGGGAGATGTGTAGTCAAATAGGAGCGTGTTTAAGCTGCTAGGAGGTCACAGGCAGGAGTTCTGTCGGGACTGGATGGGGAATCAGGAAAGTTTACATGGATGTGCTGATACTTGAATTGGGTCTTGATATATAAATAGGAATTTTCTAGATATACAGGATGTAGGTGTATAGTCCTAGTAAGCACATTAGAGGCACCTATAAGCGTTATTCTTGATGCTCCACCTAGGTTATTTCAAGTTCTCTCCACAGCCCTGCAAGGTGGGTGTTTTTATTACCAGCTTATTGTTGAGGCAACAGAAGCTCAGAGACGGAATGGGGTTCCTCAAGGTTATACAGACTACTGGCAAAGAGAATTCACATTCAGACCCATTCAGTCTGTCTGTCTCCAAGGCTGCCTGCCGTGCTGTAGTGACAAAGGCACTGGAGGCTGAAGGAGCAGCATGTGCCAAAGCGGCACCATGAGAACAGGTGCGGGGCTGTGGCCTGATGTCGTCTGAGGTGTGGAGGAGGAGACAGTAGGAGAGATGGGTCGGGCAGAGCATGGGAGAGTCCACTGCTATGCCCAGGGGTCTGGACTCTCTCCTCCAGGTGAGGAGCCATGGAAAGGTTTAGCCAGGGGTGCGAGCTGGTCAGATCTGTATCTTAGGCAGCCTTCCCGGCTTCAGTGTGGGGTGAGATAGGAGGCAGAGTGCAGGCAGGGAAGAAGGGATGAGAGCAGAGGAGAGGGAGATGATGAGAGGGTAGGATCTTGAAAGACCTACTCCAGCGAAACGAAGGAAAGTGAGTAAAAGGCGGCTTTACAAATGCAGCTGTGAAGAAAACACCAGGGTCTCAGTGGACCACGGGCTTTGTGCAGACCAACCAAGTGGCATGGATGCCACAAGGCAAATGGACTTGGGCTGCGTGAATAGAGGAGCAGGAAGGTGCTGGCTCCCACCCTCTTCTCACAGCTGCTCAGAGCACTTGATTTCCAGATGCTCCGCTCCACAGAGGACAGAGACACCCCAGGTCTGTTTAGCATGGGGACAGTATTCCAGATCACATCCAGTAAGGTGCAGTTGAGGGACCTGAGGATGTTTAATCCAGAAGAGAAAGAGTTCAGCAGAAGACAGAGCCAAAGTGCCTGTGAGCCCCAGAGGACCAGTGACGGGATGTTACAGGGGGTCGATTTTGGATTTCCCTGAACTCTTCAGTTGTTTACCTCTGTTCCTTCCTGTTTCATGCTTCTTTCTCTGAAGCCAGAATTTCTTTGCTTCTCTGGTCCATGGGGTGGGTGGAAAGGGCCCCCTCCCACAGTTTCTAAGCTTCAGGATCTTGTGAGACTTGGTCTATTCCTTCTTCTCAACCCATCCCCATCATCAGTATCCCCCAGTCCTCAGGGAAGGGGTTCGGATTGGTCCAGGTTAGAGCAGATGCACATTCCTTAGGGGCGGAGCCACAGTGGTCCTTTGAAACAATACAAATGGTGGGGGCTGGGGGCACAGCTGTAACCATGTGGAGGGAGAAGAGGGGGGTTGTTGGAAAAGGGGGGCTGGGCAGAGAACCCAATAGATAGGGCACAGCTAACCTACTTAAACCTCTCTGTCTGGGCTCTTTCCAAGTTAATAAAGTCTTACTCACCAACCTGCAGTGATTCTGGAGAAGAGGGTCTGGAAGTACAGAGGGTGTCTATTCCTGGAAGATTTGTCCTGCCCAGAAATGTTGGGATTCTTCCCCTCATTCCAGATTAACATTAGGTCCCATTTTCCCATTGTCTGCCTACTTCCCAGGGGTGGAAACGTTTCTGATGTTGGAACTCTTTGTGACTGCTGTCCTCCTAGGGTTGGGGATCCATGTTTGGGGAGAGGCCCCAGCTGCTGGCTCAATGGTTCCTGAACCTCTGGACTCTCCAGGGTTTGGGGTTGTGATGCTAATTGACTCTAAAGTGTGGGCTTAGAATTGGAATTTTCTGGGCTTCCAGGTCCCTGGTTGTAGTGTCTGATGCTCATTAAACCACAGGTAGATGATTGGCTCTGTGGATGCTGACTGTCCAAACTCAGAGAGCGATGGCAGACGCTGGGATTCCAGCTCCAAGAGGTGCTGACAGTATGCTGGACAGAGTCGCTGGCACAAGACACTGGCATGGACTCAGTAGGCCGGAATCTCAATCTGTCTCTGCCTCTATCTCTGTCTTTTCTCTCCCCGCCAACCCCCCACCCCCCCACGCGCGTGTGCACACACACAGAGTCCTGGCAAGAGGGCATGAAGCAGCCTGGTTCTTGTTCCTCTAACCCTAACTAGCTGTGTAACCTTGGGCAACTCAAATTCTCTGGGCTTCAGTTTCTGTAACAGAGGTTGGATAGGAGGATTCCAGAGCCTTCTTAGGTTAAGGTTCCCCCCCCCCACCCAGGTAGAGATGCCAAATATTGGACCAATTCTGTGTAGGAAGTTCTGAAACACGAACCATCCAGACTGTACCAGCCTGTGGGTGGGAAGGCAGCGGCCATAGCATTGGTCCTTGACTGTAAGAGCTGCAAACTCTGTCTGCATCGCGTGAGGTTTCCCCTTCTCCCTCAGGTCTTTCCTGGTTATGCTGGGTTGCCCAGGCCCTGAGATCCATGCCTCTTCTTCAACTCTCCTTCCTGGGGATGCCCCCTGCCCACCATTTGGCGGTGACACTGGCCACTGCCGCTGCTGCAGATGCCCTCGGTGAGAGAGCCACTTGGCCTGGTTCTGCCGTTGCTTCATTTCCCCCTGAACTCTGTCACAAGAAGCCGGAGCTGAGATGGAGAGAAGACCTGCTCTCCTTCATGTCAAACTTGGCCATGTGGGCATCAGAGCAGCCCAGCCTGGATCTCATGAAAATAGCTCCTTCCTCTTTTGGGCCTAACCCCTCTCCAGGGTGTGGAACCTCAGCCCATCAAGCTGAGCAGCACAACAGAGGCCATCTCATGCCACCCCTCTGTTGTCCTCATTTCTTTTATCTATCTATCTATCGATCTGTCTATCTATCTATTTTTGGCTGCATTGTGTCTTCGTCTTTGCGTGCAGGCTTTCTCTAGTTGTGGCCAGTGGGGGGCTGCTCTTTGTTGCGGTGCACGGGCTTCTCATTGCGGTGGCTTCTCTAGTTGTGGAGCACAGGCTCTAGGCACGCGGGCTCAGTAGTTGTGGCTTGTGGGCTTTAGAGTGCAGGCTCAGTAGTTGTGGCACACTGGATTAGTTGCTCCGCGGCATGTGGGATCTTCCCGGACCAGGGCTCAAACCCGTGTCCCCTGCATTGGCAAGCGGATTCTTAACCACTGCGCCACCAGGGAAGTCCCTGCTGTTCTTATTTCAAAATTCCTCCCCTTCCTTCATTCAGGGAAACATCAGAAGCTCCCAAACATCTTATCCTACAGTGGGGAGGGAGGAAGTTAAGTCACCGGAACTTCCCTACTTACTGGAAACGTCAAATATCCTGCTCCACCCCCACCAGGTCACTGCCAGATTTTCCCATTTGATTTCTGTTTGTTTATGTCAATCAAAATTAACCAAAGTACTTATTGTGTAGCCAGCATGGGGGAAATTACTATTTTCTTAAAAAAAAAGTTTTCTGCTCTTTGATTTTTTTTCTCCCAGATCTCTCAGCCTTCTGCAAGGGATGCCTTGTATTATTCAACCTGCAGTACAAATCTCTGGAGAACATCGCCTCGCGGCTAATTTAATCACTAGAAAGGTTCAGAGTCAGTTATAATCAAGCCGAGTCAACATGGAAATGCTCATCTCTGGCTTGAAAACAAGATCAAAGGAAGACCAAGGAGATGATAATATCTGAGAGGAGAAATGGATGTTGGTTTCCGAGGCTCTTAGGTCCTTCTCATATTTCCAAAGGGGTTGCAGACCGGAAGCCCCAGCCCCTGCAGAGCACATTCCTGCCTAGTTTTCTGACCTCTTCTTTTTTTCCCTCTAAACCCTTTATTTGTTTTTTAATTTATTTTTTATTGAAGTATAGTTAATTTACAATGTTGTGTTAGTTTCTGGTGCACAGCAAAGCGATTCAGTTATACATGTATATCTATTCTTTTTTAGATTCCTTTCCATTATAGGTTATGACAGGATATTGAATATAGTTCCCTGTGCTATATCGTAGGTCCTTGTTGTTTATCTATTTTATATACAGTAGTGTGTATCTGTTAATCCCAGACTCCTAATTTATCCGTCCCTCCCCCCTTCCCCCTTCATAATCATAAATTCATTCTCTAAATCTGCGAGTTTATTTCTGTTTTTTAAATAAGTTCATTTGTAACATCTTTCTCTGACTTCTTCTGAGGTCACTGAGAAGTCGGTTACAGCCCTCTGCTGATTGAGGGGCAAATCGGCCAAGGATGGGACCTCTGTCTGACGGCGGTTTTGGGGAAAACTGTTGCCTTTTCAGCTTTCAGCTGAATGTGGGAATGCAGAGAGGTGAAGATGCAGCTGGGGGAAGGGCTGTGTCTACCCTGAGCTAACCTGGGGTTAGGCTCATTCAGGCAAGGGCTGGGGGGTGTGGAAGGGTGTGGAGGGCTGGCTGGCTGGTGTCTGTGGACACAATCAGGGCGGGAAAACATCCTTAGGGAGGTGAGAGTGGATCCACCAGGTTTGTCTTAGGGAGGGGGCAATTCTGTCCTCATCTGGGTTCCTGGCTGAATCCTGGGAAAGTGATGGGAGTGGCAGTCTGCATGGAGAAAAAAGGAGGTATTTTTGGGGTCCAGTTTGTGTCATCTGTGTCAGGCAGTGTGGCACCAAAAGGTGGGGAGCAGGGGGCAATTGTGCCCAGCTAACATGGGGACTTCAGAGGATGCAGACTGGCTTTGGTGTGTTGAAGATCCAGGTGGTCCCACTGATGGCTTGAGGGTGGCAGGATCACCACCTGCAGCAGTAATGGAGCACGGAGGCAGCTGAGGTGGGGCTCCCCTCTCCCCTGACTGCCCACTGTACTCCTCCCCAAGGATGGGTCAGCATTGAAACTGACCAAGAAACTGTGCCCCTTCTCCACCCCCAAAGGAAGAAGGATGCTTACTGCCTAAATTAAGGACTCCAGGAAGCCACATCTAGGGTTTGTGGGTGTGCTCTTTCCTTTCTCTTCCATCCCCTGCAGGAGATAGGATGGAGCAATGGTTAGGGAAGGTGGGCGGTGGCTCAGCCCAGTTTAGGAAAAAGAGTTCTGCTGGGCATCCCAGCCCAGTATGCTTGCTTTGGGGTTGGGACCAGAGACCAGCTAAATGAGAAGGTGCTGGACCTCTGTTATTTCTTGATGAAGTTCTTTTCCTTATAGACCTCTTAGGTGGAGGGAGGTGGCTGGAGATGCTCTCCTAGCAATTCAATTTCAGTGGCACACTGGTCACACAGCCCCACCCAGTGGTGATGAAGGGTGCTGGAAGGCTGGGGTCCTTGGGAAGTGGGGTCCTTGGTCCCCACATTGGCGCCTTCCATGGTGGCTATCGGCTGTCACTGCAGGTGTGTGGCTTGTTCCTTCGGATCGGTGGGCAGCAGAGGCCTTGGGGACAGATGTCACTAACGGGACCAGATCACAAGGTGGGGGAAATGACAGATGTTAATGTGGCAGCTGAGAGGGTGTGTTTGTGGGCACACGTGAGTCACCCACGGGGTACCCAGGCTGCCTGGGGTCCAGTCTCAGCTCTGTCACTGACCAGCTGTGTCACCCTCTCAGTGCCTCAGTATCTCCACCTGTAAAATGGATAGAAGGTCGTGGGAAGGGTGAACTAAGCTCATGCTGGCAAAGCTCTTGGCGCAGTGCCTGGCACGTAGGAAACCCTCAGCAAACAAACAGCTCTTCACGCTCAATCGTGTCTCTGGGTCTTCTTAGAGATTAGAAGTCCTGCAGCAGCAGACGGGGTTCGAGCCAGAGAAACGCTGCCTGCGGCTGCACTGTAAACTCCTTGGGGCCCCACAGGCCTGAGGAGCCAGGGGAATTCTGGGGAAACATTGTTTTCTTTTGCAGAGTAGTGAAGCCACGCAAGTGGATGGGACTCACCATCAGCATTCCCCCACTTCAGTAGAGTCAGCAAAAAGCCAGTTCCACCCTATTGTACACATGCACTGCACAAACAGGAAAATGAGCAATGCAGAAGAATAGAGGATTGCTCCACCCTGGGGAGCGGTTTCATGGGTTTCCTTCTAGACCTACGGCTATGCCTGTGCAAACATATATACCACAGGTATACACACACCCTTTATAGTTCCTGCCCTCCCTCCTCCCCTCCCTCCCTTTCTCTCTCTCCTCGTCTCTCTCCTTTCTGAGGCGGAATCCTACTACATACATATTACTGCCATTGCTTAGTAATATGCTTTTCTTCCCTCATTATTGTGTCAGGCACAGCTTCCTCGGTCAGTGCAGATATTTCTATCAAAGTCCCCCCACCCTCCATATACTGTAGATCCCCCAAAAATGTAAGGAATGAAAAGGGACCAAAGATATTCTAATAGCCGCAGGGAGAGCCTAAGAAAGAAGGCAATTTTATAAAAACCTTTAAAAAAATGATTTCCCCTGGTCAAACATTAATATATCTTTAAGAAAAAGAAAAGTTGGGAATTCCCTGGAGGTCCAGTCGTTAGGACTCGGTGCTTTTATGGCTGTGGACCAGGGTTCAATCCCTGATTGGGGAACTATTGGCATGGCCAAAAAAAAAAAATAAGAGAAGAAAAAGAAAACTTAAAAACCCATATATACTTCATAATCTCGTCACCTAGATATACAGTTCTTTCTAATCTTTTTTTCTATGTCCACAGTTGTGTGTGTGTTTAAACAAAGTTAGAATCACACTATAACATATTTAACTTATGTTTTCTTTTCTTTTTTTTAAAAATAAATTTATTTATTTATTTTTGGCTGTGTTGGGTCTTCATTGCGGTGCGTGGGCTTCTCATTGCAGTGGCTTCTCTTGTTGCGGAGCACGGGCTCTAGGCGCACGGGCTTGATTAGTTGTGGCAGGCGGGCTCAGTAGTTGTGGCTCACGGGCTCTAGAGCGCAGGCTCAGTAATTGTGGTGCATGGGCTTAGTTGCTCCATGGCATGTGGGATCTTCCCGGACCAGGGCTCAAACCGGTGTCCACTGCATTGGCAGGTGGATTCTTAACCACTGCGCCACCAGGGAAGCCCTAACTTATGTTTTCTATTTAATATTATTTACAAATATTTTCCCTCATCACTATCTATCATACGGGCCTAAATATATGGTAACCAAGAACATAAGGCCCGATTTTCCCAAAAGCAAGATTCAACAAAAAGTTTTGGGGCCACTTTGAATATACCAACAGTTAGGGAAATCATCAAATGCTTACTCATAATGTTTAATTTATAAATTTAGTTACACATAGATATTTAAAACCACATATAATAGGAAACATGTTAAATTTAGAAAGTTAATTTTTTCCCACTTTTACATTTTAAACCAACTCTGCTGGTATCTTTGATACCTATGCTCTCCTCATCCTGCGGCTGCTTTGTGAATTACCCAGCAGAGCTGTCCACAGTACATTGTTTCCATTTTTGTCTGACTTGTTTGAGATTGAGACCCAAGACTTTTAAAATCTGTGTACAGTGTTGTCTCTGGAAATTGTATTTGAAGCCACAAGTACCTATTAGCATAATATTAAGAGAGTCTTTTTATTTGTCCCAGAGTGTGTATTAGTGATCTCTAAAACATAACCACTTACTGTATTGCTTTTAAAAGTGATCTTTAAAGGCTTGTTTACAATGTCAGCCAGCGCTCGTAATTGTGAGGTCGTAACCCCCCGAACAATTACTAAATCCTGTTAAATTTCTTTGCCTTCTTTTTCCCAGTTCCAGCAGGTGACCTCTTTAAACATGCCAAAGTAACATTGATTGAGGTCAAGGAGGGCTAATGTGATTTCCCCAAACAGTACTTTGCTGTTTAAAATAAAGTAACTAAGAAAGAGTGTATTTAATACGAGAGTCTTCGTAAGAACTTGAATTTTTTTTATCATTTATTTATTTATGGCTGCATTGGGTCTTCGTTGCTGCACACGGGCTTTGTCTAGTTGCAGTGAGCGGGGGCTAGTCTTTGTTGTGGTGCGCAGGCTTCTCATTGTGGTGGTTTCTCTTGTGGAGCATGGGCTCCAGTAGTTGTGGCTCGTGGGCTCTAGAGTGCAGGCTCAGCAGTTGTCGCGCACGGGCTTAGCTGCTCCGCGGCATGTGGGATCTTCCCGGACCAGGGCTTGAACCCGTGTCCTCTACATTGGCAGGTGGATTCTTAACCACTGCGCCACCAGGGAAGTCCCAAGAACTTGAATTTAAAGAGATTTGTTTTTCTTTTCTAAAGGATAATTGTGGGAAAATTCCTCATGTTTTTTTGGACATGTGATTTTTTTTTTTTAAGACAAGATTAATGGAAACATGGTTTTCCATCTTTTGGCTGTGCCCTAATTTATTTATTCGTTCCTCTACTGTTGGACTGTTCCATTATTTACACTTTTTTTTTTTTGATATTGTGAATAACAAGCCACATTCTTGTATTTATATCTCTGGGCACACGACAGGTTACTTCCTTGGGACAAATTCCCACAGGGTCAAATGGTGTGGCTATTTAATTTATTTTAATTTATATTTATTTATTTTTATATCTTTATTGGAGTATAATTGCTTTACAAAGTTGTGTTAGTTTCTGCTGTACAACAAAGTGAATCAGCTGTATGTATACATATATCCCCATATCCCTTCCCTCTTGAGCCTCCCTCCCACCCTCCCTATCCAACCCCTCTAGGACGTCACAAAGCACCGAGCTGATCTCCCTGTGCCATGCAGCAGCGTCCCACTAGCCATCCATTTTACATTTGGTAGTGTATATATGTCAGTGGTACGCTCTCACTTCGTCCCAGCTTACCCTTCCCCACCTGTGTCCTCAAGGCCGTTCTCTACATCTGTGTCTTTATTCCTGACCTGCCTCTAGGTTCATCAGTACCATTTTTTTTAGATTCCATATACGTGTGTTAGCATACGGTATTTGTTTTTCTTTTTCTGACTTATTTCGCACTGTATGACAGACTCGAGGTCCATCCACCTCACTACAAATAACTCAATTTCATTCCTTTTTATGGCTGAATCATGTGTGGCTATTTTAAAAGATCTTGATATGTTGTGTCAAATTGCCATTCAGAAAGTTTGTGCCAACTTATAAATCCCATCAGCAGTGAATGGAGGTGGGCACTTGATAATCAACGTGCAATATTTCTGATATTGATGGGAAAAATGCTTCTCCATAAACTCATGGAGCTTTTGTGGAGCCATAATTGATCGGAGCTGTTGGAGTCCTTAGAACTCACCTAGTCCAACCGATTTCCCGATGGGCTTGCACACCTCTTGCGATGGGAAGCTCCCTACCCTAACGGGACCCCCTGCCGGCATTGGATGGTTACGGTGCTAGCCTTCATCCAAAATCTGCCTCCCTAGAACTTACAATTTTAAGCAGAACACCTGGCCTATCTCTATGTTAAGCATATCCACTCATTGGAATTGGGAGAAAGAGAAATTGAATGTAATGAGTACCAACTCTGGTGTCAGACACTGCAATAGGTATAGCTCCATGAAGCTGGGGTTGGTGTCCCATGTTTTGAAGATAGAGAAATTGAGGCTCAGAGAGCTCGAGCAACTTGTCCAAACTCACACAGCTGGTAAGTTGAGGGGCTGGGATCAAAGGCCCCACACTGTCTTTGTTAGGTCTTCTTTTTTGGAGCTACTTAAAACAAGTCTGCCTGCAGGATCGAGGCCCCCCCAACCATGTCTGGAGAACATACCTCCCAGAGTGGTGAGGACAGCTCTGATTTCAAGTCTTTTGCCCAGTTTTCTCCATAAGTGCACTGGTTTTGGTGACTGGTACTGAGTCGACTTGATGAGTCTGGGACTGCCCTTCCCTGTGCGGACCACGGCTGGAGTTGGCCAAAGTGGAAGCTGATTGGAAGATGGAAGGGACACAGAAGCCATTACTCTTGGAAGATCATCATAGTCAGAAGAAGCAGCAGACACAGATGTACCTGGTGGGTTTCAGCTTGTCCTGGCTTGCCTCTCTCTGTGTCCAGTTCTTCTCTTTGTTGGTCAACTCTGTTGGCCAACGGTGGCTGAAGCCCACCACTAGGTACTTGGCTGCAGACCCACAGAGCTGGAAGCCACTCAGAGGCACTGGCTCTGCACAGAACTCTCCACCAGCTCCCCCTGTGTGGTCCCACTTTGATGCTGGATACACTTAACTTCTCCAAGTGACTGGACAGTAGCTCCTTCTCTGGTTCTCCAACTCTTCCTCCAGACCATCACTTCCTCAGCTCCTCCCATAATGGTGCGAGGTCTGATTCCTACAGTAAATGCCTCATCTCAAAGTGTTCATAGAGATTCTGCTCGCGTGGCTGAACCCTGGTGGAGGTGATGTCATATGACTTCAAAACGAGGCCTTCAGAAATCTTGCACCCTCCCCCTCCTCTCTCAGCATACTGTGCTGTGCAGAAACCCAGCCAGACCCACCAAAGACTGAGAGGCCACGTGGAAGAGAATTGAGGTGATCTGGTCAATACTGAAATTCATGAAAAAGAATAAACGGTTGTAGGGTTTTTTGGGGGGACAGAGAAAGTCTTTTTCCATTAGTTGATTGATCTGCCATCATATTCCATTGCAAAGTCAGCTAAAATACACTAAGTAAAATTTAGTGCAATCTGATTGAATAATAGAAATTTAAAAATATTTATCAACTTTATTAACTTATACCAAATAAAATTCACTGCTTTTTTTAAAAAAAGAATAATTTATTCATTTTTGGCTGTGTTGGGTCTTCGTTGCTGCACGCAGGCTTTCTCTAGTTGTGGTGAGCAGAGGCTACTCTTCGTTGCAGTGCACGGGCTTCTCATTGCAGTGGCTTCTCTTGCTGTGGAGCATGGGCTCTAGGTGCGTGGGCTTCAGTAGTTATGGCGCACGGGCTCAGTAGTTGTGGCACGTGGTCTCACTAGTTGTGGTGCACGGGCTTAGTTGTTCCACGGCATGTGGGATCTTCCCGGACCAGGGCTCGAACCTGTGTCCCCTGCCTTGGCAAGCAGATTCTTAACCACTGCGCCACCAGGGAAGTCCCAAATTCACTGCTTTTTAAAAAAATTTTTATTGGAGTATAGTTGATTTAAGATGTTGTGGGGACTTCCCTGGTGGTCCAGTGGTTAAGAATCCACCTTCCAGGGCTTCCCTGGTCAGGGAACTAAGATCCCACATGCCGCAGGGCAACTTAGCCCACATGCCTCAACTACTGAGCATGTGGGCCACAAGAGAGAGCCCGTGAACCACAATAGAGAGAACCCTGTGTGCCAATGAGGAGCCCGTGCGCCACAGCGGAGGATCCTGCATGCCCCCAACTAAGATCCCACGTGCCACAGCTAAGACCTGACGCAGCCAAAAATAAAATAAATAAATAAATATTAAAAAAATATTAAATGTTGTGTTACTTTCTGCTGTACAACAAAGTGAATCAGTTATACATATATCAAATCTTTTTAAGATTCTTTTCCCATATAGGCCACTGCTTTTTTTATTGTGGTAAAATAAATATAGCATAAAATTGACCATTTTAGCCACTCTTGAAGTGTACAGTTCAGTGATATTAAATATAATCATGTTGTCACGCAACCATCATCACAATCAATTCCAGAACATTTTCATCATCCCGGACTGAGCTCTACCTATTACACAATAGCTTCTCATTCCCTCCTCCCCTTCTGGTTTTAAGCCCGTAAATTTGGGGGTGCTTTGTAACACTGCAGTAGATAACTGAAATACTCATACTTGGTGAGATTGTATGCTCTGAATTTTAGTTTAGAAACATAGCTTCCCAATCTGTGCCTCTCCTTTTTGCCAGCCTCAATAGCTAAGTAGCACATGTCCTCCTCAGCCATTCCCCCCTGGCTAGCTTTCAGGTCGCCTCAGCCCTGCTGAATCGGTTGGCTCTTTGTGCACTGTATTCCAAGCTCAGAATCTCCTAACCCTCTGAGCTTTTCCTGGGAACTCGCCCCATAATATCTTGGCAGGAGTTAACAGGAGTTAACATGGGCCTTGGTGATCTTTCCACCTCTTCTTGGAACTAATGAGAGAAAGAAGTTTATGGCAGGCGTGTGCCTGGTTTGGGGGCTCATGATAAGGGCAGGGGATTGATTTCAGGACCGGGTGATGGCCCAGATCCTGGCCTGATGGCTTTCGGGGGATAGCTTGGCATTTCTAAGTTTCACTCCAGGTGTGGATCTGAGTTTGGTCTGAGCTATTATCACCGTGTCTTCCTCTCTGGCGCCCGGACTGAGCTCCGTGGCGTGTGATTTACCTTTGATTCGCTAGAGCCTGGCAAACAGTAGGGTCTTCCTAAGTGTTCATTGAGTCAAGTATTTAAAGGAGGAAAACCTGAAAAATTACAGAAGAATGCTGGCTTGACACTGGAGTTAGGCTGCCCAGAGAGAAGGTGCCAAGACACCTCCGAGAAAAAGCATCTACAGCAGGAGTCTGGTGCCGTCCTCTTAGCCTTGGAGAGGTCAAGATACACGTGTGAACCTGGGATGTCAACTCAGGATTCGCTAACTCATTCATTCCTCCGTTTTCAGATATCTGTAGGGCACCTACTGGCACTGAATGTAGGCACTGAGATTTAGGGATGGGACACGGGAAGGGTCTACTCTGACTTAAATCAAAGGTCTGAAGGGGCAGGAAGTGGCCATAGAGGCTCCAAACATGTGGAAATGCACGAGCCCTTTTGTGGGAATTTTAGGGCCTTGGTGGATGTCTAGCCCAGGGTGATCAGCCCTGTCTTTGGAGTTAATGTGTATGAGTTAGAATCCTTGTTCTGCCACTTTTTAGCTGTGTGACGCTTGGTCTATGAGGCCTCAATATCCTCATCTGGCAAATAGGGAAATGTCCTACCCCCAGGGTATTTGTGAGGATTTTCTGCGATATTTATGTGAAACACAGCACAGTGCCTGGCTTGTCCTTTCCTTTGAGAAAGGATGGCTTTATCATTACTGTCATTAGAAGGCAGGGGAAGAAGACAATGGACCGTGGCTGGCTGGTGGGTCACAGCCTCTTGGGGAAGATGAAGGTGACCTGGTGTAAATCTTCACATGCGCCCCAAGGTGGGCCACCTGGGCCCTTGCTGCCCATTGTATTTGGCCAGACAAAGAGGCTCCAGTGAGATCTTGCCAATCTTTAGTTTCTCCGAGGGGAGAGGAAGTGGCAGGAGGAACTGCTACCTTGGGTCTAATTCTAGCCAAGAAGGGCAGAATCAGTGACATGGAAAAGGCACAAACCTCGGGAAAACATGAAGGAGTCATAGTGGCTCCTGGAAGGGAGAAGGTTGGCCTTCTGGGGCTTAAGAAGGTGCTTGTCAGAAAGTTCATAGCCAAGTGACAAGTGAACCCAAGGCCTGAATCAGGAGGAGGGAAGACAAGTTGAGCCAGTGGGCAGTAGTCGAGAATGGGAATCTAATTACACAATGGGGTATGTCTTCATGGTGTCAGGGGCGGCCGACGGTGCTTGCGGGGAGTGGCATTGCAATGCTCAGCAGACCACGTGTGCAGCAACCCTTGCTATCTGGACTTCTCTGTGCCTCTCCAGATCGTTTCCCCATGAACACAGCTGGAGTGGCAGATGGACAATGAAAATCATATTGATCAACACTTCTTTTTTTTTTAGATGTTGGGGGTAGAATTTTATTAATTAATTCATTCATTTTTGCTGTGTTGGGTCTTTGCTTCTGTGCGAGGGCTTTCTTTAGTTGTGGCAAGTGGGGGCCACTCTTCATCGCGGTGCGCGGGCCTCTCACTATCGTGGCCTCTCTTGCTGCGGAGCACAGGCTCCAGACGTGCAGGCTCAGTAGTTGTGGCTCACGGGCCTAGTTGCTCTGCAGCATGTGGGATCTTCCCAGACCAGGGCTCGAACCCGTGTCCCCTGCATTGGCAGGCAGATTCTCAACCGCTGTGTCACCAGGGAAGCCCCTGATCAACACTTCTTAATCTGCTCCTGCTGGTCACTAAGCTCCAATAATGCAATCCCTGTGCCTCTCCAAGTAGGTGCTTCACTCAGCCGTACCTTGAGACCCACTCATCTAGAGAGAAGGCGTGGTTCTAGCCCCAGCTGCCTTGTCAAGCTTGCAGCTACTCTGGGTGGGGAGAAATGGCACTGGAGATGGTTGGATTCAGCTGAAGCCGGGTATCTTTTCTGTTGTGCCACTTCTTTCCCACCCTCCTCCCCTATAACCTCATTAGCAGCAAGAATTCAGGGGGTCCCTCTTGCCTTGTGTGCAGCCTGATCACCCACAGCAGCATTTCATTGTAAAAGGCCTCTGTTCTTTTTTTTTTTTTGCGGTACGTGAGGCTCTCACTGTTGTGGCCTCTCCCGTTGCAGAGCACAGGCTCCGGATGCGCAGGCTCAGCGGCCATGGCTCACGGGCCCAGCCGCTCCGCGGCATGTGGGATCTTCCCAGACCGGGGCATGAACCCGTGTCCCCTGCATCGGCAGGTGGACTCCCAACAACTGCGCCACCAGGGAAGCCCAGGCCTCTGTTCTCTTTTGTGCCAACCTAGACCATTCTGCCAGTCTTTGTTCTAAATACAATAAAGATGCAGGTTTCTCCTGCCTTTTGATGCATTTTTTGGAAATTTAACTTCCAAGTCTCTGCTACTTTCTGTAGGGAAAAAAAAAATACCCATTCAGGGGCTTGAAAGTGGCTGCCACAGGTAAAGAGGAACGTTAAGCCCATGGGTGAGCTCTGGTCCAGGGCTCCAGAGAACTTTCCTTGTTTCCATCAATTCTTAATCTCAGGGAGCTGCTCCTCTTATATCTGAGTGCCTGGTGGGAATTTCCATTCCTAGGAATTATTGCCAACGTCCTGTGTGAATGTCCTTAGCTTTCATTGCTCTGTGGATACCACTGCAGCCTATTGTTTCTCTTTCTGGACTCTTTTTGGAGCTTTCCCAACATCCCAGGGAGAGGAACACTAATGAATATTGCCTCCCATTAATCTGTGCATCTGGCGTGCATCCCTGTCTCAGCGCTCTCCAGAGGTCCCTCTGGGATTCTTCTATCTTTGCCGGCATCAGCACCCATACTCCATCACCCCTGTAAATACTCTCCTTTTTCAGCTGTCTGAGATCACATGACTCTCTAAGCTGCCCTACCTCCCCATCACTCCTCCTGCATCCACATAGCCTTTAGCTCCATTGCCCACTGCTAAATACCCTTTTTAATCTCTTAGTTCAAATTCCCCTATATATGTCTGACTGTGGCCAGCTCATAGGATGGCTGGCCAACCAATGAGTGGGCTGCCTTTGGGTCAGGGATTCCCTTCTCAATAGTTATCTGTGACCAGGTGGTGATGGGGTCCCATGTTACAGAATGTGGCTGGTCCCACTCGGTAGGAGGCCTGGGGGGCTGATAATGATGGCTGCCTTCAGTAAAGGAACAAAGGCCAATCATTCTCTCTGTATCCCACAAAACCCATCCAGGGCACATCCTGACCCCTTTCTACTCACAGCTTGACACATCTGTGCTCCCAAGATAGGCAGGCAGTAGAGCTGATCACCCAGCTGCCCACTCAGAAAGATCAGGCTGGCGCCCCTCCAGGGCGCAAAAGGGGACATGAAGGCGACCCTGAGTGATGTCACCCTGCAGGCAGGGCCTTTCTGGCAGGCTGTGGCTGTGATCTCCCAGCATCTATGCAGAATGCCTGCAATGGCTAGCTTGGTCCTGCAAACGGGAGGTGCCTCCTGGGAGGCCTGAGCAGACAAGGCTGCCTTCTTGAATGGAGTTTAAGAAAGTGGCGACTGTGATTTGCTGAGTGGGGTTGGGTTGCAGGGGCGATGACCCACCCGGATCTCCTCTGGCTGGCTTCTCCAGGAATGGGGATGTATGACATCTCCCTAACATACGCCTCACTTTCTGTCAACCCTTTCCACCTGCAGAGGAGCCAAGGCAGACCCAGCCCTTAGGGCTGCTGAATGGGAGCTCCACCCTTGTTGGTGGAATGGGACATCCTGGTCTTTCCTTGTTCCAGGCCTGGCTCTGCTGTAGAATCCACATGGCTGTTGGAATATTCTTTATGTTTCTGAGATAGCCACAGAACATGACCAGTGTGTGTGGTGGAGAAAGCCTTGGTCTAAGAAACAGGGAAATGGGGTCTAGTCCTAGATCTTCCAACTTGCTGTGTGATCTTGGGCAAGTCCCCTTTCCTTTCCAGGCCTCAATTTTCCCATTTAGATAACGAGAGGATTAGATGAGATAATTTGCAAGAACCTAGCTAACCCTCAAGTAATCATCATCATCATCACAAAATCACTAATGTTTATTTTTATTTATTTATTTTTTGGGGGGCTGCGCTGGGTCTGTTGCTGCGTGCGGGCTTTCTCTAGTGGTGAATGGGGGTTACTCTTCATTGCGGTGCGCAGGCTTCTCATCGCGGTGGCTTCTCTTGTTGTGGAGCACAGGCTCTAGGCACGTGAGCTTCAGTAGTTGCAGCGCGTGGGCTCAGTAGTTGCGGTGCATGGGCTTCGTTGCTCTGTGGCATGTGGGATCTTCCCAGACCAGGGATTGAACTCGTGTCCCCTGCATTGGCAGGTGGATTCTTAACCACTGCGCCACCAGGGAAGTCCATCATTAATGTTTATTGAATGTTTCCATGTGCTACATGTTTTCCTTGCTTTATCTCATTGAATCCTATAATTATGTGTCAACCTTTTTCAGAGGAGGAAATGAAGGCTCAGAGATGTTAGGTAACATGTCCAGGATCACACAGCCAGGTGGGGCCTGTTTGATCCCAGAGCCTTGGTGAGACCTTCCAGAGGAAGGGGACTGTACACCGGGGCCTCTCATTCTTGCAGGCTTTGACAGGTTTCGAGGCTGCTCACTGGGCCCCTGTGCCATCCCCGCCACTTACCGTGGAATGGAGTCAGCATATTTCATCAAACTCAGTAGGGTTTGAATCAACTCTCCCTGTCCTAAGGTAATGGATAGTCCACGGCCCTGACAGTCAGACGTCACGCTGTCCCTGGACAGTGTTTATGTCCTTTAAACACCAAAGCTGGAGCAGCTCCTATTTCTTTCACGGGGAGGCCCAACATCCCAGGAACTGCAGTCAGATCAGTATTTTTCAGGCAGCACTGCCTTTCTTACACCTCCAACATATGAAATGGCTCTTCCAGCACATGCAGGCGCTGGGGATCTTTCTTAAATTAAGAATTTGATACATTCCCCCAGTCCCCCTCCAGGGGTTACAGAGAGCAGGCAAAGTGATGCCTTGTGCTAATATGCGGGTGTGGTTCTGCATTTTGAAGGAGATCTTGACAATCTATCTCCAGGAAAAAAAATTCCTCAAATGACCCTGAGTTCTTGGTGAGAGATGTGAGCTTGTGTGAGCATTGAGGGGCCTTGTGTCACCCGGAAATCCAGTCTGTCTGTTTGAGGGTCAAACGACAGAGTGGAAGGGTGGATGCGTGTGCACGCATGTGTGTGTGTGTTGGGGAGTGCAGGGGCACTGGGACTGGTCTATCCTGAGTTGAGTGCTCTACACAGGAAGGAGCACTGCACGGGGAGTCTGGAGGTCTGGTTTGCTGGGTGACCTTGGAGCCTCCCTCAAGGGGCTGCTGTGAGCCTTCATCAACCTGGATCCTACGGAGGGGGCTGGTGCATGTAACCTGCAGGCTTTTCTGGGCTGGGGAGCAGGCACTCACCTTGGTGAGGGCAAGCGTCTATGGAAGGTGGAGGGAGCCGGTCTTGGGGAGGGAGGGTGATGGGAAGTCAAACAAATAGGAATTTTGTCCTGGCTTGGCCTCTCTGGGTCTCGACTTCCTCATCTGAAAAATGGGATAACAACAGTACCTACGTCATAGATTATTGGGAAGATTAAATGAATGTTGATCAAAGCGTATGGTGCATGGCAAAATACTATTAATTTTTTTCATACATGAATTTTTACTGAAGCTATATATACATATTTACATTGATAGACTATTTTTTTGAATTTTATTTTATTTATTTTTGTAACAAAAGGTTCTTATTAGTTATCCATTTTATACATATTAGTGTATATATGTCAATCCCAATCTCCCAATTCATCACAGCACCACCCCCCACCGCCCCGCTTTCCTGCCTTGGTGTCCATACGTTTGTTCTCTACATCTCTGTCTCAATTTCTGTCCTGCAAACCGGTTCACCTGTACCATTTTTCTAGGTTCCACATATATGCATTAATATACGATATTTGTTTTTCTCTTTCTGACTTATTTCACTCTGTATGACAGTCTCTAGACTCATCCACGTCTTTACAGATGACCCAATTTTGTTCCTTTTTATGGCTGAGTAATATTCCATTGTATATTTGTACCATATCTTCTTTATCCATTCGTCTGTCGATGGGCATTTAGGTTGCTTCCATGACCTGGCTATTGTAAATAGTGCTGCAATGAACATTGGGGTGCATGTGTCTTTTTGAATTATGGTTTTCTCTGGGTATATGCCTAGTAGAGGGATTGCTGGGTCATATGGTAGTTCTATTTTTAGTTTTTTAAGGAACCTCCATACTGTTCTCCATAGTGGCTGTATCAATTTACATTCTCACCAACAGTGCAAGAGGTTTCCTTTTTCTCCACACTCTCTCCAGCATTTGTTGTTTGTAGATTTTCTGATGCTGCCCATTCTAACTGGTGTGAGGTGATAACCTCATAGTTTTGATTTGCATTTCTCTAATAATTAGTGATGTTGAGCAGCTTTTCATGTGCTTCTTGACCATCTGTATGTCTTCTTTGGAGGAATGTCTATTTAGGTCTTCTGCCTATTTTTGGATTGGGTTGTTTGTCTTTTTTCATATTGAGCTGCATGAGCTGTTTATATATTTTGGAGATTCATCCTTTGTCCATTGATTCATTTGCAAATATTTTCTCCCATTCTGAGGGTTGTCTTTTCTGCCCATTTTTGGATTGGGTTGTTTGTCTTTTTTCATATTGAGCTGCATGAGCTGTTTATATATTTTGGAGATTCATCCTTTGTCCATTGATTCATTTGCAAATATTTTCTCCCATTCTGAGGGTTGTCTTTTCATCTTGTTTGTAGTTTCCTTTGCTTTGCAAAAGCTTTTAAGTTTCGTTAGGTCCCATTTGTTTATTTTTGTTTTTATTTCCATTACTCTAGGAGGTGGATCAAAAAAAAGATCTTGCTGTGATTTATGTCAAAGAGTGTTCTTCCTATGTTTTCCCCTAAGAGTTTTATAGTATCCGGTCTTAC
Source organism: Tursiops truncatus (assembly GCF_011762595.2). Classification (NCBI taxonomy): domain Eukaryota; kingdom Metazoa; phylum Chordata; class Mammalia; order Artiodactyla; family Delphinidae; genus Tursiops; species Tursiops truncatus. The sequence continues at coordinate 153,961,905 of NC_047034.1, forward strand.
ATTTAGGTCTCTAATCCATTTTGAATTTATTTTTGTGTATTGCGTTAGGGAGTGTTCTAATTTCCTTCTTTTACATGTAGCTGTCCAGTTCCCCCGGCACCTCTTATTGAAGAGACTGTCTTTTCTCCATTGTATATCCTTGCCTCCTTTGTCATAGATTACTTGACCATAGGTGCGTGGGTTTATCTCTGGGCTTTCTATCCTGTTCCACTGATCTATATCTCTGTTTTTGTGCCAGTACCATACTGTCTTGATTACTGTAGCTCTGTAGTACAGTCTGAAGTCAGGAAGTCTGATTCCTCCAGTTCCATTTTTTTCCCTCAAGACTGCTTTGGCTGTTCGGGGTCTTTTGTGTCTCCATACAAATTTTAAGATTTTTTGTTCTAGTTCTGTGAAAAATGCCATTGGTAGTTTGATAGGGATTGCATTGAATCTGTGATGGTGGCCTCATAGAATGAGTTTGGGAGTTTTCTTTCCTCTGCAATTTTTTGGAAGAGTTTGAGAAGGATGGGTGTTAGCTCTTCTCTAAATGTTTGATAGAATTCACCTGTGAAGCCATCTGGTCCTGGATTTTTGTTTGTTGGAAGATTTTTAATCACAGTTTCAATTTCATTACTTTCATATTTTCTATTTCTTCCTGGTTCAGTCTTGGAAGGTTATACCTTTCTAAGAATTTGTCCATTTCTTTCAGGTTGTCCATTTTATTGGCATAGAGCTGCTGTAGTAGTCTCTTAGGATGCTTTGTATTTCTGCCGTGTCTGTTGTAACATCTCCTTTTTCATTTCTAAATTTATTGATTTGAGTTCTCTCCCTCTTTTTCTTGATGAGCCTGGATAATGGTTTATCAATTTTGTTTATCTTCTCAAAGAACCAGCTTTTAGTTTTATTGATCTTTGCTATTGTTTTCTTTGTTTCTATTTCATTTATTTCTGCTCTGATCTTTATGATTTTTTTCCTTCTACTAACTTTGGGTTTTGTTTGTTCTTCTTTCTCTAGTTCCTTTAGGTGTAAGGTTAGACTGTTCTTTTGAGATTTTTCTTGTTTCTTGAGGTAGGCTTGTATTGCTATAAACTTCCCTCTTAGAACTGCTTTTGCTGCATCCCATAGGCTTTGGATCATCATGTTTTCATTGTCATTTGTCTCTAGGTATTTTTTGATTTCCTCTTTGATTTCTTTAGTGATCTCTTGGTTATTTAGTAACATATTGTTTAGCCTCCATGTGTTTGTGTCTTTTTTTGATTTTTTTTTTTTTTTTTTTGCGGTACGTGGGCCTCTCACTGCTGTGGCCTCTCCCGTTGCGGAGCACAGGCTCCGGATGCGCAGGCTCAGCATCCATGGCTCACGGGCCCAGCTGCTCCGCGGCATGTGGGATCTTCCCAGACTGGGGCACGAACCCATGTCCCCTGCATCGGCAGGCGGACTCTCAATCACTGCGCCACCAGGGAAACCCGTGTTTGTATTTTTTACGTTTTTTTCCCTATAATTGATTTCTAATCTCATAGCATTGTGGTCAGAAAAGATGCTTGATATGTTTTCAATTTTCTTAAATTTACTGACTTGTGACCCAAGATGTGACCTATCCTGGAGAATGTTCCGTGCGCACTTGAGAAGAAAGTGTAATCTGTTTTTGGATGGCGTGTCCTATAAATATCCATTAAATATATCTGGTCTATTGTGTTATTTAAAGCTTGTGTTTCCTTAGTAATTTTCTGTTTGGATAATCTGTCCATTGGTGTAAGTGAGGTGTTAAAGTCCCCCGCTATTATTGTGTTACTGTCGATTTCCTCTTTTATAGCTGTTAGCAGTTGCCTTATGTATTGAGGTGCTCCTATGTTCGGAGCATATATATTTATAATTGTTATATCTTCTTCTTGGATTGATCCCTTGATCATTATGTAGTGTCCTTCCTTGTCTCTTGTAACATTCTTTATTTTAAAGTCTATTTTATCTGATATGAGTATTGCTCCTCCAGCTTTTCTTTTGATTTCCATTTGCATGGAATATCTTTTTCCATCCCCTCACTTTCAGTCTGTATGTGTCCCTACAGACTGAAGGTCTGAAGGTCTGAAGCTCTGAAGCTCTGAAGGTCTGAAGTGGGTCTCTTGCAGACAGCATATATATGGGTCTTGTTTTTGTATCCATTCAGCGAGCCTTTGTCTTTTGGTTGGAGCATTTAATCCATTCATGTTTAAGGTAATTATCGATATGTATGTTCCTGTTACCATTTTCTTAATTGTTTTGGGTTTGTTTTTGTAGGTCCTTTTCTTCTCTTGTGTTCCCCACTTAGAGAAGTTCCTTTAGCATTTGTTGTAGAGCTGGTTTGGTGGTGCTGAATTGTCTTAGCTTTTGCTTGTCTGTAAAGCTTTTGATTTCTCCATCGAATCTGAATGAGATCCTTGCTAGGTAGAGTAATCTTGGTTGCAGGTTCTTCCCTTTCATCACTTTAAATATGTCATGCCACTCCCTTCTGGCTTGTAGGGTTTCTGTTGAGAAATCAGGTGTTAACCTTATGGGAGTTCCCTTGTATGTTATTTGTCATTTTTCCTTTGCTGCTTTCAATAATTTTTCTTTGTCTTTAATTTTTGCCAATTTGATTACTATGTGTCTTGGCGTGTTTCTCCTTGGGTTTGTCCTGTATGGGACTCTCTGCTCTTCCTGGACTTGGGTGGCTATTTCCTTTCCCATGTTAGGGAAGTTTTCAACTATAATCTCTTCAAATATTTTCTTAGGTCCTTTCTCTCTCTCTTCTCCTTCTGCGACCCCTATCATGCAAATGTTGTTACCTTTAATGTTGTCCGAGAGGTCTCTTAGGTTGTCTTCACTTTTTTTCATTCTTTTTTCTTTATTCTATTCAGCAGCAGTGAATTCCACCATTCTGTCTTCCAGGTCACTTAATCTGTTCTTCTGCTTCAGTTATTCTGCTATTGATTCCTTCTAGTGTATTTTTCATTTCAGTTATTGTATTGTTCATCTCTGTTTGTTTGTTCTTTAATTCTTCTAGGTATTTGTTAAACATTTTTTGCATCTTCTTGATCTTTGCCTCCATTCTTTTTCTGAGGTCCTGGATCATCTTCACTATCATTATTCCGAATTCTTTTTCTGGAAGGTTGTCTATCTCCACTTCATTTAGTTATTTTTCTGGGGTTTTATCTTGTTCCTTCATCTGGTACATAGCCCTCTGCCTTTTCATCTTGTCTATCTTTCTGTGAATGTGATTTTTGTTCCACAGGCTGCAGGATTGTAGTTCTTGCTTCTGCTGTCTGCCCTCTGGTGGATGAGGCTATCTAAGAGGCTTGAGCAAGTTTCCTGATGGGAGGGACTGGTGGTGGGTAGAGCTGGCTGTTGCTCTGGTGGGCAGAGCTCAGTAAAATTTTAATACACTTGTCTGCTGATGGGTGGGGCTGGGTTCCCTCCCTGTCGGTTGTTTGGCCAGAGGTGACCCAACACTGGAGCCTACCTGGGCTCTTTGGTGGGGCTAATAGCGGACTCTGGGAGGGCTCACGCCAAGGAGTACTTCCCAGAATTTCTGCTGCCAGTGTCCTTGTCCTCACGGTGAGACACAGCCACTCCTTGCCTCTGCAGGAGACCCTCCAACACTAGCAGGTAGGTCTGGCTCAGTCTTCTCTGGGGTCACTGCTCCTTCCCCTGGGTCCCGATGTGCACACTACTTTGTGTGTGCCCTCCAAGAGTGGCGTCTCTGTTTCCCCCAGTCCTGTTGAAGTCCTGCAATCAAATCCCACTAACCTTCAAAGTCTGATTCTCTAGGAATGCCTCCTCCCATTGCTGGACATCAGGTTGGGAAGCCTGATGTGGGGCTCAGAACCTTCACTCCAGTGGGTGGACTTCTGTGGTATAAGTATTCTCCAGTTTGTGAGTCACTCACCCAGCAGTTATGGGATTTGATTTTATTGTGATTGCGCCCCTCCTACCATCTCATTATGGCTTCTCCTTTGTCTTTGGATGTGGGGTATCTTTTTTGGTGAGTTCCAGTGTCTTCCTGTTGATGATTGTTCAGCAGTTAGTTGTGATTCCAGTGCTCTCGCAAGAGGAAGTGAGAGCATGTCCTTCTACTACGCCATCTTGAACCAATCTCCTCTGATAGACTATTTTTTACGGAAGTTTTACAGAAAAATTGATCAGAAAGTATAGAGTGTTCCCATATACTGTTCTTCCCCCAGTTTTCCCTATTATTTTCATCTTGTATTGTATTATTTCATCTTGTATTATTTCATCTTGTATTTCCCTATTATTTTCATCTTGTATTATAACATTTGCTATAGTTGATGAATCAATATTGATACTTTATTATTATTTAAAGTCTCTAGTTTACATTAGGGTTCACTCTTTGTGTTGTATGTTCTGTGGGTTTTGACAAATGTCACCATTACAGTGTCGTACAGAGTAGTTTCACTGCCCTAAAAATCTCTGCTCCATTTGTTTGTCCCTCCCTCCCCCTGAATGCCTGGCAACCACTGTCTCCATAGTTCTGCGCTTTCCAGAATGTCACATGGTTGGACTTCTGCAGTAGGTAGCCTTTTTAGGTGGGCTCCTTTCCCTTAGTAAGATGCATTTAAGGCTCCTCCATATCTTCTCATGGCTTGATAGCTCATATTAGCCTCTGAATAATATTCCATTGTACGGGCGTACCACAGTTTACTTATTCATTCACCTACTGAAAGACATTTTGGTTGCTCTAAGTTTTGTCATTATTAATTTCATAACATCTGGGAGGTAAGTGTCATGATTTGAGGGCAGACTTTAGAATCAGACTGAATGGCTCCAGATTCTGCCACTAGTTGGGTGATCTTAGAAAGTTATTTAATCTCTTTCACCTTCCTCCTCCAAGAAATGGGTGTATGAAAGGCCAGACTGCTGTCACACAGACATCTACACTGCAATGGCTTAAGCAGCATAGAAATGTCTCTCGCAGGTAATAGGCCAGGTGGGATGGGCTCCAGGGCAGCAGAGGGTGCTGTCAGACTGGGCAAATTCAGGGACCCAGACCCACCATGTCAACCCCAGGCTTCCACAGTTGCTCTGGTTGTCCCGGGCCCTGCTAGATGGTGGGAGGCCAAGAGAGTTTGGGGGAGGTTCACTCACTCCCTTAACTGCCCTGGCCTGGACGTGGGGCACGTGCCTCTTGCTTACACCCTATTGGACAAAGCTTGGTCACATGGTCTTACCTCACTGAAAGGGATTCTAACCATGTGTCTAGCTTTAAGTCTAATGATAGGAAAGGGAGAACAGAGTTTGGTGGGCAGCTGGCAGCCTCTGCCACGTGGTAGAACCTACTTCATAGGTTTGTGATGAGGATTAAATGAGAGAATTTGTGTAAAGCCCTTAGCTTAGTGCCTGATGCATAGTTAGTGCTTTGACATATGTTAGTTTGTGCTATGATTATTCACGAGGAATTAAAGGGTCAGAGCACTTCTGAACTGGAAGCCTTTTGAAGTGATCTAGCTCATTGGGTTTCACACTGTGTTCCGTTGACCTCTTCCAGACCTCTCGGGGACCCTGGGGGTGTTGGAAGATGAGTGGGGAGTCCAGCCCCCACCTGGTCTCAACCAGAGACACTCCTACGTCCCCCAGTTCACATACAGGGCTCTAGATAAGATTCAATTGAAGAGAAGGGTCTGCAGCTTAAACAAACTTAAAAACCACTTGTTGACCACTAGGGCGATCCCTAAAGTCACACAGCAGGGTCTTCCACTTCCCTCATCTCAACCTTGTCTCTTGGTTGGGTGGTTCAGGGCTGGGCCCCAGCTTCATCAGGGCCACAAGCGGGGACACTAGCTGGGATGGCGACGGAGACAGAAGAGACAGGAAGACCAGCAGTCCTGAGAGGCCATGGGCTGAAGTCAGCCCAGAGCTTGTCCCCAGTCCACCAGCTGCCTCCGCCTCCAATGGCATGAGGCCTTCCGAGACTGCCTCTCCTGGCCTGGGGCTGGGCGGGCAGGAGCAGCCTCTGGGATCAGCAGGGCGCGCGAGTCCCAGGTGCGATGCACATTTCCCACCTGTGCTTGGGCAGGGGCCTTGTTCCCAGGTCGGTTCCCAAGGTCAGGACTACGTTCCGTCCTGGCACGCTGGCCCCGCGTCCCGAGCCCCAGCCTATCCAGGTGGTTCGAGTCTGGCTCTCCTCTCCTCGGCCTCACCGCATCTGTGAAAGTGTTGTGCTTGCTCCCCGTCCCACGCGCTACCAGGAGGCTGTGGGGCTGAGTGTTAGGCTTGGTGTCAGCAGACCCGGGTTCAGTCCTGGCTCATTTGCCTATTTGTGTGTGTGACCTTCAGCGTCGCCTGATCTCCCAGGCGTTCTGGTTCTCGCTTGAAAAATGCGGATAATAGTACCGTTTTCAGAGTATTAGTGTGACGATTAAGCAAGATAATGTGTGGAAAGCCCTTAGAGGAAGCCCTCAATAAATGACAGCTATTGTCAATTATTTGCCATCCTAGCCAAGAGAGAAAGTTTAAAATTCTAAAAAATGTAATAGTAATAGTCTTGCTATAAAAACCCCGAAGGATATAAGTAAAAGTCTCTTTCCCATCTTGTCTTCCCTTCTCCATCCACCCCCATATCTCTCCCCAGAGATTACACTTCTTTTTTGTTTTTAAATAAATTTAATTAACGAATTAATTTATTTTTGGCTGCATTGGGTCTTCACTGCCGCGCGCAGGCTTTCTCTAGTTGCGGCGAGCGGGGGCTACTCTTCATTGTGGTGCACGGGCCTCTCATTGCGGTGGCTTCTCTTGTTGCAGAGCATGGGCTCTAGGCACGCGGGCTTCAGTAGTTGTAGCACGTGGGCTCAGTAGTTGTGGCTCACGGGCTCTAGAGCACAGGCTCAGTAGTTGTGGTGCATGGGTTTAGTTGCTCCACAGCATGTGGGATCTTCCTGGACCAGGGCTCAAAACTGTCCCCTGCATTGGCAGGCGGATTCTTAACCACTGCACCACCAGGAAAGTCCAAGGTTACACATCTTAAAAATTGTCTTTAATGAGTCACAGCCCCTAGGTTACAGTCAAGAAACCTTGTCAGGCTTTGCCTTATAAACTCTCTCACTGGCTGGCCCTGGCCCTTTCCTCTTTCACTTCCTGACAACCCTGCCCCTCCCCTCCCCCTCTCCTCTTTCCTATTCCAGCTCCACTGAACTGCTGGTCCAGATGCCATGTCTTTGCCTGTGCTGTTTCCTCTGCTTGAAGAGCTTGGCCTCCTTTTCTTCTCATCAAACTCCTACTCACTCTTCAAAACCCAGTCGACAGGTCTCTTTTCTTTATGAAACTGTCCTTGATTCCTCACCTCCCTTATCCACCACACCATCCTGCTGGATTGCCTGATACAGTTTTCTTGGCCCCCATGTGGCCAAAGACTGCGTCAGGCCAGGGAGCTGGGTCTCAGCCTCTCCTCTCCCCCAAAGCCCAACGTGAGGCCTGTTCCAGAGCAGGTGATAAGGAAAGTCTTTGAAGGATTATGTTTCTTGTGGTTTACATTTACATATTAACCACAACCCTTTTCCTGGATCCAGCCTTGTGGTTCTATTTCCCTTTTGTCCCAGGGACCACTGAGCTAGGGCCAGCCCAGCCCTTTGACTCTGATGAAGCTGGCTCTCCCTGGAGGTGGTAGGTTGGGTAAATTTAACGAAGTTAATGGCCAGGGAGGGATTTGCTCCACGTGACAAACAGAGCATGGACTCTGTCTCTGAGATGAATGGAGGTTCCCTTAAGTGCAGCCATGGAGAGAGGAAGGAGGTGTTGGCGTTTCTCCTCCCCTGCCGTGTCCCTTTGCAGAGAATCAGTAGGACAAGCTTCAGGCTCCTAAGGGCCTTTGTCTGCGGACCTCTCAGAACGGGACTGGTGCTTGTGACTGGAGTTTGGAAGCAGTATGAGAAGGTACAAATGTCTAGAACCTTCTGCCACAGATCCCGGCAGTTAAGTGGCAGCCGAATCCTCTGAAGAGCCTTCTGTAGCCCCTCTGACTTGGGGATGGAGAAAACCGGGTAGACACATGCTTCTGTCTCTCTGTGTCACCTTGACCACTCTTTGTCTCTAGGACAGTTAATTTGCCTTCTGTTGCATTCTTCCCTTCCCCTGTCATTCCCGCCATTTCTGCACATCCTGACCCAGCTTGTATTTCAAGCCTCACTTCAAATATTCTCTCCTCCATGAAGCCTTCCCTGATTTTCTGCCTCTCTCTCCAAGTTAGGATGGATTTTTCCCTTTTTCAATTTCCAGGACACTTTTGGCTTTGATTCCCTCAAATAATTAATTAATTTTTTAAGTTATAAAAGAAATGCTTACTTATCTTAAAAGTCAAACAAAATAGGGATTTGTAAAAAAAAAAAAATAAGAATTTGTTTCTTCCAATTTTTTTCCCTCTCCAATCCTGCCCCTCTCCCCAGTAATCCTTGTTAAGGGTTTGGAGAGTTCTTTTCATAGCTTTCTTTGTGATTCATGCTTACACACACACACACACACACACACACACACACACACACACACACACACCCTGCATAGACAGCTTCTGACATGGCTCCCAATGACCCTCACCTCCTGTATTCACGCCCTTGTGCATTCTCCTCTCTTTGAGTGTGAGCTGGACCTAGTGACTTGCTTCTAATGGATAGACTATGGCAACATTGATACGACGTCACTTCTGGCATTAGTTACAAGAGACTGTAACTTCTGCTTTCTCGGTATTCTCTCTCTGGCTCTTCTCATGGGCTGATAGAGAGAGCCACCTGGCAAGGAAGTGAGGGTGGCTTCTGGCCAACCACCAGTGAGGAACTGAAGACCTCCATCCAAAAGTCCTGGAGAAGTCAAACCCTGCCAACAACCATGTAAGTGAGCCTGGAAACGGATCCTTCCACAGTCAAGCCTTCAGATGACTGCAGCCCCGGCAGACACCTTGATTGCAGTCTCACCAGAGACTCTGAGCCAGAGGACCCAGCTAAGAAGTGCCTGGATTCTTGACTCATAGAAACTGTGAGATAATACATGTGTGTGTTTCAAGCTGCTAAGCTTCGGGGCAATTTGTTATGCAACAATAGATAACAAACATCCCTTATGTGCTGGTGCTTTTATTTCTATAGGAGAAATTCATAATAGAGTTAGTGAAGAGTCAACAGGTATACACATCCTAACTGTTAACAGATGGAGCTATATTTCTTCTATAAGATTGTAGCAATTCCCGTTCTCTCCAGCCCTTGCCCTTTACATATTCATCAGAACCAAATATTATCAATCATTTACAATTTTTGCTACTCCAGTGGGTGAAAAAGGCATCTTATTTTTGTTATCATTTGCATTTCCTTTACTATTAGGGAGGCTGAGCATTTTTACTTATAGTTATTGTCTATATGTATTTAATTAGGCAAACATTTATTAAACCCCTACTGTGTGCCAGGTTCTCTTATTAAGATATTAATAGGACATGGGCCTTGCCTTCAAAGAGCTCACAGATCAGTGGGGAAGATGAACATATGTAAATATATATAATAGCATGGTAAGTGCTGAAATGCATATTTGCATCCAATGTTCTGGAAACACAGAAGTAAAAGAGACCAAAATTTCCTGGGGTTGCTTGAGAAGATAGGTGGAGAAATGGGCATTTGAATAGGGTATTGAAGGAAGTGTAGAAGTTTGTCCAGTGGAGGAGGGTACAGCATGGGCAAAGACCCAGAGGCATGAACAAGTTGGTGTTCAGCAGGCTGGTATAGAGGAGATAGAGTGACGGAAGAGGAGGAGGGATGCGGCTGGAGCTGGTCAGTTATGGCTGATTGTGATGCTGGGCTCAGGCATTTGGACGCCATCATGCGGGCACTTGGGAGCCCCTGAAGATTTTTCAGCAGAAGAGTGACATGATGGATTGACACCGTTGGGTGTATTGGTGCACCTGCCACATCTCACTGATGAGAGCACATGCCCCCTTAGGGTCTATATCAGTTTCATTTCCATGTCTCTCCCAGCACCCAGTAGGCATCCACACATATTTGTGGACTGAATGAAAAAAATGGGTCCAGACCCACAGATGGGACTGGCCAATGCTGGCTGAAAATACTGTGTGGCTTTGAGTTGAGAGCCTTGGTTGGGACAGGTGGGATTCAGGAAGGAAGAGGAGAGGTGCTGGTGTTAAAAGGTGATTCAGGACCACGAAAACCTCCCCCATGCTCAGGACCCAGACCTATATGCGTTCCCTGAAACTGACTGCTGCTGACCACACACACGGCTTCTCTCTATCCTGCTCCTTAGAGATGCCCTGAGGCATCGGCCCCAAGAGACAGATGGCTTCCTTCTTCTCCTTTGCCTGGGCGTCTTCTGCTTCCCAACTAGCCATGATGGAGGTGGGAACCGTGCTCCTCGTTGTATTTTTAATAAGACTAAATGTTCTCGAGGAGGAAAGAGAATGAGCTAAAAGGAGCCCTTGATATTTCTCTTGTGCAACAGCCCTCCTCTGACAAATGTAGTTCTTTCCCTTGTGCATGAACCCCAATCGATTTTCCCTCCGTCAGAATCCCTCAGGCGTTGCCAGCCTCCTAATGGTAACTTATGGGGCACACTTGACTCCTGTTGTTAGAGGGGCTGCCAATGGCCTGGGCATGTCTATGACCCACCCGCGGCAGGTTTACAACAACTCTGTCAATAATAATAAAAGCTACCATCTATTAAGTGCCTACTGTGTGCCAGGCACTGTACTCAGTGCTGTACATGTGTCATCTGGTTCAGCCCTCATTAGTCCTGTGACATCTGTATAGGCAGACCTCGTTTTACTACGCTTTGCAGATGTCACGTTTTTTACAAATGGAAGGTTCGTGGCAACTCTGCATCGAGCAAACCTGCCGGTGCCATTTTTCCAGCAGCATCTGCTCACTTCATGTCCCTGTGTTGCATTTTGGTAATTCCCGCAATATTTCATGAACTATCCTTCAATTTAAAAAAAATGTAGAAATCTCAAATAAAATATGAGCTAACTGAATTTTAAAACAAAAATTATATGGCAATGAAGCTACTCTGTATGACACTATCATGGGGGAGACGTCATCATAAATTTGTCCAAACCTATTGAATGTACATCACCCAGGGTGAGAGCCCTGATGTAAACTATGAACTGTGGATGATAACGATGTGCCGACACAGGATCCTCAATTGTAACAAATGTACCACTCTGGTCGGGGAGGCGACGCCTGTGCGAGCTCATGGGGTATGTGGGAAATCTCTGTATCCTCTGCCCAACTTTGCTGGGAACTCAAAACTGCTTTAAAAAATAGTCTATTAAAATTTTTTTCATTATTATTATGCTTGTTATGGTGATCTGTAGTCAGTGATCTTTGACGTTACTATTGCAAAAAGATTACAACTCGCTGAAGGCTCAGATGATGGTTAGTATTGTTTAACAATAAAGTATTTTATTTATTTATTTATTTTTTTGCGGTACACGGGCCTCTCACTGTTGTGGCCTCTCCCGTTGCGGAGCACAGGCTCCGGACGCGTAGGCTCAGCGGCCATGGCTCACGGGCCCAGCTGCTCTGCGGCACGTGGGATCTTCCCGGACCGGGGCATGAACCCGTGTCCCCTGCATCGGCAGGTGGACTCTCAACCACTGCGCCACCAGGGAAGCCCAGCAATAAAGTATTTTAAAATTGTTTTTTAGACATAATGCTTTTACACACCTAATAGACTAAGTATAGTGTAAACATACCTTTTATATGCACCAGGTAACCAAAGAAATTCATATGACACTCTTTATTGCAATGTTCACTTTATTGCAGTGGTCTGGAACTGAACCTTCAATATCTCCAAGGTCTGCCTGTGCTGTTCTTAACCCCACTTTACAAGCGTGGAAACAGAGGCTCAGTGAAGTTAAGTAGCCAGGTCAATGCAATCCCGACATTAGGGAGAGGGGCCAGGACTTAACAGCCTCTGTATGGAAGCCAGGTGCCCTGCAGATTCCCATCCAGGCTTTAACCAATTCAAACCCTCCATTGTGGGTTCTCGTCGTGTGCCTTAAAGGAATGTGACTTCAGATGGTGCCAAGCTGGTCACTGGTACAGTGTTTCCACGTGAGTCTCTCCTCATGGGCACAGGGGTAAGGGGTTGGGTTCCTGCCCTGGAGTTTCATTCAGAGGAATATGAACAAATGGGGATGGTCTGAGCCAGCAGTCTTGATGAGCTATCTTATCCCTCAGCTAAAAGGCACAAGGGTGTAATCTGGAGCTGTGTGTTAGATGACAGGAACCTGCTCCCTGGAGAGTGGCCTGCAGGCCGGAGACTAGATTCTGGAATCACGATCAGGGGGTCTTTCCTGGACAGTGGGCATGCCAGGCGGGTTGGCAGGAGAGGTTCAGAGGGTCTTTGGGGGGCAGTCATCTTTGTCTTCACCTGTTTCTTATTTAGCTTTTCCTTCTCTCCTCTCCTCTCCGCCCTCTACCTTGTCCTCTTCTTTCAATATGAAAATAGCATTATTTTTCTGAACATAAAATTTCATGCTCTTTGTAAAAAGATCAGACAGTATAAAAGTGTGAAGACAAAGGTAAACATAACCCATAATCCCCACCATCCAGAAGTGGACCCCACGACCTTTTGGTGTGCAGACATTCAGACTGGTTCCATCTTTGCCTGGATGGAGTCAGATTAAACAAACTGGATCTCATCTGAACTTCTTACTTTACAGTAGACTGTAATCACCTCTCAGCAATATCTATAGATCTGCCTTGTCATTTTTCTTTTTGCAGTACACGGGCCTCTCGCTGCTGTGGCCTCTCCCGTCGCGGAGCACAGGCTCCGGATGCGCAGGCTCAGCGGCCATGGCTCACGGGTCCAGCCGCTCCGCGGCATGTGGGATCTTCCCGGACCAGGGCACGAACCCACGTCCCCTGCATCGGCAGGCGGACCCTCAACCACTGTGCTACCAGGGAAGCTCCAACCTTTCCACTCTTAACTAAGATCTTACAAATTTCCTGAATTGGCCAGGATTCAAATTAATGTAAACTTCATACGTTTAGCTTAACTTCTCTGGGACTCAGTGTTCTTATCTGTAAAATGGGGAAGATCCTGCCTACCTCCCAGGATCTTGGGGGGGATTAAAGGAGACAAGGCAGGTAAGGCATCTAGCACAATGGCCAGCCTGAGGCACATGCTTCACGTCATCTCAACATCTCTGGACAGCGATCTGAACTCCCAGGCGGCACGGGAGAAGCTGCGCATGCCCTCGGCCGGGCCACTCCCGCATCAGAAATACTGGCAGGCTTGAGCATGGCATTTCACAGGACCCTCCAGGGTGCCCCGAAGCAGTTCGAAAAGGCTGATTTAAGAGGTGCCTTCTCTTTGCTGTATCCCTTTTTAACTTATTTTGCTTTGATTTTTCCATTTGCTACTAAGCATGTATGAGTTACCTGCCTCTGTGATCTGTACATTAACTATGACTGACTGTTCAGCGTGAAGAGGAGGCTGTGTTGATTCATTTTTCCCCCCTTTCTGTTGATGAAAACAAGGCTTTTCACATTCATTGGGCTACTATGTAGTCTATTTTTATTTTTTTCTGTCTCAATAGGAAGGGACTTTTGGGTGGTGAGTGACCTTGGACAAGGTGGGTCAACCCCCTGGACTCGTGGATTAGCATTTTGAATTTGATAGGCATGAAAAACATCTGCTATGTTGTCTGTTTTAAAGAGCAATCTAGAGCCTGCGCTCTAGAGCCCGCGTGCCGCAACTACTGAAGCCCGCGTGCCGCAACTACTGAAGCCCGTGCACCTAGAGCCCGTGCTCTGCAACAAGAGAAGCCACTGCAATGAGAAGCCCGCGCACCACAATGAAGAGTAGTCCCTGCTCGCCGCAACTAGAGAAAGCCCACGCACAGCAATGAAGACCGAACGCAGCCAAAAGTAAAAAAAAAAAAAAAAAAGAGCAATCTACCTTCTCACACTGAGAATAAAAGCCAAAGTCCTTGGCTTGTCCCATTCTCAGAGCCTTTGCATGTGCTGTTTCCTCTGCCGGGAATGTTCTTCTCTCAGAGTTCTATATCTTCTTGCTTCTCTATTTCTTAATAATTATTGTTTATAGTATTACAATATTGTTAACGTTATCAATATTTTTAAGGCTCTAGTGTGTTTTTATTAGAATTAGATTAGAATTGTGTGCAGTTGTAATCCTATCATACGTAAAATATACAGTAACATTCGTGTAGTTGATACTAAAATAACTTACAGGTAAATTCTAACACAACACAGAATAGGTCTACCTCTATTAACAGTAAAAAATAAAGCCACTGAATTTATCTTGGAAAATTTAAATTCAGGCCACTATGTCACAATTTGGAAAGCTGAGCAGTCTGACTTTAAGATGACTTTCTCACTGTTGAAGCTGGCCCTGTCGGTGTGTGATCTGAGACCTCCTTGTGTCTCAAGCATTCCTGCGGATGACGCACCTCAGAGATGGGACCCTGCAATTGGCCTTGTACTGTGTTCCAGTCGGTACTCTGGATCCAGCCTCCCAATCCCAGCTTTTTACCTTCAACCTGACTGTACTCGTGGACCATCACCCCCAGCACCTTCCCCAAAATGTCACAATCCACTGATATCAGGGCGTCCCCTTCTGCAATGCTCAAACCCTCCCCGTCTTCCTTGCGGGCCTCTGGGATCACATGGGTGACCACCACGCCAACGATTCCCCCAGCTGGGAAATTGGCTGAGCTCTGAAGCTGAGGGTGGCTAAATACTATTTACAAATGATAAATACGTCTTTGTTTATCAGAGAGGGCTTCCCGAAACAGCTCATCTAAAACACCTCCCCATCGCTATCCCTTCCCCCGATTTATTTTCCCATGTAGTATTTACCACTGGCTGTCATTTCCTTGTGGGTCTGTTCACTGTCTCTCTTCTAGACACACAGGGTTTGCGTCTGGTTTTGCTCTCCTTTGTGTCCCCCATCCAGTAGCCATGCCTGGCCCAGGGTAGATATGTTAGGGGAAACACTGACTGAAACCACCCGCCCTGGCCAGGCAAGATAGTAGCCACTTGCATGAGCTATTGTAACAACAGGAGGTCCTGGTAAAAACACAGAACTGACAAGTCACCACCAACAATAAGAATTCCGGAAAGGTCAAAAGGAAACAGGAGATGCCAGTCCATATGTTCTCCCAGAATCCTTCTCGCTGGAATCCATCTTGGCTGAGCGACGTGCGCGCCACCAGGAAGGACCTTGAGTCAGAATGATTGGCCAGAGACAACCCAGAAACTAATCCCATCACCATAAAACCCGAGACTGCAAGCCATGTAGCAGAGCATTCCTCCTGGGTTCCCTTACCTTCCTGCCCTCCACCCGGGCGCCCCCTCCCAATAAAGTCTCCTGCTTTGTCAGCACGTCTCCTCGGACAATTCATTTCTGAGTGTTAGACAAGAGCCCACCCTCAGGCCCTGGAAGGGGTCCCCCTTCCTGCAACAGATACTTAGTAAAAAGTTGTTGAATGAATACCAGCCATGGGACTCGGGGCTTGAGCTGCTGGGGGACAATGGGAGAGGCAGGTGTTTAGGTCCGACACAGCGGCTCCCATCCCACCTGCCAATCAGACTCACTGCTGCGAGGATGTGGGTCCTTGGGGCTGCCACTTGACCCCCTTCACTCTCATTTTTATACAATAACATCTCACCTTTATTGAGCACGGCTCCATACCGGGCTCTCTTCCGAGTGCCTTGTGTGGATGACATTTAATCCTCACAACGATCCTGTGAGCTGGGCACCAATCGTGTCCCCATTTACAGATGTGGAGACTGACGCACAGGCCTGTGAAAGCTTGCCTGAGACCATACAGCTAGTGAGTGGAAAAACTGGGATTTGAACCCAGGTGGCTCTGGCTCTAGAACCCCTGGGTGCTAGAGTGTTTCCCGCTCTACTAGAATCGGAAGGCACTGGCCCAAGTCATACAGCTCCTTTTGGAGAAGCTGGGCTAGAACTCAGGTATCCTGACTCCAGGATGGGACTCCTTTCATAACCTCAGGCAGCGTGGGAAGGGCTGGGGGTTGGGAGTCAGCCGACCTGGGTTCAAATCCTTCTCCAGCCAACCATTCGGCAACTGACTCCAGTCCTGCGGGGCCCAGTGGCTTGGGAGCCGAGTATCTGCCCTGATAGCACTGAGCACTGAGGAAGAGAGCAGGGCCACCTGGGTCCCCATGTGTCAACTTCTTGCCTTTTGAGTCTTACCAGAAGGAACTGTCTATCTCAACAACCAAGAATTCCCAATCTCCCTGCCCTCAGCTTCTGAGGCTGGCGGTCCAGAGCTGACAGTGGCTTATCTGGGTGATGTCAGAATTGCAGCCATCTGCGTCTTGGCTCCCCACGCTTGGAGCACCGCTTGCCTATGAATTTTGAAGGCATGGATTATGGGGGAGGACTTCATACATTTGCAGAGGATCCTCCCTAGCTGTGGGCATATCACTACCTGTCTCCTGGACCTGTTGCCCCCAGTGGTTCAATGTGCCTGGCAGTACCTCGGTGTGGAGTCAATACTGGACTTGGAGTTAGAATACCTGGATGATGTTTAGGCTCTGACACCTGCTTGCTGGGTAACTTGGGGCAAGTTACTCAGCATATCTGGTCCCCGTTCCTCCATCTCTAAAACTGCCTTGCTTTGAAAGGGCTGTTGTGAGGATTTCATGGGATAAAGTAAGTCAGAGCTTCTCCACCTTTTCCACCAAAGCCAAACCCAATGGCAAAAGAGAGTAAAGAGGTACCCTGGGGGTTTGAGGGCGTAGCTTAAAGCAGCCTGCCACAGGCTCACCATTTATCTGAAGTCTTACTGTAGCTAAAAATTTTATGTGCATTTTGCATTCTGCTCCATAATATACCCATGTTGTTTCTTTTAACACAAAGCCAGTGTTTTAAGTTATTTACCACTGGGTAATTTTAATGCCAGCAAGATGGGCCATGTGTGTCACGTGGCTCTGCAAATTCCCTGGCCCATGGATGGGAGTCCCCCAAGGGCTATGCACCCCAGTTTAAGAAGTATTTGTGTACAAAAAGTGCTCTGGAGAAAGCAAAAAATGCTACAAAAAGGTCAGAGATTTTAATGTGACTGTTGGCGGTAATGGGAAGAGGAACAGTGAGCAAGATGGATGAAGGAAGGAGGCAGAAGGAAGGAGGCAGGCAGAGATGGAGGAGTGGAAATGGGGACTGGATGGTGATCAGGCCATGAATGGAAACCCTGGATGGACCAGGCTTCAGTGTTGGTTCCTAGACCTTGCCCATCCTCCTGCTGGGTACACCTCCTCTCTCCCTCAGTTTAGAGGGAGGAGACCTCCAAGCCTCTGTGGTCTATAAATCCCAGAGGGTTTATGTAAAAATTTGGGTGGATCTGGGGTCCGTTCCTAGGGACTGGTCAGCAGGCACAGGAGCTGGACTCCACCCTGGCACTGCTAGGGTCTCCTGTCCTTCCCTACTGGGTGACCAAGGCTCTTGACAGCACTAAAGAGACACTTACCTGTTCACTGGCACAGTCAGCCATATACTCATCCACTCCTTTGGCTTAGGGTGTCTTTCCTCCAATTGCCATCCTCCCCAGAGTGTCTTCTTTAGTGCTGCGGGTTGGCTCTCCATATTCCTTTAATGGCATAAGGTGTAAGATCCCTCCAGCAACCACCTAAAATCCTCCTTGCAGGCCCTTCGTGTAAATACTCCCAGGAGAGCCACAGCAATGTCCCAGAATCCCTCAGGTAGGTATGCAGATTAGGCTCCACGTTAACCTGGGCTAAAGAATGAGCAAAACTTCTTTAGTTTCTTTTTCTGCTCCTCTCAGTATCTTTTCAAAATTGCAAAGCTCCCATGCAGAAATATGCGCACTGCACAATAATACAAAATGTCTGAAAGTAAATATTTCCAAAGAATTGTGGGAGTGCAAGCAAACACCTTCTTTTCTTCCGCTGTTATTTCTGGGCAAAAGCAGATAATGAGTTACCCTTTTCACAATCAGTGTGCAGTGGATTTCTGGCTACATTATTCGGAGCAAATATAAACAGGGTAAGTTAAAGGCATAGATTATTACAAAATAAAATTGGGATACGTGAAGCTTAAAAGTCTTAATTTTAAACTACTCCTTGCAATCGGCCAGAACTTGATCCTCAGTAATTCTTTGCAAATAGCGTTTGCATTTTATTATTGAATGTGTTTTATAGTGGTGTAGGATGATATTCGGCTCATGTTTTTGTATAAATATAATAAAAGGAGGCTTCCCACTGAACATAGATTTGGGAAATAGTGTTTACTTATTTCTCTCAATTCAAAAGAGTGTGAACTGGAAATTTTTTGTTTCAGTAATTTTTTTTTTTTTAAAACACAAAGGCTGTGTATTGTTTCTTTCCACAAAGAACACAAGCCAATCCGGGGACAATTATGGTTTTGTATTTCTCTCTGGGGAGCACTGGCCCCTACTATGAACTTGCGAATCAGCAAACAAGGCTCTGAGCTGCCCAGATGGGCTGTGGACTTGGCATGGAGATGACGCAGAGCCAGGGCTTGAGGCTCAGGACAGGCAGCCTCTCTCCCCCTGGGGCAGGCAGACCTGGGAGAACCTGCAGAGGGTGAGGGTTTTGTGGAATAGAGGCCGAGGGGGGGCGGGCAAGAAGGTAGGCTAGAACAAAGGTATGAGCCAGACACTTCTACCACTTTTCTTTGTGCTTGTCTAGTCCTTCCAGAGACCTGCTGAGGTTACAAGGAGGGGAGATTCTGATTTCCGGTGGGCCCTGGAATCTCAAGAGGCCACTTTGGGTCTACAGCAGGTAGGAGACTCTAAAGAAGTGGCGAGGAGTCTGGAGTCAGTCAAATCTAAGCCTGATCTGAATCCTTTCTCTACCACTCACTAGCTGTTTGGGTAAGAGGCTTCACTTCTTTGAGCCTCAGTTGACTCATCTGCAGAATGGGATGCTAATTGGACTTACTTCAAAAGATTGTTGTAAAGTTTTGCTGGAGAAAAAAAAAAAAAAGAGAAATCACTTTGCTCGATGCCTGGCCTATATTACTGAGTATTGTTGATGTGATAGTTCTGGACTTGGACTTCAGTCTGCCTTGCGTTAGAATTATTTATGTCTGTCTTGATTATAGTTAAGGTTATCAAGGGTTGGGGCATAGGGTTGGGGCAGACTTAGCCCAACTCAGGTGCCTCAAATACTCAGTAATTGCGGTTTGAATTTAATTTCTTTTTTAAACCAGTCACTTCTGCCCTATTCTGTGCCTTCCTTTTGTGAAGGGTGGCTCTGCCTGGCGGTGGGGGTGGGGGTGGGGGTGGGTGGGTCCACGTTGGCTGCGTTTTCCTTTTAGAATACTCTTCCTGCAATATGTACTTATTACCACCAGGTGGCAGAAGAGTCCCAGGCCGATTTTGGAAACCAGAACACAGCAGAGGATTTTCATCCTTGGGAGACATTTAAAAATGGATTTCTATGGGCTTCCCTGGTGGCACAGTGGTTAAGAATCCACCTGCCAATGCAGGGGACAGGGGTTCAAGCCCTGGTCCGGGAAGATCCCACATGCCGTGGAGCAACTAAGGCCGTGTGCCACAACTACTGAGCTTGTGCTCTAGAGCCCATGAGCCACAACTACTGAGCCCACGTGCCTGGAGCCCGTGCCTGCGCACTGCAACGAAGAGTAGTACCCGCTCGCCACAACTAGAGGAAGCCCACGCGCAGCAACGAAGACCCAACACAGCCAAAAATAAATAAATAAAATAAATAAATTTAAAATGGATTTCTATTTATTAAATCAGTTCAGTGAGATTAACCTACTCACCACCCCAACTTTAAGGACGGCAAGGTAGTTAGACAAAATACAAAGTGTTTGGTGCACTCAATTATCCTTTCTTTATTTTTATTATTATTATTTTTTTGCGGTACGCGGACCTCTCACCGCTGTGGCCTCTTCTGTTGCGGAGCACAGGCTCCGGACGCGCAGGCTCAGCGGCCATGGCTCATGGGCCCAGCCGCTCCGCGGCATGTGGGATCTTCCCAGACCGGGGCACGAGCCCGTGTCCCCTGCATCGGCAGGCGGACCCTCAACCACTGCGCCGCCAGTGAAGCCCTATCTTTTCTTAACTAATCCTTAAAGAGCGTCTGATCGAGTGCTTCCATTCCTTTAGGCAAGGCTTTCTCCTCCTTACGCACAAGTTTGCTCCACTTGGTCTTACCACTCCCTGGAGTTTCCTCCAGTTCTTGCTTATATTCACTCACTCAGCCAACATTTACTGTTCCTCTTCTCTGCACCAGGCCCCATGAGGGTTGCTCTGACCTCAGGAAGCTCACGGCCTTGGGGGGAGGGCAGGGTTATGGAAATAGCAGGAGGTCACAAGCCCAAATGCTCACAGTGTCCAGGCAGGTAACAGGGATGAGTGAAGCAGGTCTGGAGTAAGAAGAACAGGGAGTTGGGGGTCTTTGGCCATCTGAGACTTGAGGCTCATCTAAAGAGGGGCACCTACCACTCAGCTCCACCTGATTGTTGCCAGATCTTCCTATTCTTCAAGAGAAATTACTGTATTGATTTTTTTTGTGTGTGTGTGTGTGGTACGCGGGCCTCTCACTGCTGTGGTCTCTTCCGTTGCGGAGCACAGGCTCCGGACGCGCAGGCTCAGCGGCCATGGCTCACGGGCCCAGCCGCTCCACGGCATGTGGGATCTTCCCAGACCGGGGCACGAACCCGTGTCCCCTGCATCGGCAGGCGGACTCTCAACCACTGCGCCACCAGGGAAGCCCTACTGTATTGATTTTTAAAATACAAAATTACTTACTTTAAAACTGTTGCTGAGCCAGACTTGGCTCTTGAGCTGTGAGTTTGAGACTGTGAAAGAGAGACGTGAGTATGGGGTGATAGGGCAGTGAGGACGTTATGTCCAGGGGGCTACAGGGGCCCAGAGGAGGGTGCCCCAGCTCTGCCCGGAGCATACGTTCATTCATTCATTCAGCAATTACTGGTTGCCTTCCTATCATGTGCAGAGCTCTGTGCTGAATGCTGGGGATTCATGATAAGCCCAGCTCCCCTTTCATGGGGCACAGTAGGGGGGACAGATGTCCAACACTGTGTCACACTATTTATGGTTTGGCTGTAAACTGGTGTTATCTGAAGGACTGGTGTGCCGTGCAATCAGAGTCTGAGGATGAGTCAGGGAGGGCTTCCCTGAGGAAGTGATGTTTAGTCTGAGATCTGGAGGATAACTAGGAGTTTAACTATTCATTTACCAGGCCAGCCATTTCTTCTTCTAGAGGTGAACTAAATGTCCATTGGGGGAGGGTCATGGTCTTGAGAAAGGGCCATTTCTCAGGCAGGAGTCCCAGATGGTCAGTGTTGGATCCTTTTCCTCCCCTGGAATGTGCTGGACAGAGCAGCAATCCACTGGGGATGAGAAGAGGGACGAGAGAGGTTTCTCCTGCGCTGATCTGGGGCACGTACTGTGGAGGAGGGCACCTGGGAGAGGCTGGGAGGAGCAACCAGCTCCTTCAAAGAACCGAGAGAGGGTCCCTGGTCAGTGTTTTGGGAAGGAGGACAGGGCAGAGATGGAAGCATTGACCCCTGGCTCCCAGGGCAAGGAGATTTCAGGTTCTGTGATGAGTGGCGCTTGTAATGGAGCCGAAAGCTGAGGACAGGGAGGGTAAGGATGCTCAGGGCCCACAGCTGCACCAAGAGGGCTCAGAAGTGGGGTACACAGTACCCCCAAGTTTGACATACGGGAGAAAGAACCCACCAGATCTGGCTGCATATCCTGTTTCCCCGCTGCCGAGTTGTGCGATCTGGGGGAAATCACTTCAGCTTCCTGAGTCTCAGTGTCCTCATTTACGATGGGCATTTTACGCTCTGGGTGGTGGAGTAGGGTGATACCGTAGGATCTTCCGTATAAGGGCCTTGCCCCGGGCCTGGCCCACAGCTGGTGGTCAGTATATCTGCGTTCTCCCCTTCTTCCCTTCTCAGTGGTACCACTGTTGGCAGGAAGTTCCTGCCTTCTGCTGTCCTCACATCCACCAATCCAGAACTTGTGTTTCTACCCCCAAGTCCTCAAGGTCACAAGGGACATCCTCAAGGTCAAAGGTCTCCACTCCCACCCATACCTCCTCTCCACCCCCAGCCTCATCCGGACCTTATCCTGACCACGTTTTTTGCACACATCTCTTTAGAAAACAGACTAAACATTCAAGAGATGACACAACCATACATTTTCCAGTACGTTCTCTTCAGAACTGAGAAAAATAAGTCCATGCTCACTCCCAGCCTGGGATGTCTGGCACAGTGCGTGGTAGAAGGAGGTTCAGCCTCACCCTGGCTCTGACATCCCCTCTCTGTGTGACCTTGGCAGGAAAAAAACTTATGAAAGTGAAACGCTTTGGGAATGCTACTGTTTGTATTGTGTAGAATATAAGGATCAGGAGCTTTTCCTTGGCATTTTCCTACTTTTTTCGGTTGACGCGGAGGACTCGGGTCATTTCCACCCATCTGATTGTTTAATGAGCACAGTCTCCATCAGTCCGTGAACCAGCGCCCTAAGCTTCACCTTCTGCTCGGCTGTGTAAGGCTCCAGGGTGAAGGCAGGAACAGGAGATGATCCTGCTGGAATACTTGCCTCAAGGACGTTCCTTGAAGAACGGCCAGAGTTCAGTGTCGGGTCCTCAGCTTGTTGCTTGTGGGACCGGGGGGCATTCAGCTGCCCTGCCCTGCCCCTCACCCCTCAGCGAGGTTTTAAGATTATTGTAGGTACAAAGCCTCGTGCCTGGCATGTGGGAAGCTCCCCTCAGGCCCTCAGTGGGCCACTGTTATCACTAGGAATTGTTATTTATAAATGAAATTGTGCGTGTGAAGCACATGCCCATGCCTGACCCACAGCAGCTATTTATCATCGTCCTGCTGTGGTCATCATAAATAATGCACACCACACGCTTGGGGGGTTCAGAGTTGGTCCTCAGTAAAGATTTTTAGGAAGTCCTGGGAGATTCTGATGTAAACCCGTCTCTGAGGGCCTCTGCATGCCGAGGGCTGAGTGCGCAGTGGTGTGGACGCTACTAACGGTGTGGCTGGCCCGGGGCCGGGCATGTGCTGATGCCCAGGGCACATTTCCTCCCATTGTTGCCCTCCAGCACATTCTTCGGATCAGAAAACTGGGGAGCCCCAAGCTGTAGTGTCCCTTTTAGTAACTCCTGGGCATGAAGCTGCCGTCCTCTCCACCATCCGAGCTCCCTCCTCCTCCGTGGCTCCTCCGAGCCCTGGGTCTGGGCTGCTGCTGGGCTGCTGCGTGGCTCCAGCGTGGCCGACTCCTCTGGGCTGTCCTCCAAGCCTCCTTACTCCTCCCGCCCCATGGCCGTCTGCAGATGCACAAGCTCTTGCAGCCTCTGGTTTCAATCTGGAACAGAGCGCACCTGAGGCCCTGACTTTGCATCCAGAATCTAGGCGTGGGGAGGGCCCCTCTGGTCTCTGAAGCACTCCCATCCATCCCTGTCCCCCAACCCTGGCTCAGAGTGAATCCCCAGCTTCCAGGTGTTGGAACAGTCTTGGCCTGAAATCTGAAGACTTAAGGGTGTGTGCTCAGGGCCCCTGTTTGTCTTCCCAGGAGGCCCCAGGCAAGCTGGTCGTGCTGTCAGACCGCGCCCCGACCCTCTTCAGGTGGACGCACGCACGCTCACACACACCTACGTTCCCTACCAGGAATTCGAGCACGCACACTCACGGGTCCTCACCCAGGCACACCCATACGCAGGGCTACTGTTGCACACTGTGGGAGCTCCAGGTCCGATGCACATATGTGAACACACCCCTGGGCGCTTATCCTTCCTTACACACTGCAGGTTTCATACACCTCCTGCCCTTACTCGGGGACACACATTTGCAGTCACACCCATGCACACACCAAGGGCTGAGTCCCCCCGGGCACCGCTCTCCACACCCTCCCCAAGCACAGACACGTGAAAGTATGCCTTGCGCGTCTGTGTGACCCTCCCCACTCACCCCAGAAGCAAGCAACCCCAGCACACCCCCTCCGCCCAAACTCAGCTCTGGACTCGCAGAACACCCCGTAAGTGCTCAGACATCCCAGCCACGCACGCTGTTCGGCCCCTCCCTCGGGGACCCCTCACGGGCACGCTTATGAAAACATTCCTCCCGTGATGGAGTGCTTCCTTTGGGCCTCTTCGGCTTGTAACAGATTAAAAGCAAACAGGTATTTGTCACGGGGAAGTGTACCCAGTTGTGCTGGAAAATGGACTATTTGATGAGTGTGAGAACTTGAGCATGTCACAGAGGGGAGAGCCTGTGTTATTGCAGACTGCCAGGCCGAAGTGGCCGCCGGCAGCGTTATCGGCTGTGGCAGGCATCACCTCCAACTGAAAGGATCCCATTATGGCAAGTAATGGCTTAATCACAGCCAGTTTGTAATGGAGATGACCTCTCTGTGTCCCGCTGGCCTCCCCCAATGGATGGTACCGCTCTACACCGTGACTAACAGCGCTCCGTTCTGCTCTCCTGCCAAAGGGCTACTGGGCCCAGCCGGGACACTGAACCAGGCAGCTATCAGGGGAGGCTGCAGGCAGGAGCAAGGGCAAGAGCGGGGAGAGGAGAAGGGTGCTGAGACCATGGGCCCCATCGGCTTGGACAGGCGGGGAAACTGAGACCCGGAGAGGATGCCTCACAAGGCCCCGTCTTACTTCTTTTCCCAGAACCTTGCATTTAAGGCAGAAAGCTAGTGAGCAACAGCTTCCATCTGGGGGGCGCTAGAACCTGTGTTTGGCACTTTCCACACCTTATCGTGCTCCAGCCCTAGGAGGTAGGGTATTATCATCGTCCCACTTTACAGATGAGGAAACGGAGGCTCAGAAGAACGCTTGACTAGCCCAAGGTCACAGAGCAGGTAAATAACAAGACTGGGAATTGGCCTCAGGCTGTGAGCCCTGAAGTCAGCGTTCTTAGCCATTATGTCCGGAGAGTCTCCCATCAGCCTTTGGGGGTCCCAGCACCGTCCCCCTTCCCAAGCAGGGCAGGAGCTGTGTGTTCTGCACCCACGTGTTCACATGCCAGGGAGACTTCTGTTTTCTGCCTGGAGGCTGTGTGTGCCAGGCGTTCACCACCCACCCACAGCTTCCCTGAACATCTCTTAAGTTCAGCCCTTGTCCCTCCAGCTCCCCGCAGCCCCTCACCACTGCCCTGAACAGGAATGGTGAGCACACTGGCGCGCAGAGGCCATGGGGAGGTGTTCCCATTATAGCTTTTTTTTTTTTTTGCGGTACGTGGGCCTCTCACTGTTGTGGTCTCTCCTGTTGCGGAGCACAGGCTCCGGACGCGCAGGCTCAGCGGCCATGGCTCACGGGCCCAGCCGCTCCGCGGCATGTGGGATCTTCCCGGACCGGGGCACGAACCCGCATCCCCTGCATTGGCAGGCGGACTCTCAACCACTACACCACCAGGGCAGCCCCCCCATTCTATCTTTAAGGCAAAGAGGTCAGGCTGGCTGTGGGGCTTTCCAAATGTCCCCAACGTGGTAGCCAGCTGTAGTGGGGCCCTGAAGGTCACTTCAGCTGCAGCCCAAGGTCAGGAAGTCCCTGGTGAGCACAGGAGGCTGCTCTTTGCTTCTGCCCAGACTCTGTGTCCCTGGGGCTGACTCTAGGGGAATCCTGGGGTTCAGGATTCCAGGGCACCACCCCCTTTCCTTCAAGGGGTCCCGCCTGTGCCACTGGGGCAGTTACCAAGCAGAGTCCGGGTTGGAACATCTGGAGACTCGAGCAGGAGGATAAAAGGGCCCTTCCTTCCCTGCCTTCGTTTAGGTGTTCAGCATCACATTCAGTGCCTGGAGAAGAGGCTGGAGCTTAGGCAGATTTGGGGTTGAGACCTGGTTCCATCACTTACCTGGACAGGTTTCCTTATCTCCCTGAGCCTCAGTTTGCTCACCTGTACAACACCTAAACCTGCCTCGTAGAGGTGTGAGGATTAAAGGACATCACATATGTGTAGTATCGAAAGCGAGCCTGTGACCTGGTCAGGACTAGCTAAGATGTGAAAGACTTTCAGCAAAGCTCCCTGGAGAGAGGCCAGATGGTGGCTGAGCTGGATCCCAAGAGTGTGGTCTGTGTGCTCTTGAAAACCCACAGTGAGATGGTGGTGACAATGGTAGTTAACACTTGTTGAAATCGTACCGTGTGACGGGCACTAGTGCCTCCCACAGATTTCTCGTTTAATCCTCCCCAAACTCTAAGCCATAAGTAACCTATTATTGTTTCCATTTTAGAGATGAGGCAAATGAGGTTAGGGGCCTGGTCAGTGTCACATAGCTAGAAAGTGGAGCTCCTGGATCCAGACATAGGCTGTCTGGCTGAGAGTCTCTGCCTTAACTGGTGCTCTCTACCACCTTGGGGACATTTGGAAAGCCCCACAGCCAGCCTGACCTCTTTGCCTGTGAGATATAATGGGCACACCTCCTCGTTATATCTGGTGAGCGCATCAGTGTGCTCACCTTTCCCGTTCAGGGCAGGGGTGAGGGTCTGTGGGCAGCTGGAGGGACAAGGGCTGAAGGTAAGTGATGTTCAGGAAAGCTCTGGGGCCACCGAGAGGTGGGGGCATGGTGGGAGGCCCTGACGCTGAGAAGCTGGCGGAGGGGCAGCAGAGAGAGCAGGTTGGGAGAGTCAAGAAGTGGGGCTACTGGGAATGTAAATGGGTACAGCCACCATGGAAAACAGTAGGGTGGTTCCTTAAAAGACTGAAAATAGAGGTACCATGTGATCCAGCAATCCCACTCCTGAGCATGTATCCGGAAAAGACAAAAGCTCTAATTAGAAAAGATGCACGTATCCCAACATTCATAGCAGCACTATTTACAATGGCCAAGACGTGGATGCAACCTAGGTGTCCATAACAGATGAACGGGTAAAGAAGATGTGATATATATATACACACACATACACACACAGAAGGAAATGTTACTCAGCCGTAAAAAGAACGGAATAATGGCCTTTGCAGCAACATGGATGGGCCTAGACATTATCACGCTAAGTGAAGTCAGAAGAGAAAGACAAATAGCACGTGATATCGCTTACATGTGGAATCTAAAAAAATGATACAAATGAACTTATTTACAAAACAGAAACAGACTCACAGACATAGAAAACAAACTTATGGTTACCAAAGGGGAAGGGGGTGTGTGTTGAATATATTAGGAGTAGGGGATTAGCAGACGTGCACTACCACATATAAAATAGATAAACAACAGGGATTTACCGTAGAGCACAAGGAACTCTATTCAGTATCTTGTAATAAACCATAATGGAATAGAATCGAAAAATAAGAACACAGATATATACATATATATGTATAACTGAATCATTTTGCTGTACACCTGAAACTAACATAATATTGTAAATCAACTATACTTCAATTAAAAAAAAAAGAAATGGGGTTGCAGAGGTGCTTTTTTTCGCAGGCTGGTCCCAGCCAGTATGCTTGTCTGCAAGGTTCCCTGAGACAAGGCTGCTGCTACCAACAGCAGGGAAGCAGCCACTGAGTTTCATTCACTTAGCAACATTGATTCAACAAATATTTATCAAGTGCCCACTGTGTACTGGCTGGATGCAGTGGTGAGCTAGACAGACATCATTCCTTCCTTCCCGGAGGTGAGCCCTGGAGATGCAAAGAAATTCCAGCTCAGCGCCCTCAGGTATGTTCGCTGAGGACGTACTCTTGTGCCAAGGACGGACGCATCCCCTCCCGTCATCCTCCTAACGACTCCATGAGGAGATATTAGAGTGATGCCTGTGTTTTCAAATGAGGAAGCAGAGTCTCAGAGACCCTAAGTGACTTGCCCAAGGTTGCACAGCTGGTAAGTGATGGAGCTGAGCCTTGAGCGCAGATCTGCCGGAAGCTTGTGCTTTTCACGGCTACCTGCGTGGCTCTGCTCTCTTGTCTACTGGCAATGCTCCTGCCCATCTGGGGCCCCACTGGGCAGTGGGGTTGGGATTGGGGGCAGCCCTGCCCTCTCCACCTGGAGAGCTGCTTTCTTCCCTCCCTCCCACCTCTCCCCCCATCCCCCAGCTTCCCCCAGCTCCCACTGTCTGGACCTTGCCTGCTCTGCAGTGGGGGAGAGCTTATTCTCATGCTAATTGCAAAACTAATTGTTCTTATTGCAAAATCCATTATATAGTATATTTATATTGCAGATAATGAGCTGTTTGGATTAAATAGCTCACTAAAAGTCAATAAAAAGAAATTTGCTTCACTGTTCCTCCCCTCATTTTTCACCGGCACCGTTAACACAGCCGTCCTTCTCCCTGAAGGCTGGAATTCATTAAAATGCCTGGAGCGGCAAGGGGGTGTCGCTCTTGTCGCTGTGTGGTTTTCCCCTTCTCTTTGAAAAGGCATTGGGAGGAGAGGGTTGGAAGACAAGAAGCAGGTTCTTTCCCTGGTTTTAGTGACAGGGGTGACTAACCAGGGAAAGTGCATTGTAATTTCTAGCAGCATCGAAGAGCGTGGTATCTTCAGAACAAAACCTGGGGCTTGATGGGGTGGGGTGTGTGTTGCGGATGGGTGGGGACCGAGGAATGAGCTGTCAGTCACTGCCACCCCTCAAAGGGGTGGAGGAAATAACCAAAGGCCTCAGTGCTGGGTTCTGCAGGTTGAAACCCGTCTACGGGGCCTGGCTTGGGGACAGGAATGAGAGTGAGAGAAGACAGCCTGGGTCATGTTTTGAGAGGGTGAATATCAGGTTTGAAATCAAGGGTCTGGATTTCTAGGTTCTGGTCCCTCTTAGCACCACAACATCTCTGTGACTTCCAGAATTTTCCTAGTCTATTTTTCTGGCCTTGGTTCTAAACCTGAAGCTGGCTTGTTTAAGTTGAGTCCTACCAGGAGGTGGGCTGGTCTGTGAGGTTCCGGGATTGTTAGCTCTGGGGCTTCTGCAGTCATCGTGTTTCATGTCGTAAAGGGTGTATTGCTCAGGGATCCAGTCTCACGCCCAGGCCCTTGCCCTTGACATTCTACGGCACTGAGCAATCAAAGTGGGGCTGCAAGGAAGGGTCTGTTTCTTATTTCTTTTCCCAGGAGCCACGCTCCCATTTGGTCTGATAAAATGGCATGATCTAAGAACTGGGATGGCCTGGAAGGAAGCTGCCGGCTCCCTCATACCCGCAGAAATGAGCATCTTCTCAACCATCCATCCGTCCATCCGTCCGTCCATCCAATAAATGTGTACTGAGAGCCCATAATGGTCAAGACATTGTGTTAGGTCTTGGTGATGACTCTGAGTAAAAACACACAAAGTCTTTATTCTCATGGAACTTACAGTCTATTGGGAATGTAAGGGCAGGTACTAGTCAAATAGTCACAGAAATGAGTGATTAATTAAAACCAAGGCAAGTGCTTAGAAAGAAAGAGCAATTCTAAGACAGCAATCCTAGGAGGACCTAGCCTGGATGGTGGGACCAGAGAAGACTTCCTAGAGAATGCAACACAGGAGCCGAGCTCTGTAAGGTGAATGTGTTAGACAAAGAAGGGGAGGGGCAAGTTTGGACAAAGACCCACCCCAGGGAAGGCCAAGGGATGGTAGCAGGACAGCAAAAAGCCAGTAGGGGTGAGGCTGGGATGGTGGCCTAGGACCAGTGCATGCGCGGCCTTGTACGTCAAGAAATTAAGGAATTTAATTTTTACTGTAGGAGCAAAGGGAAGCCACTGTGTGTTTACAGCAGTGGGGTGACATGACTTGCATTCTGAAAACTTCACTCTGCTGCCACTGACAGAGGTACCACTGGAAGGTTTGAGCTGCAGAGAAGGATGGCAGGGCCAATAGAGAGAGCAGGATGGAAGACAGAAGCTTGGTAAGGGTGGGGGAGAGGAAATTTGCCCAAAGGAAGTCAAATTTGTACTTTCAAGGGAGGTGAGGTGCTGGCCATCTTCCCACAGTGCAGTGCTGAGCAGACCCTAATCAGGAGGCTGATTTTTTTTTTTTTTTTTTTTTTTTTTTTTTGAGTTATGTGGGCCTCTCACTGTCGTGGCCTCTCTCGTTGCGGAGCACAGGCTCCGGACATGCTGGCTCAGCGGCCATGGCTTATGGGCCTAGCCGCTCTGCGGCATGTGGGATCTTCCTGGACCAGGGCACGAACCCATGTCCCCTGCATCGGCAGGTGGACTCTCAACCACTGCGCCACCAGGGAAGCCCAGGAGGCTGATTTTAAACTCTCAGATGACGGAGGTGTGGAACCTGTCTTCAGCACCACAGAGGGCTCCCCAAGCCATTCTTGGGAGCCCATGTTGGGGACCTTGACAGCATCTCCACAGATGCCCAGCTCGGTGCTCACAGGGCCAGTAAAGCCATTGCAAAGTTTCCTGGGAGGATGGTAAACAAAGAGAGGCCAAGTCATTCCTGCACAAATGCACATGACTTGTGGGAGGGACAAGGCCTGGTGTTGGCCAACCTGGAGCAGGGGTTTCAGGCTCCCCTCCCCCCCAACAAAGCAACAGGCTAATACCAAAAGGGAAGGCAGCCTGCGAAGTTTCCACTCCAGGCAGCTGAAAGGGCTGTAATTTACAGCCATCTTTATTTAACGACTTCAAAGGGAGATGGGGAGAGAGAGAGGCAGCAGGCAGGATGCTGAAACAACTTGAGTGCGACTGAGATGAAAAGCAGTGGAATCTGGTGCCACGTACCCCCTTCTGGACCTCAGCGTCCACAGAGGTGCTGGACTGAAAGGGCTTTCCAGGGAGGAAATAGAGGCTCCAGGAAACTGAGTCCAGTAGCAGGGGCACCAGAAGCCCCTTTCAGCCCAGCCCAGCCCAGGCCAGCTCAGCCTCTCTGGGAGAGGCAGGGTCTGCGGAGCTCAAGGTCCCTGCATTTTAATGCTTGTAAAGCCCCTGGCAACGAACAGGCATCCCCTGCAGGAAATAACTATCTCTGTGCGCCTCAGTGGAGCCCTCTGTGTGGGTCTGTGTCTGCTCTTTGTTCTCATCCAGTCCCTCAGAAAGTTAAGAAGTTGGTGTGTCAGTTGGTAGGCAGAGTGTAAGCAGGGACCAAATAGACGAGGTCAGGAAGGGCTGATTCTTCTGCTGCATCTCTGGGGTTGCTTCATGGTTGGAGATCGCCCCCCTCTGCATGGCAGGTTTGTGATCCACCATGCTTGGGAGCGGGGGCAGAACTCGTTTGCCATTTTGTTGTAAGAAGGCTCTTCTTCGTAAGTCTTGAAGGGGACCCTGGACCTGGGCCGAGGTCATTGCCTGCTGACTTGCAGCCAGCAGTGCCCTCCTCCTGCTCTGAGCTATCTCCCTGCGCTTGGACTTGGTTCTTCTGTGAGTGTCTGGGTCTCTGTGGATGGCAAGCTCCATGGGCCGGGCCCTTGGTAGAGGTACTGCCCATTCTTTCGGGCACAGTGCAGAGCGAGCAGTGATGTGTTTGCTTAGTAAACAAATGAGGGAATAAGTGAATGGACATAATAACTGACATTCCTGTTGGGCTGTGACCAGGGCAATGAAGTAGCTCCTACTGGGAGTAGGCGGAGACCTGGGTGTCTGGGTCTTTGGGCTTTGGGGAGGGTGGGGCATGTAAGGGGTTTAGTTTCCAATAAGAAGAAGTCAGGATGGTAGATTGGAAGAGGGCCGAGAGCCATGTTCCCTGGCAGCACAGGGTGAAACCTCAGTGTTTCTGCAGATGACCAGCACAGGGAGTGTGGGGAAACCTGAGAGTTAAGAGGGCCTCAGAGAGTGACTAGGACACGGCTGAGTGTCTTCAAGTGTTGTTGAGACAGAGGGAGCCCCAAGATGACCCTATGGGCTTCAGGGAACTCAGAGCACTTACATGGCTGGTGGGTATGGAGCTTGGGGGAGTGTGTGTGTGTGTGTGTGTGTGTGAAATAACTACTCTATAGTTTGGAGAGATGCATGAAGACGCTGGGTCTGTGGCCCCAGGAGGCATTTGCGGGGGTGGTCTTTGGGAGGTGTTGGAGTAGAGGGTGTGGCCCTGAGAAGGGTGGAGATACCTCGGGCCCTGGGTGCCAGGGAAGGGACCTCTGGGACAGCAGGTACAGGGCCTATTGGATGTTGAGGGGAGCGATGTCCTTTGACCCTTATCTTCCCTGCAGTAAGCAGACTGGCTGGCCAGGGAGAGGCTGGGGCTCTTCCCTCTTCATTTGGGATGAAAGAGAGTCTGTCCCTTTTCAATTTCTTCCTCAGCAACTCTGCATAAGACAGGAAGCAACTCACAAGGCACATGTAACCCACACGGCGAGTGGAGAAAACCAGGGGCTTCACTCTGAGTCTACCTGCCTTCCCCTCTGTCCTTCACCTATGATGTAGGGGATTTGATGTGAGGATACAGGACACAGTTCTGGAGGGGACTGCTGGGGAGCAGCCCAGTGGCTTGGATAGCTGGGTCTCGGGGGTGTCCAGAGAGGTGATGTCTGTGTTCTCCCCTAGAGAAAAAGGAGAGAGGGCTCAGTGCCCCAGCCTCAGTCCCGGAGGGACTCTGTAAGGAAGACAGAGGGGAGCTTGGAATAAGGTGAAGACAGTAAGGGCAATGAGAGAAGATTTGTGAGTGTGTGTGTGTCACAGTAAGTGTGCACTTCTCGCACGCGCGCGCGCGCGTGTGTGTGTGTGTGTGTGTGTGTGTGTCCTAGGTGGCAGGGAAGCTGTGAATTAAGATTCGGCGCAGAGTATGTGTCTGAATTTGTGTGTTTGAGGGGTTTTGTGATGGACAAACTTGCGTCACGTGTCTCTCTGAATGTGTTTATGTTGCTGTGTGTGTGTGTTGTGAGTGTGTGTGCCCCTGTTGCAAGGTCCAAGGCCAGGATGAGTTGTGCTTCTTCATGGGAACGGGGAGGTCCGGGGAGGGAAGGAGTGTGTGTGTACGAGTGTGCCAAGCGGCAGGAATGACAAATGATTAATCTATAGAAATCTATACTCTATTCTTCCACGCATCCACGACGCCCTTCTCACGCTCCCATGCATCACCTCTGGAAATCCATCACCCGACTCCCAGTCAAGGACAGGCTGTGAGGAGCGAATGCTTGCCTTATTGATGGACTTGCCTGGGCTTTTTGTACATTTGGATATACAGAGGAGAGCCCCCTCTGGCCTCATCGTTCATTCTCTCATTCATTTATTCATTAAATCAATCATTGGCCCAGCAAATAGTTCTTGTGTGCCTACTGTGTGCCAGGAATGGTCCTGGGTGCTCAGGGTACAATGAGGAAGAAGGTAGACACAGTCCTCAATTTCTCTAAGTTCTGGGCCATTGGGGTCCCCGACAACATGCTAGTGATTTCAGTAGATGTGATGCAGGAGAGAATAGAGGGGCGTGGGAAATTAGTGTGAGCTGGGGCTCACAGAAGGCTCCTAAACGAGGTGACACCTCAGGGTGATAGAACCAGATAAAAGGGAACGGAGAGGGTGTACCAGGCAGAGGGAACAGCGTGGGCAAAGGGCCAGAAGCAAACAGAATTTGCCCCTTGGGGAAAACTAAGAGTGGTTCTGATGGCTGAGGCTGGAGTGTGAAGATGAAACGGCAAGAGATGAAGGTGTATGGAAGTGGGTGGAGACTGGAGAGAGCCTGGAGTACCTTGTTAAGGAGGCTGGGTTTCACCTGGAGGGAAACATGGAGCCAATGATGCGTTTAGGTGGGGCTAATACGATACTGCATCTTATAAGTCAGTCTCTGGTTGATGGTGGGAGACTAGACTGGAGGCAGGGTGGCCAGCCAGGAGGACCCTGTAGCAGTTCCAGGAAGGATGGTGGTGGCTTGGATTAAGGCGGTGGTTAGGATAGAGGGATGTGGGCTGAGTCCGGAGACTCAGAGCTTGATGATAGACTGGATATTGTGGTGAGACAGTGGCAAGCATGGGCCTACGTTTCTGGGCAAGGTATTCTATCTCTCTCAACCTCAGTTTTCCATCTCTAAAATGGGGGCGACAGTTCCTGCTCCGTAGGGTTGATGTGAGGCTGTCTGACTCATTCTCCGTTTCTGGCCAGCATTAGGATCTCCTTTGACAATGGCACGTCTATTTTTCCTCTCCCACTGGATGAGCCATCTCCTGATTTGCTCTTTTCTAGGAGGTTTTGGGCTGATCCACCCCAGGTGGGTGTTTCTTAACCCAAACCCCAGGCCATCCTTGCACTATGGTGCCTGTCCCAGAAGCCCGCTCCTTTTAGCCCCTGAGCTCCTCCAGACCACAGATGGGCAAACAGGCACTCAGAGAGGAAAGGACCTGTCATCGACCCTTGTTGGTGTCCAAGAGGCCACAGACACATCCTCAGGCAGGCTGACTCTCTACAACTCACCACGTCCCACCCCCGCCTTCAGACCCAAAGTATCTCTGCTCAGCAGGCCGCTTCCTGTTCTTAGAGATTATCAGGGAGACGAGCTTCCTTGGCCAAGGCATGAGGTTCTAGGCCTTCCCGGGGGAGAGGGCGCTGGTCAGGCCCTGAGGAGTCCCTGAGGGCCTGCTAATGTTTCACCTGACCCTTGTGTGGTGCGACGAAACATCTAAAGAAGAGCTTTTCCTCTGTTGCCCCCCGGGGACAGCCAAACAATTTCTGATCTGGGAAAACTTGCTCCACTGTACAGCTTCCGTACGTTTGGATAATGATGCATTTTGCAAACAACAGTCCTCTTAAGGTACTGGCAGAGTTGACGCTTATCACAGCAAAAACATTTTTTTTCTCTTTCCTCCGTCTCCCTTCTGAGCCAGCATCGTAATGATACTGTAAAAATCTGCAGAACGAAGGCCTCTCCTCTGGGGAGTGGCAGCAAGAGGGGCTGTGTGATGGGAGAGCCTGGCGGGGCAGGGAGGAGAGGCAGGAGGGCGTCTGGGCTCGTGTGTCCACCTGGGTCTCTGATGCATTGCTGTATGTGCTGTATTTGCAGAGGAAATGAGATTGTGGACCAAAGTGGATGAGGCGCTTCTCAGGCAAAGCTGGCAAGTGCCAAGGAGAAGGCCCCGAGCACTTAGAATATTTTCAAAATTAAGTGACAGTGGGCACAACACGATGGGAGAGACGGCTTGTGTTTCTTTGGAGCGTTCAGTCACAATTTATCATTATCCAATTTTTTTTCCCTTGGGTTTTTCTCTCTCACACATTTTTTATCCTGATCTGACAGCTAAATGAGGAATCGCACTGCCTACGTTATCTGTTTCGTTCAGGAATTAATCCCGTTGTCGAACACGAACTGTCAAGCGGTTAGCGGGGGCTGGCTGGTTGTGTCAGCCCAGGACAGCGCAGTGTCCGTGGGGCCCTTCTGGCTGGTGGTCCTGAGGACCTTGCGTGGGAAAGGCTTCCTTTGGGAGACACACAAGCTTCTGGAGAAGCTCTGCATGTCCCTGAGCACTGGCCATAGGCTCCTTGGCCGGAAGGGCACCCTGCGGTGGTTCTGCCTCAGTCTCTTGTCAAGCTCACGGAGTCATTAGATATAAAGTCAATGGTTGGAGGTCATGGTGTCCCTCCCTCTGCCTCTGGCAGGTTTGGGAAGAGAGGTGTGGACCCCAGACCTCTGCAAAGGGGTTAATTCCCAGTTATCCTCTTGGGAAACCCATGGAAGACCTAACTATTTCCTACTGCAGCTGGTCTCCTGCTGTTACCATCTTGGCCAGTTCCTGGCAACCAGGTCAAACTTCAGCCCAGGATGAGAGGAGAGCGTAGGGCCTCTGGGGGTGCATCTGGTCTTTCAAAAGTGGCCCAAGTTTCTTCCCCTTCTCCCCATTTCTCCCCTTATTCTTTCTTTCTCCTCCGATTTCACCTTCTCTCCCTTCCTTTCCCTCTCCTGTCCTTTCTCCCTTCCTCCCTGCCTTCCTTCTTTCCTCCTCCCTCAAGTTTATTCTCTCCTGCAGTGACGCCTAAGATGCGATGGTGAATAAGACAGACCTGGTCTCTGCAACCCAGTCGTTGCGAGCAGAGCGGGGTGAGTTCTTGGAAGGGGAGGCACAGGGCAGTCCCAGAGCCCATAGCACGGTGCCTCGGCTGAAGGGCGAGCTGCAGGAGGCTAGGTGACAAACAGGGGGGGCTCAGAGATGAAAAGAGGACACCAGGCAGAGGCACGCTGTACCAGGACCCTCGGCTGTGTCTGCAGACACACCTCCATGGTGTCACTGTTTGATGTCAGTCTCGCCTGTAATACAGTTCGTCGTATGAGGGAGGGACCGTGCCGGGTTTTGCTCATCCGTGCAGCCCAGCTCCGAGCACAGAGCAGGTGGAAGTTAGGCATGAGTCCCCAAAGGGGTAGAAGAGGGAGGTGATGGCTGTGAGCTGAGGCACTGACCCCACCCGAAGTCCCCAGGTTCCTCTGTGGCTGGCAATTTCCTGCCAGGAACTGGTGCTCCTGAACTAGTCTGGTTTCTAGGTGTCACCTTAAATGGCCCCCAGCTTGTATAGAGCAGGAGAGTACTATTGCATAATGGAGTGGGGGATAGGGCAGCCCAACAGCTAAGAGCACAGACTCGGCAGCCGTGGGTCCTGTCCCCAATCCAGCATCTGCTACTTCCTATTTGTGGGACCCCAGATCCTCAGTTTCCTGCTCTGTAAAATGTGCATGATAAGAATAGGCTCTGTCTTGAGAAAGACAAATATCACGTGACATCACTTGTATGTAGAATCTAAAAAAATGATACAAAAGAACTTATTTCAAAACAAAAATGGACTCACAGACAGAGAAAACAAACTTACAGTTACTGGAGGGGAAAGGAGGGGGAGGGATATATTAGGAGTCTGGGATTAGCAGATACACACTACTGTATATAAAATAAACAACAAGGACCTACCGTAGAGCACAGGGAACTATATTCAATAATAACCTATAATGGAAAAGAATCTGAA
The DNA here is from genome assembly GCF_011762595.2 of Tursiops truncatus. Lineage (NCBI taxonomy): Eukaryota > Metazoa > Chordata > Mammalia > Artiodactyla > Delphinidae > Tursiops > Tursiops truncatus. The sequence goes on from NC_047034.1 coordinate 153,998,670, forward strand.
AAAGAGTGTATATATCCGAGTCACTGTGCATTGTAATACAACACTGTAAATCAACTATACTTAAAAAAAATAGTATAGGCTCTATCTCTTAGAGATGCAACCAGGATGAAATGTGATGTCGTGTAGCTGGGACTTGACATGTTGCCACCCGCTTATGACTGTTCCAGCCCTGTTTTAACAGAGGGCTGAGAAGCTTGTCCGGGCTGCCTCTTTCCTGCTCCAGGCCCCAGAGTGTTCTTCCCTTTGTCCTTCTTTGGCCAGCATGGTGACTGCCAGGTCCACGCTTCCTCTCGTTCCTTCCAGCCTGGCTACGTGGGGATTCTGGTGAAGAAGCAGATGGCAGCTGGGGCTAAGTGTGACAGTGATTACACTGTGAAAGGGCGATAATTTATTCTGTTCAGCCTTGACTCGGAGTTGGAAGGAGAAATCTATTACTTCTGGAAGGCAAGGCTGAGGGTGACCTCCACTCTCTGACATCCAACAGGCAGCTGGCCCCTGTTCTTCTGGCTCCTTAGTGGGGAGAAGCTGGAGGGCAGGTCTGGAAGGACCCCAGGGAGCATCCCTGGGCAGGGACCTCCAGTGGGAATTGGGGGTGATGGATGAGCTGCAGGTGGCCTGGGGGAGAGGAAGCTGGGAAGCAGCAGGACGCCAGCCCCATGCAGAAGGGACGGCCCAGGAGTGGTGCTCTCAGTTTCTCTGGCTTGGCTGGGGTACCAGGCCCAGCCCGTGCTTAAGCCTTTCCTCCATTAATCTACTCATCTTCCTCGTGACTGGCAGAAGTCTTCTAAGTGGTGGGGAGAGAGATGTAGAACTATCCCCACTTTAATAAAAACAGCCTCCCGATTAAATATGTATGAACCCATATTGATTTGGGGATTAAACAGCAAAGAAAACTGGGACTATAATTGAGCTGGGGAACATGTACAGGGTGACACTTGGGTTGTACTTCTCCAAACACACCTGCTGGGTCTGGGCCTGGGGCTGCCGGGACGGGGAGCAGGGGCACCTGCAGGTGTGGAGCCAGCCAGCGGCAGGAACAGGCAGCTTCTGAGAAAAACCAAGAAGCTGAGAAGAGATTCAGCTCACTGCCTTCTGACTCCAAGTGTAGGGTCGTGTTTACCACGGGCCAGCCTGGGCAGTCTGATTATATGAGAGCTTGCAGAGTTGTAGAATCGTGTATCCTCCAAGCTGGAAGCGCTCTTGGCCTTGAGCCCAGCCCCTTGCCTGAAATTGATCACCTTCCCTCACTGACACAAGGTCATCTCATGTCTCCTTGGATGTCTCCAAGGATGGGGAGCTCACCACCTTTCATGGGGAGCTGAGAGCTCTTGGAAGGAGCCAAAGCCTGTCTGACTACCATGTCCATCTGTAGGTTCCCTATCTACTCCATGGGTTGGAAAGAGGACAAGGACACTGTGACGTAGATCTGGTTACTTATATTCCACAGACTAGAAAACAGACTCAGAGATCTTAAGTAATTTTTACATAATCCTCACCATTTTACAAAATCCTCACCATCCTTATCATAATGGAAATGATTTATTGAACACCTATTATACTCAGGCACTTTACATACATGCTGATCCTCACAACAGCCCGGGAAAGTAGACATATTTTCTCGATTGGGCAGAGGGAAGACTGAGGCTCAGAGGCTGGAGGTGTGGCACGGCGCTGGCCATTTCTTGCTCTATTCCAGAAAAGTGTGGTCTTCTGGTTCCTTGCTGTTAACACCTCAGGATCCCCCCCGCCACAGCCCAGCCCTGTATGGTCCGGCCAGGATGCCTCCTGTCTCCCTGAGCCTGGCTCCGGCTCTTGCCTCACATGTCTCTGTGTGTGCCTCTTCCCTGGAACCTGCTGGGACTCTGTCATCCTTTCCCAGTCCGCATCCCCTCCCCTCTGCTCTCCTCTGCTGCTCCCAACCCCCTGCCCTAACATCTGCTGAGGTCTGCCTTTCCCCATAGCCCTAGGCTCACACATCCTCGAGGTGCACTGCACTTTACAGTGTACAGAACAATTTTACATTTGTTATCTCATTCAAGGTCCATAATGACCTGATAGCCCATACAACAGCTGAAGAATTTGAGCAATAGACAAATGAGGCAATTGGCCCCAAATCACAGTGACATTGCTAGGTATGTCTGTCCAGGTGATGCTACACCTGTCCCAGGAATAGGTGCCTTTTTCAGCACCCAGGCAAGACACACTGAGGCTGTGTGATGGAATGGAAAGAGTATATGGATGTGAGTTAAAGCCCCTGTGCATCCTCTGGCTGGCTGTGTGACCTTGGACAAATTATGTAACCTCTCTGAGTCATATTTTTTTCAAGCTTAGCTTGATCCCATCTCTGGGGCTGGAGCCAGAACGCGTATGGGCATACTTTTCAGAAGCGCCTCCAGAACCCAGTGTTTGTTTTGTCCACACGGCTAATTGTGAGACAGACACCTGCCAAGACAGCTCCCCGCTCACTGTGGCCTTGGGACTAGGAGAGAGAAAGGCATATGATGTGGAGTGAAGGGACAGGAGTGCCCCAGTGCCATGTGACAATGCCCTGCTCATCAGGACTCCCGGGGACGGCTGAGAGCCCACAGGCCCCCAGCCGCAGCTGCCTCCGCCCTGTGGTTATTAAAGCAATAACTTAGTTTTAATAAGAGTCTGAAGACTTCTTCAGGAAGCTGCTGCCACCACTCTGTCCCTGATTAAAAGAATGAATCAGGCAGGATCCAGCCTCCACCTAGCGAGGCTGGGAATGGAAGAACCGGGCTGAGCTCTCTCCAGAGACTCCAGCATCTTCAGAGGGAACCCAGGCTTTGGGGCTGTGTCCTTCTCCCTACAGATGGGAGGGACGGTGGTGGAGGGCCCAGGCTTATACCATCAGAGTCCTGGGCCTGCCTCCTGGCTCCTCTGCTGACCAGCTGCAGGGCTGGCAGGGAGGGACTTAGATTCTCTGAACCTCAGTTTCTTTTTCTGTGAAATGAGCATCATAATATCTGTCTCAGACTCTGGGTGAGATAATGTGAAAAAGGACCAAAGGGACATAGGCAGAGCCCATGCCTGGCTCACATATGGGTGGGATGAGAACGCACGGGCTATTATCCTAGTCATCGGGTTTCTCTCTCTTACCTTAAATCAGCATTTCTGTGCACCTGTTACATGCAGGTGATGACTTGAACCCTGGGCTTCTGAGTCCAAGTCTAGGAATTTTCCTGACCCCAACGTACAGGCTATGGAAAATTTAAGCCCCAGATCCTTCCTGGTGGTCTGTAGAATCTTGGGATTGTAAACTCCAAACAGTCCTAGGACCCAAGGGGGTCATTCAGTGTATAGTTCATCCCCCTGTCTCATAGACAGAGTACAGGAAGGTGGTAGCCTCTTCTGTCTCCTGCATCCCTGCCGAAACCTCGTGATGGTTAGAGAAAGAAACACGCGGGCAGGCTTTCAAAACCAGCCTCCCATTTCTCAGCCTGGCAAGTGTGGGTCTGGGGGGGACTTCTGCCCGCTTCCTCAGGCTCTCCTCCCCTGTTCCCCTCAAGGAAAACCTTGGGCATTTTCTGGTTTCTTAGGGCTGGTGAAATTCCATCATATTTGAGATGGTCCTGTATGCTGAGCTTGTGGGTTTGTCCCCTGCAGGCTGGAGGTCCCTGAGGTTCTTGAGCTGTTTGTCACCACAGGCCTGCCCTGGTGGCTTAGTTCTCAGGACACTCCCTTAACCTCCTCCTGTCTCCCAACCACCACCACAAAGTGCTTCTGGGAGGTGTTTGGTCCAGGATGTCAAGAGCAGAGCTCCTTCCATCGCCTCCCCGTGGATGGAGAAAAAGGGTGCAAGTGAGATTCTGTGACTCTCATTCCCAGTATTCTTCCACTCTGCTTAGCCTGAAATCCAAACCTCTTACTGTGACTTTCAAGGTCTTACCTATCAGAGAGCTGGAAATTTCCCATTTGTCTCCTAAGATCCAGGCTTCAGTCTTCTCCACACTGTTCTAGATCTAGGAGGGTGATCCATCAGGATGTTCTCTGGCTCCTGGGTGGCCATGGCCAGTGGGTGTCACCAACAGGAGGGTGGGGGGAGGGAGAGAGTGAGGCTGGGTGTCGATGTCATGGGTGCTCTCCCCGTGGGGCCACTGCAGCTTGGGTGTGTTCCATTCCTCTCTACACAGCTCTGTCTGCATCTGGCAACTGCTCTCTCCTGCACCCTCTTGCTGGGGATTCTGCAGTCCTAGAGATCCGTACCATCCTTGTGATGTCCCTGCACACACCTGTTTAAACAGTCCTTTATTAAACTGTCCTCACGTGAGCCCGCGCACGTGCAGCATCGTTGTCCTGCTGGGATCCTGGCTGGTACACCCCTGCCCACCTGTCTGATCACCCAGGACTCCTGTCCAGCAGGTGTGACAGCCCTTTAGAGCTGGGAGTCTCTTCTGGCTGGATTATGCCCGTGCCCAGCTCGTTGTTGAATACTATGAATGTCACCCCTGACTTCACCTTCTCTCTGTCTCCCCCTCACCTAGTACGTCCCAGCCACATTGACTGTTGTTCTTTTCCTTGAAGAACCCGGGCCTGAACCCGCCGCTTCCCTGACCACCCCTATCTCCCAGCACCTTCTATCGCATCTGCCTGTATCAGTCAGGGGCCCAGCAGGAAGGGCAAGTCCCGTTCAGCTGGGAATCTGAAGAGATGTGACAAGTATAAGGGAATCTGGTGACCAGCAAATGAGGGAAGCTGTTAGCACCCAGGGACCTTGGGGACCCTGGAGGAAGGGGTGCTGTCAGAGCCTGGAGACACTGGAGGCTCTGTCACAGAAGGATCAGCGTTGCAGACCCAGGCAGCAAGGCAGGGAGGGGGCAGGAGAAGAAACACTGTACCTCTCTCCTCTGGTGCCCTCGTTTCCTGCCCGGTTCCTTGTTGTCTGAATCCTCGAAGCCGCCAGCAAGGGAGCCCTGGGATGCAGTCCACAGGGCTCGAACCCCAGAGCACAGAGCAGGCGTGGGGGTCTGAGAACGGAATCGATTTCAAGGGAAGAAACGGAAAACCCAGCACACCTCGTGTTGCCTTTGTTGTGCTTATCACCACCTGAAATAGTCTTTTTCTTTTGTTGGCTGGTGGTTTACTGACTCTCTTTTCTACTGGAGTGTCAGCTCCACAAGGACAGGGAACTTTTTGCTTGGCCCCTGTGGGACCCACCCCAGTGCTGGGCAAGGTGCCTGGAACAGGGCAGATCTTCCATAACTCTGTGGAATGAAAGAATGAGGAGAGAATGAGAATCTGCGTGAGGCTCATGGTTCCTTCAGGCCAGCAGCTCTGTTGCTTAGGATTCCCTGGGCCATCTTCATCCCCCTTGGGTTCAGCCTGGGGATGGGCACCCCAGGACAGGGAGGGGATGTGTGTGCGTTCCGCCACATTGGAGGCTGACACTGGCCTAGCAGGCTCCGTGGCCACGGTAGCCAAGTAGGAATTGAGCCTAAGAGGTGGGGTGGAAGCCCAGAGCTCCCCTCTTCCCCTTGTCCTAGGCGGTAAGCTGCTGGTCCAGCTTTGGAAGGATGGCGGAGCTGGGAAGCTCCGGGCTTGGGGAGAAGGTCCTAGCATGGGCGAGGGGACCCTTCTTGTTTTCTTCCAGCCGCAGAGCCAGAGACTGAAAGGGGAAGAGAGAGAGTGAGCAAGAATGAGAGATGGGTTTTTTCCTCTCTTTGGGGCAGGTGACCTGTTTCCATCGTATCTGGGGTCCCTGAAGTCCTGGGCGGGTCCTGGGTAGGTCCTGGGAGGAGCCCTCCGCCATGTGGGGCCCATCACTTGGTGCATACGGCTGCAGGCTGTTCCCTCAGGTCATCCATTCATTTGCTTAGCAGCTATTCACTGAGCACGTACTATGTTCCAAGCTCTGGAGAGAACCATGAACCAGGCACGGGCCTGCCCCACCCGCACATGGCCCGCGTTTCCAGGGCTCCCTGGTATTACGCGCATCTCCCCAGCTGTTCTGTCACAGCGATGTGCTTGCTAAAACGTAACTTAAGAGAGGCAGTGGACTCTGCCGTGGGCGTTTTTCCACATTGCTGTGTCACAGTAGCTCCGAGTGGAGACCTTACCCTGGCAGCGTCAGCATTGCTCAGCAGGTCCCATGCGAGCGTTACTTGCATGACTCCGTGTGCCCTCCGTGCCCTGCTGCTCACCGCTCAGGGTGCCCTCCCAGACATCCTTGGCAGCCCTCACATGCTGCTTTACCTTCTCCAGGCCCATCTCCCAGGACCTGCATCACGCACACTCTTTACATTAGCGAGTCCATCACGGGGAAGCGACTCAGTTCACTTTGACCTGGATCTCCCAAACTTACAGGAAAATACTGTCTGTGGTGACTGGTAGTGGTGGAAGCGGACAGTGTCAAGGTCAGAAGCTGGATCAGCAAAGGCAGAAACCAAAGCCCAAACGCTCTGGGAGCAGGAAGAGACTTTGCAAAATGGCTGCGGCTCCTTGTAAATGATGTATGAAATGCAGACCATATGCTGTGAGCCTTCGTGCGCGAGAGCTTGGCTGGGTTCCCCGGTGTCTCCCTGCAGAGCTGTTTGCTGCAGCCCTGTGCTCCCAGCCCCCACCATTCTGGGAGTCCTCATCAGACCGCAGACCGTGGCAAGGTCACAGCCCCTCCTTCCTCTGGTCTCGTCCCAGGAGAAGGTGCCACGCACAGTAGGTGCTCAACCTATGTGGCAAACATCGCTTCTGCCTACCCTGGTTCTTCGAAGCCCGAGCAGAGCTGGGGGGATGAGGGTTGTAATGAGTTGGGGACGTCATTGTGCCCAATCTTGACGTTTCCCGGACGGGAAAGCCGAGCGTGAAGTGGGATGCGACCTCACCCAAGGTCACACGGGAGAAAGTGGCAGAGCGAGGGCTGGACCCTAAGTCTCTTGACCTCCATCCCGGGGGTTCATAATGAAACCTAGAGGCAAAGGGCTTTGTTTCTCCTGGGTGGTTCGCAAATCTTTAGTTCTAACTGTATGTTTTTGGGCAAGCCCCATAACTTCTGTAAGCTTCTGTTTCCTCATCTGTCAAATAGCATACTAATCTGATTAGCGTTTTGTCACGGTTGGAAAAATTGTACACAGTGAGCCTGGCCCTGTGCTTGGCTCATTGGAGGCGTGCAACAAATGTTTTATCTCCAGTCCTGGGCTCTCTCCAAGGCTCCAGCAGCTGGTACCTAAAAGTTAAGATGCTAAGAAGGAAAAGCCGAACGCTGGTCTGAGCCTGTACGTCCCATCAGTGAGGCTGCCGGACTCCCAAGCACCTGGGCTGGAAACCCCACAGTCGTTCTAGTTCCATCCTGAGACCCCATCTCTGCTACATCCAAGCAGGCACCTTCCCTTGCCTCTCCCATCTGTCCCCTCCTCTCCACTCCCTACCCTGCTACCTCTGCCCTACCTGTTAGTCTCTGAATTAGTCAAGGTTTTAAAAAATTTTTCAAGTGATAAAACTCCAACTCAAATGGGCTTCAGCATAAAAGGCAATTTATTGGTTCATGGCAACTGCATTCTTCCTGGTGCTCAGGCCAAAATTCTAGGCACCTTTCGTCCTTGACGCCTCTCTCTCTCTCATACCTCACTTTCCATCCATTAGCAAACCCTGTTGGCTCCGTCTTCAGGTTACATCCGGAATTCACGCTCTTCTCCCTCCCCCACGGCTGCTCTTCCAGTGCAAGCCACCACCATCTCTCACCTGGATGGTTGTAACAGCCTCTTACCGAGCCTCCCTGCTCCTGCCCTTGACCCCTGCTGTGGGTCTCTGCACAGCACCTGGAACTGTCCTTTTAGAGCTGAAGTCATATCACGTCACTCCTCTGCCCATAAGCCTCCAAGGCTTCCGCCATCACACAGTAGAATCCGAATCCTCCCCACTGGGCTCTCCACCTCCCTGACCTCCTCCTCCACAGCCCCCTCCCTCCTGTCTCCGGAACGTGCCAAGCACAAACCAGCCTCAGAGCATCTGCCGTTACCACTCCTGCGGCATGGAAGGCTGTTCCTTTAAGTATCAGTGCGGCTCATTCCAGGCTCTGCTCAGGTGTCCCCTTCTCAAAGAGGATTCCAGCATATCAGATATAAGCTTCGAGTGCCCTGCTCTGTTTTAGTTCTTGCACTCCTCACCGCCTGACATTCACTGGAGTGAAGCCCCCACGAGAGCTGGCATGCTGTGAATGCCTGGCACATACTAGGTGCTCAATAAAAAATTTTTGAATGAATGGATGGATACATGCCAGGTGCAATGCCAGGTGCTGGGGAACACACCAGTAAACACAGCCGAGTGGTCCCAGCCCTTTATAGTTTGCTCTGCCTTGAGAGTGATGAATATTAAATAATTTTGATTTAATTACTATTAAATACATTAAAACAAATGATGATTTAATTACTATTGAGAAATATGCTACAGGGGAATAGCACTGATATGACAGTGAATTAACCAAGGGCCCTGAAGCAGAGGAAAGGGTGTAGGGTGAAGGTATATCTGGGAGGGTTTCCTTGAGAAGCTGGTATTTCAGGTGAGACTTGAAGGATGCGGAGTTGTCTCAATGAACAGGGAGGGGGAAAGCCGTCTGGGTGAAGCAAGAGCATGCTCGAAGTCTCTGACTGGGAAAAAGTCAGTGCTTTTATGGAACAGTAGGAAGCCAGGGTGACCAGGGCAGAGTGGAGGGGGAAGGGGTTGGAGGGACGGCGCTCAGGATGGGAGCGAGGCTGTGAGCTCCCTGAGGGCAGGAGCCTCTGCTCCTGATTCACATACCTCCAGCCCAAGCTCAGTGCAACGGCGTGCCATGCAAGGAATGCTGGATAAGGAGTCCGCGGACCTGGAGTCTAACCCTTACTTGGTGTGTGTCCTTGTGCAAGTCCTATTGATTCTCTGAGCACATCTGTCCCTCATTTGCTGGCATAGGGACCAATGATAGAACCACACCCTTCCAGGAACCTGCTCTGTATCCTGGGGTGCCCATGCAGCTGACCAGGTTGCCAGCAGCGAGGGTGTGAGGCTGGGTCTTGAGCAGGGGCTCCTGGAGACATTTGGAACTTTGGAAATGTCCTTTCCTGGACATCTAGGACAGGAGCCACTATCCGTTGACAGGGCTGGAGCTTCCCCATCCACAGACAGTCAAAAAGAAAACAAAGCACCCTTCAGCTCGAGTCACCCCCATTCATTCTTGCTCTCCACGACTTGGAAAGTCAGGGAACCGCGTCTCATTTGGTCCCTTCCTGTTTCCCCCAGAGGGATCTGCCCAAATGTCTGCCTGTCTCGGACATGGTTTACGTCTCTTATGGAAAGCGTGACACTTACAGCGAAATGAGTTGCTTGCCTCTTGCAAGGCTCGGTCGTAAAGGATGGCGATGACAGGCTCGAAGCAATAGGTCATGTTGATATTTTCACATTAGTTTTCTATTCTTATTACATTTTGATGGATGGAGAGAGTGGGGATTTTATCGTAATCTCATTCCTGTCTTAAACTGCTAATTCATGCCTGAGTTCCCTCTTCCATTTTGTTTCTACAAATTCAGTCAAGTGCTGATGGCATGAAGATTTAATATGCAGCTGCAGGAAGAGGCATGCGGATAGGAAAAACGTTAGCTGGGGAGCAACGTTTTTAAGAGAACAGTCTAATCAAGTCATTTGGTTAAGAAAGTGCCTTGTTACCCTGGGAGGTTGGGCTCCCCATATATAATAGTAATAACTACATAACAACAGAACACTATCTTACACTCATCCGGTGCTTTTTGTTTTTCAAAGTGATCCATTCAAATGTTTGTTTTTTTTTTTTTTTTTTTTTTTTTCCCTCTACTCCTCCTAACAGCCCCATGTGGCTGGGAGGGTATAATTATTCCTATTTTATAGGCGAAGAAACTGAGACTCAGAGAAGGGAAGTGGCTTAGACCAGAGCCTCTCATCTCTTGCCTATAGAAGTGAATCACCAGGAGGTCCGGGGAAAGAGCCTGTATCTCTAATTCCCAGGTGAGGCACACTTTGAGTAGCAAAGATTTGATGATGTTTGTGTATGTGCATGTGTGGTTATGGGTGTTTTCATATATTCTGTGGCTTCCTTTGAACTGCCCTCTCCCTGACTCTCCGTTTTGGCAGCTAAAACCTCCTACTCACGGCTTCGCCAGGATCCTAGCATATTTACGGTCTCTCCCTCCCCAGGGTGTCCTGGTGTACCTCAATTGTCTGCCCACCTCCTCTCCCTCTGTCTTTGGTTTTTCCTTTCTCCTGGGGTGGATGTTTCATCTCAGTCCTGCTGACAAACCCACACTGTTCCCTGGACACCCAAGAGTTCTCAGCAGGGCCTCCTGCCTCCCATACCTCAGCATTTGGAGCTATGTGGGCTGGGGGTGGATCTCACTGGCTGCATGGACCAGGGCACTACGTGATGGGTGAAAGAGCCCTTCAAATCAGGGAACAAAGGAGAGGCATGTAGGAATCATGGGGCCTGCAGGGCCTTCTGTGCGCACAGCGCTCTACAGTTACAAAGTGTTTTGGCAGCCATGCACACCGGATCCTCACAACCAGCCCAGGAGCTCCCTCTTGGGACACGTGAAGCAACTGAGGCTCCGAGAACCTCTGTGACCTTGCCCAAGGTCACAAGCCACTTCGGGCAGAGCCTGAACTCTAAGCAGGTCTTCTGACCCCAAATCTGAAGCTCTTAGTGGAGATCATCAGAAGTGCCTTGAAATACACCCGGGCCAGCTCTTTCTGGGGGCATTTACAGCTTTTTCTGCATTTTGGACCAGGAGTGGAAGTCACACCGCAGAGCCCTTTCTGGCTGCTTCCTGCCAGCTTGCGTCATGTAGTATGAGTTCCGTCAATGTGATCCGAGCTGGATGGCCGGTCAGGAGGCATGTGTGGCATGAAACCTTCAGGCAGATTCCCCTGCTTTCTCTGTCCCCTTCTAGTCTGTTCCGGGTTCTCGCTTCCTTTCAATAGCTTTCTCTCTCCTGCTGCTTTCTCTGTTTCTCTGTTTCTCTCCCCTTGTCTCTCTCTCTTTTCAGAGAACAAAAATGACTGGACTTGGCATTATCTGTTGGTTTCCATGGTAATAAAATCTGTTTCCGATAATGGCCCTTCCCTGGCTGTGGTTAGTTTTGGTAATTTTAGCAACACTGTTGCACAGGCCACCTGCATTTCAATACGATGCGAGCTGGATTCGACTGCCGCTTTCAGGTTGAATAGAAATAAGGGAAAGTGCTTGCTCTCAAATTTCTAGGCTGGATAAATGCTCGAGAAGGAAAGGAAAAGTTATGTAAACCCTGCAAGCTTGAACGTGAGCGCAGCTTAAGACACGAGTGTGATCATGTCACTTTCCTGCTTAAAAGTCTCCCTTTACTGCGAACTCAGAGCTGGCAGGGTGAGTCCAGAACTGACCCCTAATCCCCTGTTCTGTCTTGTCTCCGGGCCTCTCCTTCTCTAAGGTTTTGGCCTTAAAATGATGTTTCTTGCCTTTGAGTCTTTGCATATGCTCTTCCATCTGCCTGCAACGCCTTTCCTACCTTGGGCTACCTGGTGAGCTCCTACTCAGACTTCAAGAGTCTGTCCAAGCACGCCCACATCCCTCCCTCAACATCTTCCTTTTTTAGGCTTTCCTGTAACTTGTACATTCTTCTCTTATGCAAATATATCCCACCATATCAACATTTCTGTTTCTTTCTTTCTCTCCCATGCCCGAGTGAGCTCTTTAAGAACAGGGATGCCTGTTGAGTTCAGCTGTGTGGCTCCAGGGCCTGGCACATAGCACGTACTCAGTGAAATAAAAATATATATGGTAACAGCTACCAAGGATGGCTCACTTTCTCCATGTGCCAGCCACTCCACTAAACACTGTATGTGCATCTTCTCACTGCCCCTCACTCTCCTGATGAGTGACCACGGAGGTATCGTACCCTATGAGGTACCATCATTCTCCCCATTTTACAGAGGAGCAAACTGAGGCTCAAAGGGGTCAAGATACTGGGCGCAGATGACAAAGTTGGTTAATGGAATGCGAAGAAGGATGAATTCAGGTGGCACATTTGAATGACTGGCTCTGAGCTCATGGCCTCCTTTTGAATCTGTAGGAAGCTTTTCTTGGAAATCTTTAGGGGGAGCTGTGAGGGCTTTGGTTGCAGGCAAAAGTGGTTCTTGTCTATGTATGGCACAGTGGGGAGGAGGGGGTAGGGGGTGCTGGAAGGAGGGAGGATGGGAGGGGAGCACAGATGTGAGGGAGCTGCAGACACAGATTTTGCTGATGCTGCGAATGTCCGGGGAACTGTCAAGAAGACCTGGGATAAAGGGGCTGGAGCCTTGAGCAGTCCAGCCGGAAAATGGGCTCTCACTTCAGCCCTTGAGCCAGTCTTGACTCCTCTCGGGGGGTTAGAGAGGGTCTGATGTGTGTCTGGGCCCCATGAAAGATTAAGATGGGCCAGCATTGTCAAGATGCTGGGAAGGTGAAGGTGAGAATAGAAAACACAGGGACAAGTTGGAAGACCACTCAGCTTCTTTCTGCTGACAGCCGCCTGCCTTGCCGCCTGGACCGGCTGTGCTCTCATTCGTGTGTAAGCCCAGCCCACGGCTCCCTCAGGACCCGCTTAGTGGCGTCTGTACTTGGAGTTAAAATGGTTCCAGAGAAGCACTTAGTTGGGCCTGAGCCTACAAGGGGGGCCTTGGGGACACTCAGAATGTTGGGTTTTTTTTTTAAGTGAGTCGTCGCCTCTACCCCTCTCAGTCCTGCAGGATTGTGGCAGGAGTCTGCTGCAAAGCATAGAGCCCAGGGCAAAGCAGAGCCCTCGGCTCTGTTCAGGGTCAACCAGGATGGGGCCTGCAGGGCCTTTCCACAGATCAAGGTCTGCAGGAGGCTGAGGGCAGTGGAGGTGGCTCCCGCCCAGCCTCTGGCTTCACAGGGGCTGGAGTTGAGCCAGACTCTGTGCCCAACCTCCCTCACCACACAGTAACGGAGAGCAGTCTGATGTTCCTTCCACATTTGCCTTTATGTGAGATTGGGTAAACTGACTTCAGAGGCTCTGGAAAGAGAGATGACAGGAGGTGATTATTAATTATAACAGCCAATGCTTATATAGCGCTTACTACACGACAGTGAAGTCCTAATATTGTTCCCATTTTACAGGTTAGAAAACTGAGGCACAGAGAGGTTAAGTCATTTGCCCAAGGTCTCACACACACATGGTGGAGCCGGGATTTGAATTCAGGTTCACGCTCTTTTAACTACCAGGCAAGGAGTGACTGGCGGAAACACGACCGGAACCTTGAAGAACATTCGATCAATAACATTTGTGAGCACCTTCCACGGGCCAGCCTGGGCTCCGCTGTGATGATGGGAGGGTAGGATCCCAGAGCAGGAGAGGCCGGTTCCAGCCTCCAAGGATGCCTGCCGGGCTCTCATGCCCCTTGGATGAGTTGCAGGCAGATGGGGCTGGGAACCCAGTAATGACCTGGAGCTGAGTTTTGGGATCGCAGACCAGGGTTTGATTCCCAGCTCCATTACTTTCTACTTGCATGGTCTCGGGTAAGAGACAAGGATGCCTCCTAGCTTGGGTCCTTCTTCTGCCAAATGGGAAACACGTATTTCACGACGGCTCTCCTGCAGGCTGACCTGCATTCCCCAGAGGTGATAAACGGCTTCGTGTTTTATAAATGTACTGATCTCCCCAGAGGAGAGGGAGTTTTAGAAAGTACACGTTCTAGAAGGAATAGCCCACTTTTACTCAATGTGGGGACCTTGAGCAGGGACCTCTTACAGGCACACTCCCTGCTCCCGATGTGCTCCACTTCCACCATCAAGCCTGTGTCCTGTACATCAGGAATCGCTTCTCTGCTTTGCACATAACGATGTCAATAACTACGGAATCGAGACGTGAACTTGGAAATAGGACAACTGTTGAAATGGCCTCTTGTCGGCATGCCCAGTCTGGGACTTCTCAGATTCAATTTAGATAAACTTTTAACTCTGGCATCAGGAAGAGCTGCATAAAGTTACCCTTCTTTACTCCCATTTTGCAGGAAGTAAAACTGAGGTACCTGGAAGGCTGGACCAGTCGGTGGTAGGTCTGGAAATTCTGACTTGCAATACGGGACACGCCTCAGTCCTTGCTCAATATTTTGCCTCAAGCCCTGGGAGGAGTTTGACTCAAACCAGGACAGACCTAGGAATCACCCCAAAGATCCAGAGGGGCCAGATGCTCCCCCCATCCCCCCATGACTCCCAAGCTTCCTCTCCCCTGAGCTGGGCCTTCCCTCTGCTGGTCCATGATTCCTGCTTTCCCCCCATGACTCCCAAGCTTCCTCTCCCCTGAGCTGGGCCTTCCCTCTGCTGGTCCATGAGTCCTGCTTTCCCCCCATGACTCCCAAGCTTCCTCTCCCCTGAGCTGGGCCTTCCCTCTGTTGGTCCATGATTCCTGCTTTCCCCCCATGACTCCCAAGCTTCCTCTCCCCTGAGCTGGGCCTTCCCTCTGTTGGTCCATGATTCCTGCTTCGCAGATGCTCTGAAATGGTCTGCCTGATCCCCTCCCAAAGTCGCTCTGCCACATCATACAGGTCAGAGCTAGAAGGGCATCCTAGAACAAGAGGGGAAACTGAGGCCCAGAAAGGGGAAGAGGCTTTGCCCGAGGTCACTCTCCTAGTGTCCTCAGTAAGTCCAGATCTCTCGCCGATCTCCTAAGCTGATCCTTATGAAAGGACAACGGCACCCTAATTTCTCTTCCCGTCAGGTAATAACTGTCTTGTTTAAACTGTCTCTAGGATTAGTCAAACAATCAGAGATCACAGCCAACAGCTGCCCTGTTCTCTCATTACCGGGTACCTATAATTAATATTTATAAACCAAGAGGGTGCTTGTCTTTCTTTGCTGAAAAGGAATTCAGTGTTTCCAGTCTCTGACTGCAAACATAAAGCCTCTTGTTACCTGTCAAGGTGGTCCACTTCAGTAGACGCACTTGTAATTGTAGCTGGCAGAGAACAGGACCCGGGGAGTGGGGAGGCGTTGGACAGAACCTTGGGGTGGGTGTGGAGGGGGGTGGGGGAAGGGAGACCGGCTGGGAAAGGAGACAGAGATACAGAGAGTGCTAGAGTCACAGAGACCTAGAGACACAGAGAAAGAAGAAAATAAAAAGCAAGAGCAAGAGAGAAAGGTGGATTCAGCCAGAGACCCAGGTGGAGTCAGAGGTGTGGTGAGGGGCTCCGGAGAAACAGGACGGGGGGAGGCAGAGACAGAGACGTGCACACAGGAGACGGGCAGACAGACACACAGACAGAAAGATACAGAAAGGGTCAGAGGCAGAGAAAAGATAGAACAAAAGAGAAAACATAAAGAGGCCGAGGGAAGACGAAAGTGAGAGAACAAGAGAGGGAGAGAGGGCAGAAACTCATTGAGAGCAATAGGATGAAGACAAAATACCCAGAGAGAGTCAGAGAGAGGCAGAGAGGCCACGGGGTGACCTGGAGAGAGAGGCACACAGAGCAGAGTGACTGGCGGGGAGGCAGAGGCAGTCACAGCTCTCGGTCCATCTGCCATCCAGCAGGCGGCACCTGGCACAGAACCTGCACGTAGTAAAGCATTCAGCAAACCCACACACGACCTGGCGCCTGGCTGCTCCCCCAGCACAGATCCTGGCGTAAGCTCCCCAGTACAGGACCTGGCACCTACTAGAGATGCCCCTCCGCCAGCACAGATCTGGCCTATGGTAGGTGGCCCCAACTAGGGGTGGGTGGGACATGGTGTTTCCCTGGCAGGCTGGTGGTTAAGACTCAGGGCTTCAACTGCAGGGGGTGTGGGTTCAATCCCTGGTTGGGGAACTAAGATCCTGCATGCTGCGTGGCAAAGGAAAGAAAGAGAGAGAGAGGGAGGGAGGGAGGGGGCGAGAGAGGGAGAGAAGAAAGGAAGAAAGAAAGAAAGGAAGGAAGGAAGAAAAGGAAAGAAAATCCATAAAGGAGTCCATTCCAGCCTCCAAACCTTTGCCTTGTGATCTATCCTGCCTGTGACCAGCAGGGGGCAGTGGAAGGAGCTCTGGGCTGGGAGTCAGGAAATCCAGTCCTGACTCAGTCAACCACTGAATGGTTGACTTGGACAAGTCTGTTTACTTCCTCCTGCCTCTGTTTCCCCAGATGCTGTGGGGTGGTGGCGGCGGGGGTTGTTTCCAAATGGTCTCTCAGGTGTAGGGTTCCATGACTTTAGACCCTGCCTCCCTCCTGTCTTGTACCCCGCTCAGATGGCCCCTCATATTCCAAATGCAGCCGAGCCGCCCTTCCCGGGCCCCTGGGTTGTGGGCCAGCCATCCTGGCAAGGACAGGGCTCTTCCTGGGGCTTCCTGGGGCTCTCTGATTTGCACCTCAGAGCTCAGGGAGGGATTTTAGCGGCCCATGCCCCCCGGCCTTGGTGAAGCTGATGGAGAAGAGGAAGCAGCAGCAAAGAGGCAGCCTCGAACGTGGGGCTCTCAGGAGCTACGAACCTGGCCCTGTGAAAGTGGATGCTGCCTGGTTATTTATGAGGGCTGAGGCGGGGTGGCGTGTGTGAGAAGGAGGAAAGGTGGAGGGAGCAGGACTGGGAAGCTGGGAGCTGCCATGCTTAAAGGAGAACCAGGGACCTTGGAGGGAGATGCTTAAACCGGCCCCTTAATTTTACAGATAGAGGAAAACGCTACATAAGAGAGCACCACCAAAACTCAGTGGCTTCAAATAAGTCATTTTTGTTTATAGGTTTGTGGGTCAGCTGATCTGGCCTGAGCTTGGCTGGGGGCAGCAGTGCATCATGTGTCTCCCCTCCTTCTCCTGAGACCTGGGTATGTCCTTTCCATGGCCGTAGCAGAGGTAAGAGACAAGCAAAAACACACACGTCCTCCTGAGGCCCAGGAGAGAACGTGGAGCCAGCTCGCCCCCGCTTCGACCTTACGCTACTGGCTGAAGCAAGTCGCCTGGCCAAACTCAAATGAAGAGAAGAGGCAGCACACCCCACCCGCAGTGAGAGGGCACTGCAGAGTTCGTGGCGAGGGCACGAATAAAGGAAGAGGCAAGGAGTTGAGGCCAATGATGTGATCTAGCAAAAGCACCTACTCTGTGCCAGGCACTGTGCCCAGAGTTAGGGATTCAAAGTAAACAGGACAAAGGGGCCACCTCATGGAGCTTGCAACAAACATGTGAATAATGAATAAACAATAGAGTCACAGATCGTGAAATTAAAATAAAGGAAATCACAGGGGGTGAGATGGGGAGAAACTGAGGCATCCGCTTTGATGGTCTGGGACAGCCTCTCAGAGGAGGTGGTGTTTGAACAGAGTGAAAGGGTAAGAATAAAGAGATGGAGGAAGAGTGTCTCAGACCCAGGATACAGCAAGTGTAGACTTCAAATTCGGTGCTCTCTCCAAGCTACCCTGCTGCCTCCTAGGGGGAGGAGCCTGGGGAGCCTTAGGGTGACCCCTTTCGTCCATCAGCATGGCCACTGTCCTCATCACCTCTGTCTGGATGACTAATAACTCCCCAACTGGGCTCCTACATCTGAACTCTCTCCTTCCAATTGGTACACCCCCATCACAGAGCCCCTTTGTGAACCATGAGTCTGACTATGTCATGCTTTGCTCAGAGCCCTTTAAGAGCCCCTGAGGGCCTATAGGACGCAGTCCAAGGCCCTGAACCTCGGATTTCAGGCTCTCTCCAAATCAGCCCATCACCCCCGCTCCCCAGCTTTGTTTCCTGCCCCATCTTCCTTGCTCCTTTCTCTCCAACCAGACCAAACATCTTTCTAAAACCTTCCCCGCACTCTCTTGTCTCTGTGACTCAGCCTGTATCGCTCGTCCCTCTTGTCTGGCCGGCTAACTCCTACCTTTCCTCCAAGAGCCACCTCCCCCATCTGGGATCCCACAGGGCCCCGAGCAGCCTCTGGTGTAGCTCTCGCCATGCTGTGTTGAAGCCATCTGCAGAAAGTGCTAGAGGCAGCATTGGAGCCAGTGAGTTCAGTGCCCTTTTCACCACACCAGCTGCCTCGAGGGTAGGGGAACTCAGGATGGCTTCGGATGACCCCTATCCCAATACCATAGTCTGTGTCTTCAACTGGACGGGGGGCTCTTTCAAGGTTGGGGCTGCATCCTACCCATCTCTGTGTCCCAGTTGCCAGCCTGAGGACTGGCTGTCCCAGAGGAAGGATCAGCTGGTGTTTGGGGTGACTATACGAAGGCACTGGTGTGTTTTGGGGTAGCACCATGGGCTGCCCGGAGGAAGCTCTTCATCCTCTTTCCTGCTGGAAACTGCATACTCTGTCCTCTACACTCTGGTCCAGGGGGCAGGCAGGGTTTTAAGGTGGGTAGCGGGGGAGAGAGGTAGGGCTCCTTTAGGAGCCAAAGAGGCGTGCCAGCCCCCCAGGGAGGCACTGGCTAAGGAAGATCTGCACTTGCCTTCAAGTCTGAGACGGCAGAATTCTGGGCCATGGTCATGGGTGGGAGAGAAGCTGAGTCTCTGCCAGCTTTAGGGGCAAAACTTTCAGCGAGAAGCAGAATGCCTGGCACACAGTGGGGCTCCATGATGTGCTGAGTGAACTGCAGGAAGATCTATGAATACTTACGAGCCTAAAGCCTGCTTCTCAACCTTGACATTAGAATCACCTGGGGGAGCTTTTAAAACACACCAGAGCCTGGCTCCACCCTGGACCAGTGAAGTCAGAATCTGGGGTTGGGGCTCAAACACACCATTTTCCAAAAAGTCCTATGTTAATTAAGGTAACCTTAGATCTGTAACAGACAAAACTTTGCATCTTTTAAAAAAAATTTATTTTATTTATTTATTTTTGGCTGCGTTGAGTCTTCGTTGCTGCGTGCAGGCTTTCTCTAGTTGCATAGAGAGGGGCTACATTTCGTTGCGGTGCACGGGCTTCTCATTGCGGTGGCTTCTCTTGTTGCGGAGCACAGGCTCTAGGCACAAGGGCTTCGTTCAGTAGTTGTGGTGCTCAGGCTCAGTAGTTGTGGCACG
Source organism: Tursiops truncatus (assembly GCF_011762595.2). Classification (NCBI taxonomy): domain Eukaryota; kingdom Metazoa; phylum Chordata; class Mammalia; order Artiodactyla; family Delphinidae; genus Tursiops; species Tursiops truncatus. The sequence goes on from NC_047034.1 coordinate 154,017,621, forward strand.
CGGGCTCTAGAGCGCAGGCTCAGTAGTTGTGGCGCACAGGCTCAGTAGCTCCGCAGCATGTGGGATCTTCCCGGACCAGGGCTCAAACCCGTGTCCCCTGCATTAGCAAGCAGATTCTTAACCACCGCGCCACCAGGGAAGCCCAGACCTTTACATCTTAATGGCCTAGTGCGGGAGAAGGATTTCTTGCTTACGTAAAGTCCATTCTGCCTGGGGGTGGTTATCTCCCCTGTGGTCATTTAGGACCCAGGTGAGGGAGGCTCTGGCATCCTCAGTTCATGGTGTCCAACGTCATCTGGGTTTCAACATCTAGTCAGCAGATGGGGGACGAGAGAGTGGAGGATTGCTTGGGAAGATTTTTACGGGCCAGCTCTAGAAGTGATGCACACGACTCCCACCCACATTCCATTGGCTAGAGCTCAGTCAGTGGTCCCATCTACATGCAAGGGAAATTGGAAAGTTTAGTCCTTGGCAGGGAGGCCACTTCCTAGCCACCCGAGGAGGGAGTCATAAGTCTTGGTAGCCAGCTGGCCACTCTGTCACAGCTTCCCAGGTGATCCTAACGTGTAGGCAGGGTTGAGAAGCACTGGTCCAGAGCTTCACGACTTGATCAGAATATTGTTCCAAATCCTCGCCACTCAGTCTAGTGTGATGGAGCTGCAGATGAACACCCTCCTGGGTTGCCATGCCTTCCAACATCATGCTGTTTCTCCCAGCCCAGCATAGAGGATGGGTGGGAACCTGCAGAGAATCTCAGGAGGCCGCCCTCCTCCCCTGGGGAGGTCCACACAAGGGAGTGATGGGAGGTGAGGATGACCCCAGAGGGGTCAGCCTGGGAGGCTTGGCCTCTGCTCTGAGCTATCAAAGATTTGGAGGCGGGCAAGCGGCAGGATGGAAATGAGCTTCAGGAGGAACAATCTGGTTGTGCAGAAGCCTGGAGGAGGTGAGGCTACAGGTCCGTTGTGTTTGGACCAGGCTCTCTGAATGGTCCTGCCTGGTCCGGGGTCTCTTCAGTGTCCAAGAGAGTGATGGCCGTGGGTAGGAGAGAAGCTGAGTCTCCGCTAGCTTTAGGGACAAAACCTTTAGGGAGAATCAGAGTGCCTGGCAGATAGTGGGGTTCCATGGTTTGTTTCCAAGAGGAAGAGATGGAGCCTGCCTCCTGCTTTACGTCTAACATGCCCCCCTTCTAGGAGGTCTTCCTTTGACTCTTCGTGATTGGCCATCCTGAGACTATTCAGAGGAATACATTATAGACTCTGGAAGCAATTCTACAAAACTAATTTCTAATGTTTTATGCCATGGGGGGGGGGCATGTAAGAACTATTTAGTCTCCCAAGGGGATACTTTTGTGAGGGAAACACTCCTTTGTGTATACAAGGTCTGGTGTTTTTGTAAGGGGGAAGAAGTACTTCGTAGTTAAATGTATTCACTCATTTATCTAACAAATACTTATGGAGCCCAGGTCGGATGCCAGGCCTTGGGGACACAACAGTGAGCAGGACAGGCTTAGAGTTCCTGGCCCTCAAGGAGCTCGTGGCCTTTCTTTCCTTTGCCTAGACTCAGAAATGTGTTCTTTTGCAGATGATTCTACCTGTTCTGAAATGCCCATTACGGAGCCCCATTTAGGGCTATTCAAATTCAAGCCATCCATTGGCATCCTTTGATAGAGAACTAATTGGAACATAGACACAAAGGTACCTTTACATTGTGTGGAGTAAACCAAACAATTTCCTCTTGAGAAAGTGTTTGTAGGGCGTTCGGGCTTTGAAAATTTTGCCCAAAGATGGTGAAAGTCACAGGGCTAGTTTTCGCGGAGGCAATGGTTTGTTTGTGACATTCCATTTCAGTCAGACTCAATAGTCTTAGCAGTTTAAAAAAAAGGATTTTATTGTGTTTCTGATTATAAAGTAATATATAAAAGTAGAACATTTGGGAAACAAAGAAAGCAGGAGGGAGAAAATAGTGATCACCCGTAGTCTTACCTTTGAGAAATAACCAGCAGTAACACTTTGGTGTTTCTCCTTCCAGTGTTTTCCACTAATGCTTACATTAAAAAAAGTCACTATCAAAACATTACATTATAAGCATTGTCTCCTTTTATTAACATTTACTATAAGCATCTTTTTTTTTTTTTTTTTTTTGCGGTACGCGGGCCTCTCACCGTTGTGGCCTCTCCCGTTGTGGAGCACAGGCTCCGGACGCGCAGGCTCAGCGGCCATGGCTCACGGGCCCAGCCGCTCCGCGGCATGTGGGATCTTCCCGGACCGGGGCACGAACCCACGCCCCCTGCATCGGCAGGCGGACTCCGAACCACTGCGCCACCAGGGAAGCCCTATAAGCATCATTTAAAATGACATCTTTTGAATTTGAATACATGCATATCATAATTTTCAACTAATTTTCTATGTGAAGCATTTAGGTTGCTTCTGGTTTTTTGATATTATAAGCAATGCTGTGCGTCCATCTTCATGGATGAAGTTTTGTCTGCTCCTCTGATTATTTCCTTAGTATTGATCCCTTTAGAAATTTAGAGTTAGAAAAAACAGCCAGACAATTCGAAGAGACACTTCACAAGCTGTGCAAATAGCCATAAGCCCATGAAGCAGTACAAGATCGTTACCCACCATAGAGATGCACATTCAAACCACAATGAGATTACGTGATACGCCAGACGGATAAAATTAAAAAGACTAACAGCATCAAGTGTTGGCAAAGGTAAGGAGCACCTGGACCTCTCGGACATTGCTGGTGCAGTTGAAAATGGTGCAACTATTTTGGAAAATGGTTTCTCCTGAAGATAAACACAAACATACACTATGGCCCAGAAATTTTACTTCTAGGTCTGTACTCAAGAGAAATGAGTGTGTGTGTCTATAAAAAATATATACAAGAATACTCATAGCAGTTCCACTCCATCATAGCCACACGCTAGAAATAATCTAAATACTCATCAATAGTTAACTGAATAAGTAAATTGTAGCGCTTTCACACAATGGAATATTATACAGCAACAAAAAGGAATGAACTTCTGGTACATGCAAACATATGGATGAATCTCATAGATATTAAGTTGAGTGAGAAAAGCCAGAAAAAAAATTCTGTATAACTTTGTTTATAGGAAGTTCAAGAACAGGCAAAATGAATCAATGTTTATTAAAATCAGAATGGTGTTACTTCTGTGGGGAGATACAGACTCCAAAAGTGCACGAAGGAAGCTTATGCAGTTCCAGAATTATTCCTTATCTTGATCTTGGTGGAGATACACGGGTGTAGAGAAAAGTAAAACATTTATCAAGCTGTATAATGAAAACAAATACACTTTATATGCTTTTCTGTGTGTAGGTTACATTTCATTAAAAATAAAAAAGAAAAGAAATTGGGGAGGAATTTCTATGACATCAGAAGGTATTTCTGCCAGAAATTCAGAAATGCTAGAATCCAGCCTCCCTAGTCACTGTCACCTGTATTTGAGGACTTAAAGAAGCATAACACCAGAAACGACAGCAAAACTGGAATCAAGTACCGTTTTGTTCATAGCTATGAAAGTACCCGAAGTCCCAAATTCAGTACTCTAGTGCAAGGCGGAGGGGGGTGTGTATTAGTCAGGGTTCTCTAGGGAAACAGAACCGATAGGATATATATATATAGGAAGAGATTTATTATAAGGGATTGACTCATGTAATTATGGAGGCTGAGAAGATCTACAATCTGCCATGTGCAAGCTGAAGACCCAGGAAAGCTGTTGGTGTAATTCAGGATGAGTCCAAAGGCCTGAGAGACAGGAGATCCGAGGGCAGGGAGAGGTCGACATCCCAGCTCAAGCAATCAGGCAAGAAGTGTTGAATTCTTCCTTCCTCCACCTTTTGTTTTAATTCAGGCCCTCAGTGAATTGGATGATGTCCACCCCCATGGGGGAGGGCAAACCATTTTACAGAGTCCACCAATTCAAATGCTATTTTCATCCAAAACACTGTGACAGACACATTCAGAGTAACGTTGAGCTAAATCTCTGGGCACCTCATGATCCGGTCGGATGGCCACACAAAATTCACCATCACAGGATGCATAGCTGAAGCTTGAGTCTCGAGCGAGGCCAAGTACTTCCCTTCTCCTTGGATTTAAGCCTTGAGAACAACATCTTTAGGGGAGCCCACTAATTCCATCCCCCAGGATAGAAGCAGGAAGTACCATCAAGAGCTCGCCACAGGGATGCTGACTTGAATGCACAATGACCTCATCTGCCAAAGGACATGGGGCAGGTCAACACCCACCTAGCTCTGGTCAATCAGACGGCAGCTTCTCCTTCTTTGGGGGGCAGTGTGGAGTCCTAAAGGGATCAGGCAGGGGATGACTTGTATGGGGGAGTAGCTGAAGCATTTCTTCCCACTCCTGATTCCAAGAAAGGCAAAGGGAATGAACATTTTGAAGGTTTTGGTCAAACTGTCCTCCAGAAAGATCGCATCAATTTCCATTCTCACCAACAGCACAGAGGAAAGTGCATCTTACCACATCTCTGCCAGAAATGATTATTATTATTTTGTCAGGCAGGCTATGAAGCTGTAAGTTGCTTGCCTTGGACACCATCTCCAGAACTTGTTCTTTCTTGCCTAAGTTGCTATGACTCTGATGTCTGCCTGGGTGAAATGAAACTGAGCACTTCTGCCACAGTGGATTAGATCTGGGACTGGGGAAATAGCTAGACCTTAGCTAGATCTCAGCATGACCCCTAGGGTATGGGAGTCCAGGGCGGAGGCTCCGTTCTGGGTGGATGCCCATCGAGTCCTCTCTCTGGCTGCCATGCAGGTGGACATGGACAACCAGAAAGCAGTGGCTGCGGCTTAGCTGCATCCCAGAGCAGGCTGAGCTATTTCTTTCTATTTCCACTGGGTTCTGTGCCCACAGTGGCCGAAAAGATGGTTCCCTTGTGACCCATTCCACTTAGGTGTCTTGATGATGAACCCTCCACAGCAAAGAAATCTGCCCAGGGTCTCGTCTCTGTTTCCCTACAGACGCAAGCTAACACGCACATTTTTTTTTTTTTTTCTCAAAATCTGTTCTAATTTGACCCACAAAAATGGTTGTTATAATTGGCAAGGTTGAACCTTTCTTCCTAGGTTTATTGGCTATTGTCCCTCCACTTCTGTGGACCTGCTGTTTCTGTCCTCTGCCCATTTCTCCCCGAGGATTTCCTGGTGGTTTGACCAGCCTCAGAGCATCCTCTTCCTTTGTCGGGTGAGGCACGGTCTCCGTCAGCACAGGCCTTTTGGGTCCTGAGCCTTTACGGGTGCGCTTGGATGTATTTTTGCTGGTGGTGGTAGCACTTGGCATTTTTGTCTACAAGTACTTTCCTGGGAAGCTGTGTCAGCCCTGCAATTAGCTCCCTCAATCAGGAAAGCAGCTCATCGTGAGATTAGACACAGCTCAGAGGCTGATTGCTGGGAATTTGGGAGAGAGCTGGCGGGCGATACTTTCTCTGTGTCTCTTTTCCTTTCCCCATTTTAAATAACTGCTTGATTGTAAAGAGGGATGATTCACACTTGAGATTTATTCTGTAACTTTGTGGGGAGGTTAAGAGAAAAGAACTACCTCTCCTCTTCCCCCTTCCCTCCCCAAGCTCCCAGATCCCTTCTGTTCCCTTTGCTCCCACAGAAAGGCAGGAAGAGGGAAAAAAGGATGCAGCTATAGCTGGGCCCTCCCTACATGGGCCGGGTCAAAATCAGATAGCCTCTCTCACTCTGACCCTCGCTCTGGGAACCCACATTCCTAATTGCAAATCTCCTCCTAACCCACCACCCCATCTAGATCCAGTACCTTACGTCTCACACTGCCAAAAAAATACTTTCTATGTCTAACTCCAATCCCTCTTAATGAATTTTATTTTGGTTGGTTTGCAAGAATAATTTATTCCCATCTTCTCTGATGCCTTCCTCTGCAAATACTGGCCAGCCTTCCCCTCCCTCCCTCCCAGCATCCCTGTATTCCTGCTTCCCTTCTTCCCGCTTTGCTCCCTCTTCCTTCCTTCTTGCCTTCCTTTCCTTCTCTTTCTCTCCTTCCCTTCCTCCAACAAATATTTATTGAGAACCCACCATGTGTCATGTATTGTTTTAGGCATAGAGGCTAGACGTTGAACAAACCAGATAAAGTCCCTGCCCTCATGGAGCTTACATTCTACTTGGGGAACAAGACAATAAAGAAATACACATACATTCATATTATAATGACAGGTAGTGATCAATTCAATGGAAAAAGGCAGAACAAGGAGGTGAATAGCAATAAGGGATGCTTTTTCTGGTGGGCAGCGACAGCCTCTTTGAGGAGGTAACTCTTAGTAGAGAGCTGAATGAGGTCACATGGGTATCTGTGGGGTGGGGGTGGTGGGGGAATGTGCCAATGCAGGAGCAGCAAGTGCAAAGGCCCTGAGGCAGGAACATATTGGTGTATTGTGGCAGCAACATCATAAGTGAAGAGCAGAGATTTGGCAATGAGGCCGGAGAGATGGGCAAGGACCAGTCGTGCAGGGTCTGGTAGGCCATGATGAAAATTTGCTTTTTTATTCTAAATAGGATGGGCAGCTACTGTCCGTTTTTGAGCTGAAGAGTCGCGTGATCTGACTTAGCCGTTTAATGCCTCATCTGGCTTTTCTCTGCTCATTAGACTGTAGAGGGGCAAGAGTAGAAGTAGAGAAATAACCCAAATAACACTTTTTTTTCTCTCAGTGAAATAACCCCTTCCCTCCAGCTGACAGCAGGGAGCATTTCAGCTGGAAGTGTCATAGGCGGCTCACTGACTGTTCAGTGAGGCAGAGCCCAGAAGCCACCAAGGTGTAATTCGTCTTTTACAAAGAGAGGAGCTAAAAGGACAGATTATAAAACTCAGCCCAGTGGCTTTTTTTTTTTAAATAAGCATCTACTGATTTCTTTCTCTTTCAGATGTTTTGTTGAACAAATTATATTCCTGACATTTTGGGGACTTTCTATGTTTTCCCAAATGCTGCCTAATGATACCACAGTGCAACTAAGACTCATTTGTTGGCAGAAATAATGGGAAGTTGTTCATTTCTACAAAAGAACAAACCTCTGTGCTCTTATTATTATGGTCCTTATTATTGAGGCCATTATTATTGCTAGAAGCTTGTGTCAGGTGGAGAGAAGCAGGAGGGAAGATGAAAAACGTCTGGGAAGGGAAAAGGGGGAGCCTCTGGGGAAGTCAGAGCATTTGGAGTCAACCTTCCAGAGTACAGATTTCACCTGCACCACCTGCTCGTTGTGTGGCCTTGGACAAGTGACTCAACCTCATCAAGCCTCAGTCTCCTTATCTGTAAATTGGGTACATACATATTATCTACATCATTGGATTGTTGAGGAGTAAATAAGATATTTAAATTATTTCTAGAGAGATGGAGTATCGTAACATTTAGGATTAAGTCTGGCTGTGACAAACTCAAAGTAACAGTGGCTTAACAAGAGGATGTTTATTTCTCTACAAGTCTGATGTAGGCAATGCAAGGCTGGTGCCAATTCTGCTCCATCAAGTCCTCAGGGACCCAGGCTATTTCTAGGTCCCTGGTCTATAACAGTGGCCAAAGCTCCACCCATCATACCTACTGTCCAGGCAGCAGGATGAAGAAGGGAGACAAAGAGGGTGTCAAAGGACACGTGCCAGCTACCTTTAAGGGAGGCTCCCCAAAGCAACCACATGGCACTTCCACTGATCTCATTAGCTAGAACTCAGTCATATGACCATATCTGACTGCAGAGGACGCTGGGAAATGTAGTCTTTATTCTGGGATAAGACATCCCTTTGGTTTTGTCCCACCAAAAACTGGGGATTCTAATGCAATGGAAAAAAGAGAAACTGGATATTAGGCGATAAGTGGAGGCTCTGCCACAGGTGGCCCTGTGGAAGGAAGAAGAGGAAGAGGAAGAAGGCAGGGAGAGAGACCCAGAAACTACCACACACATTAGATTTTGTTTTTCTTTCTCCCCCTGTCTCTCTCCTCCATAACCAGTCAGCCACCAAGTCCTGTTGGCTCTATAACCTAAAATTCTCTTAAATCCACACTCTCGCCCCAGTGTCTGTGGAGACAGCCCTAGTTCAGACTTCATCATCACTCACTAGGGTCATCATTGCAAAGGCTCCTCACTGCCTCTTTTCCCAATCTGTGGTCCCTCCTTTTTGCTAATGAGTTGCTCATGATTGAGATCCAATGGGGTCCCCACTGCCTACAGGATAAAGTCCAACCCCTTGAGCTCAGCCTTCAAGACCCTTCAGGATGGTGCCCAATCTCTCGTTGCTTCTGCTCATATGCTCTTCCTGGCAGCCAGGCAGCATATTTTGCTGTTAGCTGAATAAGCCACATTCTCTGTCTTTGAACTTGTCTTTTCCTCTACTTTTCTCTCTTTTCTGCTTGCAAAGATACTATTCATGCTTTAAAACCCACATCAAATGTCCCTTCTCTGTGAAGGTTTTAGAACTGTGCCACTTATTTGACTATTTGCCCTCAAGTCCATCCTTTGTTCTTCCTCTTCTCTTCTTATCACTGGGGGTAGGGGATTGCTTACTCCTGCAGGCTGTGTTTTCTGGGCTCCTGGCAAGCTGCCTTTTGGCTGGGTTTGACCAATCAGAGGCATTGGCAGTAGACCGGAGGATGGAAGGGAGAAGCTGGGGGCATTTCTCACCTTTTTCTTTGCCAGGAGCAGCCATCTCTGGCAGCAACTACATCTTCTGCCAGACAGTGACCCCACTGAGGTTCCAGATTCTTCTGTGCAGCGTTTCATGCGGTCGAGCTCTCTGTAGGGAAAATATGGTTTCTGGTTTCTGGTTCTTTCATTCCTAGGGGTGCTAGAGGCTTCCTGCCTTTGCAAATGTTTTGATGGTGCAAATTTGACCTCTCAACTCTTATATCATCTGTGTAACTAATCCCCTGCATTAAATTCGCACTGTGTGAAACACTTAAAATGGTTTCTGTTTTCTTAACCAGACCCTAACCGATTCAAGTGCCTAGCCTAGTACTTGGCATAGAGTATGTGTTCAGTAAATAGCTGTTGAATGAATAAATGAATGGAGCTTCCCGTCCCCTCTAACCACGGTCTTCCCTGGCTCCTCAGTCATTAATTGACTATAGCATGCATTGCATTTGTTTGTGGATTCATCTCTCTTGGCCATGAGACGCAGCTGGTAGTTGGGTATGCAGACTTGAGAATCCAGACATCCTGACTCGTGGCAATGTTTCTTCCACCTTCTGCAGCTGGGAGCTGGGAAGAAAGGGAGAGGAAAACAGAGTGCAGGGGGTGGAGGGTTCCCTACGAGCCTCTCTGCCTCTCTTATATTAAATGCAGGGCCTTGCTTTTGGTTCAGGCAAGGATTTATGCGTGAGTTTAGGCAGTAACACGAGGGAACCTTTGGTGAGAAATGCTCCTTGTCACACTCTGACAGCCTATGGAGGACGGCAACTGAAAACATCAGAAAGATTTTCTCAAGCTGGTAGAGGCTCCCAGCCCATCCCCTGTCACCCTCTTAAATGCCACCTGGAAATGTGTGGGGGGAGAGGGGAGGGTCCTGTTTTTTTAATTTTTTTTTGGGTGGGATGATGCTCTGTCAGAGAGGGATTGCTGTGAGTGTTCTCCAGTTTTAGTTTGGGCTTCACTGAAGACAGAGCAAGGCAATGAGGTTTACACGGCAGTTAGGACGATTTGGATTAGACATTGGGAGGAACTGTCACCTCACCGTGGACGATGATGTGAAGGTAGACGCAGGTTCAAACCTCATCAATATTATCTCCTACCAGTCTCCCTGGTCCCTCTACTCCAGCCCAGCTGGTCTTCATTTTGTCCCTTGAACGTGCCTTTACACTTACTGTCTTCTCTGCCTTGCCTGACCTTCCCCCTCACGACTGGCTCCTTCAGATGCTAGTTCCCCTCCTCAGTGAGGCCTTCCCCAACCTCTATATCTAAAGTGTCCACCTACTAGATTATAAGTTTCACAAAGGCAGAAATCCTTTCTATCGCATTCCCACTCATACCTGACACCCAGAGCAGCGACTGGATCATACGAGGCACTCACTCATAATTTTATTTTATTACTTTAAATTTTATTGGTGTAGTTGATTTATTCAATACAATGTTGTGTTAGTTTCAGATGTAGAGCAAAGTGATTCAGTTACACATACACATATATTCATTCTTTTTCAGATTCTTCTCCCATATAGGTTATTACAGAGTACCGAGTAGAGTCCCCTGTGCTATACAGCAGGTCCTTGTTGGTTATCTATTTTATATATAGTAGTGTGTGTATGTTAAGTAATTTTTTGAATGAGTGAGTAAATTAGTTAACATGCAAGTTATGGTAGACCAGAAGTGACCCTGTGTGGGCTTAGCTGAGGTCAGTTTGGGAGATCCTGCTGGGAGAAGGGAGAGCATGGGCTTAATACCGGGCTCTGGATCACGAGCTGATGCAAGGGTTGAATGACATAACGTCTGCAAAGCACTTAGCATGGGGTCAGAACGTCACTGAGGGTAAGTGTTGGCTGTTAGGCTCAGATGTGCTCCGTGATGCTCCACGTGGGAGACCCTCCTGAGTGCTGGGGGTGGTGCCTGGGCTCTCTGGGCTGAAGATGGCTGGGTACCAGGCCTGCGCTGGAGGTTGCCTGAGTTGGCCCGACTGTGGAGGCTGCTGGGGTGGAGGCCAGCAGCTTCCTGCTGCTGGGAGAGACCGCCTGCACTGCCTGTGAGCCTCTAAGGACCTTGTAGCCAGGCATAGAATACAGTTGCTGAGAGTGTGGACTCTGGAGCCAGCTGCCTGAATTTGAATCCTGGCTCTACCCTTTACTAGTTGGCAGGTTACCGAACCTCCCTATACGTTGGTTTTCACATCTGTGAAGTTGGGACAGTAGTAACATCTGCCTCATAGGACCTACTCGGCTCCCTGAGGGCTTAATGAGAATGAGTAAAGCACTTAGACTCACACCCGGCATGACGTAAGTGCTACATGGCTGTTGGCCAGTTACATCAACATCAACAACGATGATTTTGTTGTTGATTCTCTGGGTGTTTTGGGCTGAACTGTGCCTTTCTCCCCCTCCTCCCACAGAGCTCATCCGTTGAAGCTCCCACCCCTAGTAACTCAGAATGGGACCCTATTTGGAGATAAGGCCTTTAAAGAGGTGATTACATTAAAATGAGGCATTAGGGTGGGTCCTAATCCAATCTGACCGGTGTTCTTATAAGAAGAGGAGATTGGACACACAGGGATCCACCAGGGATGTGGGCACACAGGGGAAGGGCCATGACAGGACACAGAGAGAAGACAGACATCTGCAGCTAAGGAGAGGCCTCAGGCGAAACCACACTGGCTGACACCTTGATCTTGGGCTTCCAGCCTCCAGAACTGTGAGAAAATAAATACCTCTGTTGGTAAAGCCATCCGGGTGCGGTATTTTGATATGGCAGCCCGAGCAGACTAATATACTAGGTGAGGAAATTCAGAGACCCGGAGAACTGGGCTGAGCGTCTCCACCCTCTGGGACGTTCCAAGGACGGGGACAGCCACTGCGCAGCCCAGGCCTCCCTCTGCCTGGACCTCCCTGAGTCCACCAACAGCTCCTGGGCCTCAGCTCTCCCTCCTTCCTGAAGGTCATCATCAATGTGGTTGTAATTGCATCCCTTGATCTGCCTCTGACTCGCTCACCGAATCAGAGCAGCTAAGGAGGCTGAGGTCAGCCTTCCTGAGATCTGGGCCTGGTTGATAAGAAAGCGAGCAAGTAAGAAGGCTGCCTTCTTGGGCAGCTCCATAAACACAACCTCTTGATCATTGGTCTGTGGGCCGGGGCCGAGCTCAGCCCTTTCCAAGGATGTTATCAGTTTATTTTGCTTCAGTCGCAAGGATGCCCTGAGGAGACTGAATGGGAGCGTATGGCTGACTCCGTACCAACCTTCCCCACGTCCAGACAGGGGAAATAGCTCGAAGCACCCATCCCTGTGGTGGTGGGGCAGCTGCAGCACCCGAAGTGGGGTTCCTCAGACTGAGAGGCTCTCAGAAAGCGAGTCTGGAGGGCCCGTAGGGGCATCCTATTTTACAGATGGGGAAACTGAGTCCCCAAGGAAGCCCCACTGGTTATAATATACCAGGAATACTGATGAGTTTCAGGGATAGTGACAAACTGGAGAGGGTTAGGAAGTGGAAGTTAGGATAGGAAAAGGGGGCTTGAAACTATCCTGGAAAATCAAGTGAAAAGAACAAATAATTCAGCCTGGAGAAGGTCAGACAGTTCAGGATTGCCGAGGGCCAGAGGATGCAGATGGGGGCTCTAGGGAAGGAGCAGGAAGAACGGCAGGATGGTTTACAAAATGTGAGGACGTCTCTTCCACAAAATAACCATAAATTTGGATTCCAACAGGTGGCGACCCCTTCCATCCACCTCACCCCCAACTCCCAACTCTGCCTCATCCTTGGAGTCTTATAGGCCCCTTCTTCAGTCAGAGCCAATCCCAGAGAAGCAGGCAGGAACAGGCCTACCTGATTGGAGCAGGGAGCACCTGTGGGTGGGGCCAAGTGGCTTACTGACAGGAAGGGTGGACTGCCTCGGCCAGAGCTGTGGCTTCGGGGAGAGACCAGGCACTTACTGCAGGGCAGGGTGGGTGGGCAGAGGCTCCGGAGCAGCTGGGCATCTGGGGGCCTTTGGCAGTGGCGGCAGTTCTGCTCAGCTGGTGAAGTGATGTTCTCTGATTGAGCTAATTATGCTGATTGAATTCCCTCCTCTCTTCAGGGCCTCCTTCTGCCCCCTCCTCTCTCCTGTCTCTCCCCTCCCCTCTCCCTTTAGAGAGAAAGGGAAAGATTTCCTTAATGTGACTGGTAATTGTTATGCACACAGTGTCAGATGTTAATGTGGGCTGTGATTGACAGCTAATCAGCCCATCAGCTGCACAAAAAGAGTGAATAACTCGGTAATTTGATTTCCCCTGATTCCCCTGCGTGGGATGGCAGGAAAGTCTAAATTAGCAATCAGGGAGCCCGCGGCAGATCCTGGAGAAGGGTGGTGGGGATTCAGGGGCTGTGGGTGCCGCTGCAGCATTGGGGGTCCCAGTATCCAGGATGGGGGAGTACCCTTTGGCCTCGACTTGGGTGGGGGACGGGCTTTGTGAGCTGCACAGGACAAATGTGAAGAGATGCTGGCAGTGGGTAAAGTCCCCATCGCGAGGGCCGCCCCTTCCTTGGCGGAGGTAGGGGAGACAGCTCGGGCCGGCCTCCAGCAGGGTGCTGGGGCCTGGGCTCGGGTCGCGCTTATCCTGCTGTCTAGGAGACCACCATGGAGGCGGTTGGGATGTGGCAGACAGGCGCTCCCACACCCCCATCCTTTGGAGCTGGTTGCCAGGGTTTCCACTGTGTGACCCAAATCCTTCCAATTCAGAGAAATGGTTGTCCCTCCACTCAGCTTCCGGCAGATTCCATTCAGTTAAAATGGAGCACAAGAGAAGCACATGTGGAGTGTCTGGTCCCCAGTGAAGCCATCTCTCGTCCTCTTGGGCAGGCAATAGTAGCTAATCACAGTTAGCGTCCACTGGGGACGTGCTGTGACCCAGGAACCATGCCAAGTGTTTTGTCTGCATCCGTTGTATGGAGGAAGAAAGATGGAGCGCCTGCTCCAAGTCCCGCGGTGAGAGAGTGCAGGAGCTGGGATTCGACCCCAGGGCAGGGCCAGCTTCTGGACTCTGGTGGAGGAGACAGGCTGAGCAGCGGTTTCCACCTTGGCCCGGCCTTGGGCGGCCACTTCCTGGTTAGAAGACCTCCCATCACTCCCCATGAGGTCCTAGCCCTGGACACCCGCAGCTAGAGAAATGGCCGTGAGTGTCTGTAGTCACACAGACACGTGTGTGAATGTTTGTCCTTTTACAGGTGGGGAAACTGAGACCCGAGGAGGGAAGGGACATGCCTGAGGCCACTTCAAGAGCTATTGACCCACCTGAAGCTGGAGCCCAGCTCTGCCGCCCCAGCCTAGCAGTGCCCAGCCCGGGCACTGCCCAATTGCTGTCCCCCACCCCCAAGTGTGGGAGACAGAGGGGAGCTGGAGGTGGGGCTGGGAAGCCAGTGGGGTCTGGAGATGCTGAGGAAGACTCTAGGGGGCAACACACATTGCTGGGGGGGCAGGGTGAGCAGGCCCCTGGGCAGCTCCTCTTGCTGTGGGAGAGGCAGCTTCTTTGGGGGGTGAGGCTTGGCCCCCCTGATGTTCTGAGAACATGGTGGCCTGGGCCTGGGGTCCAGAAAGACTGGCTGTGCCTCCCATTAAAAGAAAGACTGGTATGCCTGGCCTTGAAGCCAGGCTTGAAGCCCTTGTTCCTACATTGCTTCTCTGGATCCTTCTTGAGCATGAGGGGAAGGTGGGGGCGTTGGTGATCTTCCCTGATGGAGACCTATTTACCTGGGTCACTCAGCTGCATTCTTGGGTGGTGCGGCCCATCTCAATCCACACTGTGCGTGTGCACATCTGGTCAATCTGAGTGCATGTGTAGGTAGCCACGTGTGTGAACCTTTGTCCTTGTTGTGGGTGCTCACACATCAGTCTGTGTTCCCCTGTGCATGCACTGAAGTGTACCCAAACTTAAGTGCATGCCACAAGCACCAGCCCATCTTAGACGAGCCTCCTGGGTGCTGAGAAAGGGCTGAAGGGTCTGGGAAGAGACATGATGCAGGAGCCACAGTCTTTGTTTTCAAGGGAGCTTGGGGGCTGGGGTTATTAGGGAGCATCATCCAGTTGGAGCAGGAGTTGAGCAGAAAAGATGTGGACCGTGGCCTTGACCTTGGGGTCAAGAGTAGGGAAATGGCCTTGGGAGGGGCTGTGGTCAGATCTGAGTCAGGAAGGGGTAGAATCCAGCAGGGGTGGGATTGGGAGAGGCAACGTGCCTGGGAACAGTTTTGGGGCCTAATTTTTTTTTTTTAATTTTTATTGGAGTATAGTTGATTTACAATGTTGTGTTCGTTTCAGGTGTACAGCAAAGTGAATCAGTTATACATATTCATATATCCACTCTTTTTAAGAGTCTTTTCCCATATAGGCCGTTACAGAGTACTGAGTAGTGTTCCCTGTGCTATACAGTAGGTCCTTATTAGTTATCTATTTTATACATAGTAGTGTGTATAGGTCCGTCCCAATCTCCCAATTTATCCCCCCACCCCCCTTCCCCCCTGGTAACCATAAGTTTGTTTTCTACATCTGTAACGCTATTTCTGTTTTGTAGATAAGTTCATTTGTATTGGGGCCTATTTTGTTCCAGCCCATGTGCTGGGGAATGAAGGTAATTACCCTCATTGTGCAACCAACGAAACTGAGGCTCAGAGAGCTACAAAAGGAGCTGTTCAAGGTCACACACGAGGGAGGGGCAAGTCCAGATTCTGCTTTGTGCTGAAGTTCACCCTTGTTTCCCTGTAAGACACAGCAGAGGCTGGAGTGGGGGGAGGTGCGGGGGAGCAGCCATAGTCAGGAGCCCCGGCTTTGAGGAGGGGCATGAAGCAGAGTCAGTTCGCTGAGCTGCCGAACTCAAATATTTACCTGTCGCTCAGCCAGCAGGTGTTTACTGGGAAAGTGCTGTGTATAAGGCTCTGAGCTACCTCGGTGAGCCAAGCAGACTGCTTGCCCACTCACACTTACTGCCCAGTGTGTGAGTGTGCATGTGTGTGTACATGTGTATGCGTGCATGTGCGTGGGCATGTGTGCATGGTGGGAGGAGGTGGGCAATGTTAATCACAATACTGGCAGGAATGATTGTAGCCAGTGCTGATGGAGCTCTTATTACCTCATTTAATCCTCACTGCAGCCCTTTGGTGGTGCTCCTATTCTCCCCATTTTACAGATGGGAAAATAGAGGCACCTCAAGGTTAAATGACTGGCCCTAGACCAGCTAAGAAGTAGTAGAACTGGCTTCTGAACCTGGGCTGCTTGGCTACAAGGTCAGCACGTTTACTAACCATACAAATGAGTATACACTAGCAAATTGTGATGTGAGCCATGGAAGAGGAATAAAGGGGCAGCTGAGGGATGCTAGGTAGACCCTGAGCGCACCTGGGGCACCGGAGATTTTGCAAAGCACTTGCTGTTCATCATGTCACTTCGTCACCCGAGTGGCCCCAGAAAGCTGGCTTAGGACCCCCTCTGCCAGATGGGGCAATGCAGCTCGGAAGAGACAAGTCAGACAAGCCTGGTGTCGTGCAGCTTGTGAGACTCAGAGCCGACTTCCTGAGCACCGCACTCCCACCCCCAAGGGGGCCCCAGGGGCTGGCTCCTAGGCTGTTGAGGCCACTCAGTCTTATGCTCACCCTTGGCCCTCTCGGAGGCCTATGGGCAGCAGACCGTGCGGGTCACCAATCCCGATGTCTCTGAGTGACATTTTCATAGTCTGACCGCTCTGGGCTGTGAGCTGTCCCTGAGGGCCACCTGGCACGCATGAAGAGAAGGCTGACAGGGCCTCAGCTGGGAGAGGCCTTTAGATTCTGCCCCTGAACTTGCCCATCCTCTTTCTTTCCCTTTTAACCAGCTGCTGCCCCCAGACTCTACCCAAGGTGCTGGCCGGAGCTCTGTGGCTCCTGACCCGTGTCTCCTTGGGGACCTCTGTCCCTCCAGGGAAGCTGAGGCTCTGGAATCCCAGATCCATGAGCAACACCTCTTCACTCTTGACTCCGCTAGCAGCCTTCGTGGACCCGCAAGGGCCAACTGCCCTGCAGCACTGGGCATTTCCAGGGCTATCTCACCCACGTCTGGTCTTGACCCTTCCTCTCCTGACCCATCCTGACCCTCAGGCTCCTCCTCTACCTAGGTAGCATCAGAGAAGACCCCGCTGACCCACTGACACAGAGTCCGTGCATGATGCTGGAAGCTGGTATCACATACCCATTTTACAGGTGTGTGGACTGACTCTTGGAGAGCATGAGTGCTTGACCAAGGTAAGAAGTAGAGCTGATCTTCTGGAATCCAGAGTCCACATTCTGGAGACAGAAAGAGGTGCTGCCGCATTGCCCTCTAGCTCACCTCCCCATCCCTGGTTTGGCTGGAACCCTGAGTCCGGGCTATCTGTCTGTGTGGAGGTGTCTTCCTGGTCAAGCTCATCTGAGGAGCTCTTGTCACACGTCCAAGCCTGGATGGCTCGTACGGGGTGAGGTGGGGAAGGGAGAGGGTTTTTAGGATAAACTGAGTCAGAGGCCAGGCACACGGGGATGAAGCTGGGTCAGGACTCTGAGCTAGAAGCCGAAGGGCAGAGGTGCTGAGGGCTCTCTTACACCAGAGTGGGACCTGGGGACTGGTTGCTATTGCTAATGAGCCCTCCCCCGTGGTGGGGCTGCAGTGGCGGTGGGAGGGGATGGAAAGGACAGTCACAGTGGCTCCTGTCCACTTTGACTTAGGGGTGGAAGCTGGGGAACAGAGATGTCCTGTGAACTGCCTGAGGCCACATGGACAGAGGGCAGTTAGTCAGGAACAAGGACCCTGGTGTCCTGGCCCCCAGCCTGACAGCTGACAGCCCCAGAGGACCCTGCTTCCCCAGGGCCAGCCATAGCAGCCAGCCCAGGCTGGGGCTGCGTGAACTGCAAGGTGGGAGACCCTGCTATATGTGGCCGAAGGGCTGTGGACTGGGGGGTGCTGGTCAGCAGGGCTGGGCGCCGGCCTGCAGAAACTCTCCTGCACCCAGACACTCACAGACGCAAAGCCACTCCCCGCCCCCACCCATTTACACGCAACTCCCACACAGACACAGGAGCACAGATGTCCCAGCTCACAGATGTGAACGCTCACACACACTCACAACCAACAGACTCGCCAACCATGCACACACAGACACACACAGAGCTCACACTCACACACACACAGCACAACCAGGTGAGCTGGGGGCCAGGCGCCCTGGAGTTCTGTGTCTGTTACGTCTTTGCTCTGTGACCTTGAGCAAGGTCGCCTGTTACTTTCAAGCCTTTTCTGGTAGCTGCCCCCATCTCCCCCTCCCCCGGAGCTGACCACCCGCATTGTACTGCCCCGGTCTCAGCACTCTGGGGCTCCTTCTTGTCTCCTTCGCAGACTGGACCACCCTCCAGGGGGGCTGCTGGGGCCCGACAGCAGGGAGGTGCTCAGCTGGTGTCCTCCAAACAGGTGACCGAGCCATTCTCTTTTCCACAGGCCTCGCTCCTCCTCCCAGCCCTCTAACCCAGTGCCTCTCACCAAGGATCTTGTCAAACTGGAGATTCTGATTTTGCAGGGCTGGGGGCTGAGATTCTCCATTTCTAACAAGCTCCCAGGCAATAAGATGCTACTGGCCTGTGGACACACTCTGAGTTCCAAGGCTCCTGTCTTCAGGCTAAACCTTCATAGACCCACCATCCCCTCTGCCACTGCCCACCAACAAAAGTGGCTTGAACCCTGCTAAGGACAGGAATGTTACTACCCATAGGGTGAGGTTCCTTTACCATACAAATCCTATAACTCAAATCCTCATTTCTCTGCCAGGTTGAGCTCCATCTCCAGGTAGCCTTCAGGGATTGCAAACAAAGGTCAAGGTCTTCTGCGTTTACCTCCTCCTGGGGGGATGGCCACAGTTCCTTCTGTGGGGCTGGAGCTATATCCTGTGGACATTCAAAGTTGGTAAGTTCCCCCCTGAAGTGTAGTAAGAACCCCATGCAACATTCCAAGGAAGTCTGGCCAGAGCAGGTGCAGGGAGGCAATGACCTTTAATCTGTACCTCATACTCCATTTTTTTTTTTTTTTTTTTTTTTGCGGTACACGGGCCTCTCACTGCTGTGGCCTCTCCAGTTGCGGAGCACAGGCTCCGGACGCGCAGGCTCAGCGGCCATGGCTCACGGGCCCAGCCGCTCCGCGGCATGTGGGATCTTCCCGGACCGGGGCACGAACCCGTGTCCCCTGCATCGGCAGGCGGACTCTCAACCACTGCGCCACCAGGGAAGCCCTCTCATACTCCTATTGATATCGCCTAAGAGTGAACGAAATTTCTTCAGCAGTCACCTCACTCTGCTGGCCCATGTTTATATCATGGTCACCTACAGACACCAGAGCTTTGCCCTCACACATGTTCTTATCATGTAACAGTCCTAATAGGTGACGATTTTGTTCCACAACGGTCCTAAGGAATGTGCTAAGTGGGCCCCCCCCTTCTTCCCTCCTGCACCTGTACGGACTCAGAGATCTCTGCAGTTTCCATGTTCGATGGCCTGTTGGTACATTCTCTTCAGCACGTGTGGCACTCCCTCTGCATTTTTGTCTTCCTTGTTCCCTGCTGCCCATCACAATTCAGGAACTACAAACTCTACTTGCTATTTTGTCTCCCTTATACTTTGGGAACCAGCTGCAGCAAGAGAATGTCTAGATTAGGGAAACTGCTACAAATGCTAACCTGTCTTTTCCCAAGGAGTCACTTTAGCGCCCAGGCTTTGAAGACCTACCCACATGCCATGCAGCGGGCAAGGCTCTGTTTCCCTGTGTCATTTGCCTGACTCCAAAGCCCTCCAGAGAAAGGGCAGGAGGAGGTGGAGTCAGCTGGAACACTTTATTCATTCATTCGTTGGTTATTCATTCATTCAATAGATATGTATTAAGTAACCACCTTGGCCAGGTACTGCTGTGGTCCTGGAGAAACAGGAGAGAATAAGATAGAAGAGGCTCTTGTTTTCATGGACTAGTGACATCCAACTGAGGTGACACAGAAGATAACCAAATAAAGATAGAGGGGAAGAAGCCACTTTAGTCAGAGATAGTATAGAGCACAATGGTTAAGAGCCCAGACTCTGAAGCTAGAATAGCTGGGTTCAAATCCTATTTGGCCCTGGACAAGTTAACAGTTCATGCCTCAGTTTTCTTACTCCCTGGGTTGTTATAATGTACCTGGTGCAGTGTTGGCCCATTGTAACTTCTTATTACTTGGGGTTCTAAAAGGGCTTCTTTGAAGAGGTGATATTTAAGGTTAAGTGGGAGCCAGCCATGCACAGATCAGGAGAAAGTAGAACAGCAAGTGCAAAGGCCCTGAGGCAGGAAAAATCTTGTCTTGTTCTGGGGAATTGAAAGAGGCCCTTGTGGCTGGAGAGGATACGTAGAGGGAGATAAGATCAGATTCAGGGGTGGGAGGGAGAAGATCAAGTAGTCTGGTTTGGAGGTCACTGTCAGTGGTTTGGAATATAAGCTAAGGTCAATGGGGCATCACTGAAGGGTTCTAATTAGGAATACAGTCTGGTTTACTTTTTCAATCTTGTGTGTGCTCTGGTATAGAGGTGGCTTGCAGGGAGCCAGGAGGAGGGGACAGCTGAGGACTAGCGTCCCCATCCTAGGCTGGCTCTGAGCTAAGCCCATGCGCCCAGCCTGGAACTCTTTTGCCAATAAGGGTGTTTGAAGAAGCTCCTCCCCACTGTTCCTGAATCTTCTTAATCCACTAGGGCCTTGAAGGGAGAAGCAAAGAAGCCTGGAGGGGAGCTTTTAAGGGGTGTTATTTTGCTTCTTAACTGCATGCTAAGAAGCCCGTGGGCAGGGCCAGCTGCAAAACATTAGCTGCTACCAACTCTGGTGACTCAGGCCACAGAGTCTTAAAATATTTATTTTTCGCTGCATTTGGAATTCAGCATCTGCGGGGGAGCCACTGCCAGGAAGAGAGAAACGGAAGCAGGAACCTGTTGGCAACATCAATCTGGAAACAGTGCAGGGCTGTGCGGGTCCTGCCTCCCGAGCAGGGAGCCAGTGCAGCAGGCAGAGCGATGCTCTGCAGTGGCTGCTTGTGCCTCATGCTTGGCTGCCTGGTCCTCCCAGGCACCTGCGGGAGATCAGATCGTGGCTTCTTCCGTTACAAATTGATCTTCCGCCTTATGGTTTGGGGCTGTAGTTTGCAGTCTGTCATGCATTCCTTCTGGGTCCATTTGAGGGAAAAAAAAATCAGACTTCGAGTCCCGGACACATGAGTATGTGAGTGGGTGTATTCTGGGAGTATATGTGTACAGCTGCAGTTACGTACCCTGACTCTCCCCAGGAACGTTAGCAACGTGGTTAGATGGGGGTGGATTTGCAGTACATTCCTGCCACTGGCCAGCACTGCGACCTTGGCCGAGGCACTGTACTTCTCGGCCTTTTGTCTAAAAAATGGGACTAAAGCTCCCACCTCACAGGGCTGTCCTGAGGCTTGTATGAGGTTATTCATGGCCCAGTGCCTAGACCTTCTGAAGTCTCCATAAATGGTGGGTGTTAATATTATGGTGCGTTCTCTAGGGTGTGAGCCCTGTTCAGGGGCAGCCCCCATGTGACCCATGGGGAGGCCAGTCATGGACTTCTGGGTGCCTGGACACGGGGGAGGCTCAGACAACATGCAGCATCATCCAACCCCCTTTCATAGGCGTGACTGCTGGAGGGATGGGGTGATGGGGGAACTTAAATGTTCGATGACTCAGATCCCTCTCTTTATCTTGGAGAGTCTGCCAAGGCTTGGAGCAGGGCTAGATTACCATGAAGTGCTCCTAATTTGCAGAGAGAGATAAGGAGCTCATCATGCCTGACGGAGGGGGTACTGCTCTTCCCCAGCAGCTGCTGTGAGCTGGTCCTTCGTGAGCCAGACTCTCTGGGCTGGGGTGGGATGCCTGAGCTCTCTCTGCCTCAGTGGCCCATCACTAGGCGATCTCAGTCCTGGTCGCCAGGGTGGGAGGTGGCAGGGAGGGACAGATACTCCTAGACAGAGGTGCCTGGGAGAGAGACATGGACACAGAGAAGCCTGGACCCATATTTCTGAAAACTGGACAAGTTATGAGCTTTGTGAATGCCTGTCCTGCCCAAGGGATGCACAGCTGTAAATTGGAGGCTGGGCTGCCATTTATCTGTCCCTCTCCCTTAGTCACTCCCCTCACCCAGACATCTCAGGGGCAGGGGAGAGTGATCCAGCTGCCTTTAATTACTGGGACTTGTTCAGCCTGGGGCCTGGACTCCTGATGCCCAAAGGATGCAGGGCAGATCTTGGGAAGAACTTTCTAAGGAAGCGTCAAGAGGGGCCAGTGCAATCCTAGCTTCTGGTGGTCTGTAAGGAAAGGCCTCTGTCTGATGCCCCACTTCCTGGCTCTGAGTGCCAAGCAGACACTGGCCTTGGGAGGTTGACAGGCCCTAGGAAGGACAAGATGCTGAACTTTCTTAGGCTTAGAAGGAGGTCAGATGGGCAATAGAAAGGTCTAGGGGACTTCATTCTCGTGAAACAAACTCGTCTGAGCAAGTGGAGGGTTTTCACGGACGCTATCCCACAGGCTTCTCACAGCAGTCTGAAAAGGAGGAACCATCATCCCCATTCTGCAGATGAGGAAGCTGAGGCACAGGGAGGGCAATCCCAGGAGGAGGGAGCCAGGATGGGGATGCAGCTCTTCAGGCATGGAGCCCTGAGTGCTGTCCCATGGTGTGCTGGAGCCCTGAGTGCTGTCCCTGGCTGGCCACCAGGCTGCTGCCTGGGGCTATGGCTGCAAGGAGAGGAGGGCCCTCCAGGGTGGTCAGAGCGAGGCTCCCCTTGGCTGTAAACAGGACGGCAGCTCTGCCGGGCTGGGGGTCTTGGAACTGAGAGATTGTGCAGCAAGGGGACTGATGGAAGCCACCTCCTTGCCTTCAGTCCTGTTGCCTCGTGGGTACTGCAGAGGGGCAGTGCTGGGGAGACTGCAGGGCAGAAGAGCACTGGACTGGGAGTCTTGGGTCCTGGGTGGGAGTCCAGCCTCCATTCAGTCAATAAACATTTACTGAGCACCTTGCTATTATCCCATTATTAACTTATCTGGTCCCCACACAGCTCTGGGTGGTGCACGTTCTTTCTGTATTTCATTGATTCCGATATGTACTCTTAGAAATAGGAAACATGATTGATGGGATGAAAAGTGATAGTACTCTTCTTTCTTAGTGGTCTATGCAATAATGGTTTTATAGCCTACAATGAAACAATGAAATATAGCCTTCCATGAAATATGGAGCTATTCCAATTTTACAAATAAGGAAATAATTTAATGGCAATGGTATTAATGGGTAACAGTTGTTAAGTGTCGATAGCATGGCAGACACTAGATTAAGAAGTTTATTATTTTTGTTATTGTTTCCATTTTGTAGATGAGAAGACTGAGGCTGAAGAGGTTACTCAAGGTCACACAGAGCATAAATGATGGAGCAGGGACTGGAACCAAGTCTGGCCGACTCCAGCTCTGTGGGTTCTTGACCGGCATAGGACTCCACTGGTCCAGCTCCTCTGTGCTGTGCCCTGGGGGGAGCCAAGAGCCAGGCAGATGTGGTCCTCACCTGCTCAGACCTTAGCAATCAGCAATCTGGCATAGGTGTGCGGCAGTGGGGGCTGAGATGGCTCTGCGGGCCTTGAGGAACTGCGGATGAGGGTGGGGGTAGGGAAGGTGAGTGGAGTGGGTACCAGGGTATGCTTGGGAGTGAGAGGTGGGGCTGCTGAGGAAAGTGATGGGGCTGCTTTAAAAAGGACATGGCCTTTGGCTCTTGCACCACTGCCAACACCTCCTTCCTTCGCCTCTTCTTTGCCATTGTTTCTTGTACATGATCACCTTCTCCAGGGTCAGGGTCAGGGTGTCCATCCAAGGTAGCACCAGAAGTCATGGGATCAGTGTGCCTCAACTGGGTCTCGCCAGGAAGTGACTGAAGCCTCAAAACCCAATAAAACCAAACCCCTGAACAGGAGAGGCTTGGACAGGTGGATGAGGGAGATGATGGAGCCTGTGTCAGGAAGGCCACTTGACTTCTGCATTATTGGGGCCTAGAGAGGAGGCAGGAGTGCTTGGTGGATAAGAACTCAGGTTTTGAGGTCAGATCAACTTCGGTTCTAATCTGGGGTCCTCCACTTACTCACTGTGTGGCCCAGGCAAACTTGGTGATTTCTCTGAGCGTTGGTTCCCTCATCTATAAAATGGGAATAATAATTGTATTAGTTATCTGTTGCTGTGTAACAAATATCTCCCTAAATTTAGTAGCTGAAAACAATACACATCTATTATCTTGCAGTTTCTGTGGGTCAGGAATCTGGGCATGACTTAGCTGAGTCCCCTTCTCAGAGTCTCCCACAGGCTGTAGTCAAGGTATTACTGGGCTGTAGTTTCATCTGAAGGCTGTGCTGGGGAAGAACTCACTTCCTAACTCATGCACAGGTTGTTGGCAAGACTCAGTTCCTCAAGGGCTGTTGGACTGAGGGTCTCAGTTCCCCGTTGGTGGTTGGCTGGAGACTGACTTCAGTGTCTTGCCACGTGGGCCTTTCCAGCTTGCTTCATCACAAAGAGCCAGAGAGAGTGCAAATGAGATAGAAGTCTCAGCCTTTAATAACCCAGTCTCAGACATGCCATCGTGTTTACCCTATTCTATTCATTAGAAGCAAGTTGCTACACACTCAAGGCAGGGGGATTATTACACAAGGGAATGAATACTGGGAGACAGGGATCATTGGGAGCCATCTCAGAATATCATAATATCTATTTTGTCGGAAAGTCAGAAAGATTAAGTGAGATCTGGCGAGTAAGTAATTAGCATGGTGCCTGGCACATAGTTTATGCTCAATAAACTGACTGCTGTTATTATTGTTGTTGTTTTTATTCTCAAAGCCAGGCTGAGCTGAGGCTGACAGGACAGACTCCAACAACTATCCCCAGTTCTCGCTGGCCCAACACCAAAGGAGACCACCCAACTGCATACCCTTGTTGTCAAATCCTGTCTGTTCCCCTGGGCTCACTTCATATGCCTCCTCCCCCAGGAAGCTTTTCCCCTATCACCTGTGAGCTGCATTTCCCTGAATGCCCCCTCCTTGATTGCAGGGAAGGGAGCGCCCGCCCCCAGCTGCGCTGACAGTCATGAAGACTCCACCGGCATTGTCTCTGTCTCATAGACTCTAGGCAGGGTGGAACTAGAGTGTTTGAGGTTTACAGATTTCTTGGATGTAGCCGTAGAAGATTGATGTTTTTTATCTGGAAGGAAGAATTGTGAAGTTTACATCATCGCAAAATAAACAGAACTGTGACTTCTGTTTCACGATTGACGTGGTTCCTCTGTGTACTTTGGGCAGTTCTTACATGTTATTGACAGTTAGAAGATCTTCTCTCCCTCTGAAAAATTGCGGGGTTCCAGGGGAGGGTTCATGTGACACCTTCTCACTCTGAATGCTCTGCTTGTGTTAAAGATGAAGAAACTGCCACTCAGGGGGGTGATTGGCTCAAGATCACAAAATGGTAGAACTAGGATATGAAGCCAGTTATCTGGTCCCAAGGCTACGCATGGTCTTTATATTATATATACCCATTCATTTATTCAAGGAATATTGTGTAGTCCCTACTATGTGCCAGCCTCTGTGCCAGGTACTAGGAACAGAGGGATGAGCAAGTTTTTGTTGCAGCCCTAAAATGCTTTTAGTGTTTCCCTTCTTCTCTGACTCCCACTGGATTATAACTTTCCCTAGTAGAGCCCCCGCTCTCTCAGCATCTCTCCTTCCCTGTGTCTACTGCATGGCTTTGAATCTGAAGTGTGACTGTAGTTAAGGAGAGGTTCTATCAGCGATTGGTTTGGGTGGAAACGTAGCAGGAAATGGCCTTAAGGTCCCTCGAGAGAAGAATCTAACCAGATACAGAAGTCGGATGGAAAGTGGTTAGAGGCCCAGGTGGAAAATAAGGAATGAGGTCTACAGAGTAAAGAAGCCGATTGACGTTTTTCTCTCTCTCTCTTTTTTTTTTTGGCCGTGGCACATGGCATATAGGATCTTAGTTCCCCGACCAGGGATCGAACCTGTGCTCCCTGCAGTGGAAGTGCGGAGCCCTAACCACTGGACCATCAGGGAATCCCAGAAGCTGATTGACTTTTAACAGCAGGTCCTTTCCACCCCTTGCCAGCCCCACATCTCTCCCCTCTTCCCTCCAGGGCCCTCGAGGAGTTGAACCCAAGCCGCTGCTTTCCTGCCCAGTGAGCCAGGTGATGGGTTTGCAGTTAATGGTAATTTGAACAAGTTTGGTCAACCAGAAGTACATAAGGAGATTGAAACATGCAAATGTCCTTGAAATGTACACAATTGATATATTGCAGCTCAGCCAACTGTTAACTCCATTGTATGAAAAATGGCAGAAATAATTGGTAACCAACCTCACATTTGTTTACTGCAACTTTGCAAAGGAAGACATGGAGGAGTCAGCGTGTCACCAGGAATACCCCCCACGTCCCCAGTATGTCCCCCAGAGCAATCCCTCAGCCAGGCACGAATTGTTGCTCGGTGGGTCATTTGTGTGCTAGGCAATCTTCTGGGCACTGGGCATGTGATGGTCAACAAGAGGGAGAGAGCCCTGCCCTCCTGGAGCATGCTCACTAGTGGGAGAGACTGACTGTAACAGATACATGAATACTTGGGTAATAAAGTCAGGTAGTGAGAAGTGCTATGGAGACGAGAAGGCAGGGAGTGGGTAAAGGGGAGGCTAGGAGAACTTCCTGACAGGTCACTGGGGACTTAAATAATTCTTGAGATGCTGTAAGTCCAGGCCTCACCTGGCTCTCTGCTCTACCGCTCCTGTTCTATTTGCTAGCTGTGTATCTTTGGGACAGTGACTTGACCTCTCTGAGCTCCAGATGTCTCATCTGTCAAGTGGGAATAATACCTGTCCCAGGATTCTCTGAGATAAAATGTATTAAAGCTCACTGTTCACTATAAAGTGTTCTCTCTATATGAATTGTTAGGATTGCAGTTGCAGTGCAAGGTCATTCATTCATTCATCTATCCTTTCCTTCACCAAATATTTATCATGCGCCTTCTCTATGCATTGAAGGGCACCCCACTCCCGATTTGTTATTCTGGCCCAAGCATAGAAAGACTTTGGCCTAGTTGAGACTGGGCTGGAATATTTAAACAAGACTTTACCAAAGGCTTGGGGATGAGAACAGGGAAATAAACATGGCATAATTTGTAGGTTGTGTGTAAATGAGCACGTGCACATGTCTTTGTCTATGTGTATATGTGCGTATCTGTCTGTGTGTGTGTGTGAGTGTGTGTAGGTGTTAGGGAATCATGCTTCATATATGTGCGTATTTGTGTGTGTGTGTGTGTGTGTGTGTGAGTGTGTGATCATGCTTCATTGCAGGGGGCAAGGTGACTTTGCCCTATTTGGGGTCTGTAATATTTCCAAACCTCTTACATCCATCACCCCATCACCCTGCAGGGCACAGCACAGCCCTCAGGGAAAAGCCCAGAGGCTGCTCTTCCCATTTGGCAGGTGACATGGAGGTTTTCCAGGATCTCTGGCTTAGAGAAAGCGGCGCACACGGCACCACGCTCCTAGCCCAGCCTCCATGTCACACAGCATCCTGTACCCCCCACTTTGACTTCTTGGGGCTCTGAAGACCCTCAGATTCTGTTTCATCCATTCTAGGGATGGGTGAGGACATGGCCTGGCAGGAGATTGGTGGTGTCATCCTCCATCCGAGTGCCTGCCTTTCTGGCTTCAGTCCTGAGGACATACAGCCCACCACAGGACAGCATGGCCCCTCAGCCTGGGGCCATGGAAAGAGCTTTGCAGCCAGACCCTGGCTGTGACCAAGCTCTCTGAGCCTCAGTTTTCACATCCGTAATTTGTTCATAACTTCCCGTGATTGCAGGGCCATTGTTAGGGGTAAGGGGATGATAGACCTGGAGCCCATGCATGGGGCCTGGCCTTTAGTAGGTGTTTGGGGAATATTCATTCCCTTCACCCCACAATGCTGCCACTATTCCCGGTCAGAGGGGCTTCTGGTTCTGACCGATTCTTCCAGAACAGAAACCCAGCCCTGAACTTTTGTCCAGGAGGGTGGAGTCCTGGGTCTTCTGCCCAGTTCCTGCCGGATTCCTCCTTCCTCGGGGCAGAACCATACCCCTCCTGGGCATCTGGCAAGTGATCGGGGACCTTAATGTCCTCAGTCTTGGCCTGTAATGCTCCAACCCTTCTAGCCAGTTCTGAGTGTTGCTTCTGTCCAGAGACACCTGTTGCACTGTCTGCAACCCCCATTGGGCTCTGCGGGTGCGGGAATCCTGGTGACATTTTTGACTCCTCTGTGTTCTCCTTTATGAAGGTTCAGTAAAGAAGTGTGGGTTGCAAATTAACTCCACCTCTGCGAGGCTCTCTGATTGTCCTACCTGCTCAGCACTGTGCCTCAGCTGCTAACATCCTCTACCCAGGAGCCAGACCTTGGCCCATCACCGTCCCTGCTGCTCACTCCATCTCCATCCTCTGCTGGTTCACCCACCATGGGATTCAGTGTATTAGGACAAAAACTTCCATCCACTCATGTGTGTTCTGTTCTCTGGGGTTGCGCATCGTACGTGCCATCCCTCCTCCCTGTGGCATCCTTTAGAGTAGTGGCTCTCAACCTTGGCTTCACATTGGGACCACCTGGGGAACTTTGAAAAAAACACCAATGCCTGGTTCCAGTTGGAACAGAATTTCTGGGGAAGAGGTCTTGGTATTGGTGTTTTCTGAAGGTTCCCCCAGACGATTCTAAGAAGTAGCCAGGGCTAAGAACCACTGCTTTAGAGAACGAATGATTGCTAGCTTTGCTTTTCCCCATCCTCACCTGCCAGGAGCTACCTGCAACTTTCATAGGATTCAGTTTTTGGACTTTCATCATTCTAGCCACTGTTCGCTTTATATGTGATTGTCTAGGTCAAGACTAAAACCTCCTTTGCTCATGATATTATACCTCTATTAATATGACCCCAAATCAAATGAGCTCTTTCTGTCTACACCCCACTCCATGACTTATTTAAAGTCACCCAGCCTCTTCCGTTCAACAGCCCCTCCTTTATTTTTCTACTGTTTCCACCAACATAATAATGCTTCTTCAAGTAGAGTGAAAAGTTAATTCCACAAACACACGCAATCAATTCCAGGAAAACCTTCCAGGACTTGGTGCAACCTTCTGCAGGGTTCAGAGGGATTCCTGGCTCTCCTTCTGTTTCAACAGGTCTATCCTGAGGTTAGCTCCATTCATGGCCCCTGATTTAGGATACACGTACCAGGTATCTAACTCCCGCACATTCAATACCCGCTCTTCTTAAACTTAAATAGCAGATTGCATTAAGAGAGCATTAGCGTGGCCCTCCCATAATTAATCTTCTCTGGCGAACTAACAGTTCAGAAGGCACGCAGTGGAGCAAGGGCCTCGTACATTACGAAGCTCATTTATCCTGTTGATTTATCTAATAATTGTTGGGGCAGCTGGCCTTGTGCTTGCTGACCCATGGTGGGGACCCCGTGGGTGCTTGGAGTTGGGAGAAAGGAGTGGTGTGGATAGATCCAGGGCTGGCAGGGGCTGATTTCATCCTGATCACAGGGCAACAAACAACATAATGGGCCAGCCTCAGAGACGGGCCGGCTCAGGGAAGCATTTAGAGGCTCTCAGCAGCCCTCGTAGTGCACCCAGATTACACACGGAGCTATTTCACATCATTAAGCCCCCCTGTTTTGTCCCTGGGTGCTGCACACTCTCTCTGCATCAGGCTGGGCTTCAAAGTAACCGCTTTGCCAAAGCAGGTGTAGCCACTGCAGCAGGATCACTCCAGGGCACAGGGACACATTTACTAGCTGTTTGTTTATTTGCCTGCTGGCCTCCCAGCCCTGGAGCTAGGGATGATGTGCTGGGGATCTGCATCTGCTCAGCCTGCCTGTTTTGGTTCCTACTGCCTTTGGTGCCAGGAGCTGCGGAGTGGGCAACAGTGGGCTCCGAGACCCATCCGAGGCCACTGTGGTGATAATCTCCCTGCCTTCCCCACTCCCCAGCCCCAAACCTGTCCTTCCTCAGGCTAGTCAACAGCGCGTGGGCATTGGGAATGGTCCTCTAGTGCAGGACAAGCCTGGGCTGTGCTTGACCCTGCAACTGTTTTCCTTAAGAAGCAGGAAACAAGGCACCAACAAGGGATAGCAGAGCCCAAGGGGACAGACTTCTGTGCCAGGTAATAACCTCTCTGGCCTCCTGGAGCTCTTCTTGCTCAGTGTTTTGTGCCTGTACTGACCCTTCCCCAGGCTCATCTGCTTTTCTCTCATAACCTCCTGTCTGGAGCCCTTCCTGATGCCCAACCATAGTGTTGGATCTCCCTCTGAATCCACCCCCAGCCAGCATGTGTGTCCTGCCTCCGCTGCTTCCAGGCTCCAGCCCATCCTGATCTCCATTCTTCCAGGCTCCATCCTTCCCAATTTCTCCTTTCACACAGTCACAAGCCCCGTAGGCCCCTGGACTGCAGTCCCTGCTGCCAGCCCCTCTGTTATCGCCTGGGTTTAGGTACTGCCTTCTGCATTGATTTCCTGGTTGTGTCTCCCAGGTCCTAGCTGGAAATAGAGTCCTGCCCTGCATACCAGCCCATCTGTCTGGAGCACTAATGCGCCCAGTCCCCATCCAACCTTTGCCAGCTTTGTTCTCTCCTCGGGGCTGAATCCTGTTTTCTGTATCCCTGGCCAAACCTGACCGACCACAAGAAGTCATGATGTTGCTATCCTCTGCCCCATGTGCCATTTTCGTATCCCACCCAATAGACCTGACAGATCCTTGCATATTGGACCAAGGTCACTCCTCCTGGAAACTGAAAATTCTGGCTCCTGTTTTTTTCCCTCCCCTCATTTCCCCTGCTATAGTCCTAACTTGCAGGGAGGCTGCAGAATGTGGGACATCTGCAGACTCAGTGGCTCATGCCTGAGTGACCTTGGGCAATTCCCTTCCTTTCTGTGAGCTTCAGTTTCTTTATCTGTGAGATGAGATGGTTGGAAATAATGATTCCCAGGGTTCTTTTACCTTTGAAACAAAATGGAAAACAAGAAACCCTGAAGACAAGAGGGATTAATACGATGGTCAAATCAAGCTGGGTCTACTCTCCTCTCTGCCTGGGGCCTCCACATCATGCAGGACTTGGCGGTGGATTTACAGAAGACTCGAGCACAAGGGCTCTGGGCTCTCACCTTTGGAAAATGGTGCAATTTAATGGTAATGCAATTACAGATGTGCTGAGATTGAAACAGCCCATCTTATCTCAAACTCATCTTCCCCACCAAGTATCAAGGCAGGTGCTGATCCCTAATAGCTGCTGAAATAAACTCATCAGGCAGCTGGGGGCTCCTAGAGAGGAGATCTGTGTGCAGAGAAAGAGAGGATGGGAGGGGGAAGGGAGATGGAGAGAGGGAGGAAGGGAGCAGAAAGGGAGGGAGAGAAAGGGAGGGAGAGACAGAGGAAGAGAAATGACACATAGAGAAATGGGGAGAGATAGAAGGAGGGTTGGAGGGAGGGGATGGCTAGGAAAGAGGGGTAGAGAGGGAGGCAAAGAGAGAGAGAGAGAGACAGAGAGAAAGTGACAAAGCAGGAAGAGAAAGAGGGAGCTAGTTAGGGTGAGGGAGGGAAATAGGGAGGAAGAGAAAATGGTGGGAGAGGAAAAGAGAGAGGGAAAGAGGAAGTGTAATGGAGAGAGATACAGAGATGGAAAGACTGAGACAGATCATGAGGGAGACAGCTGGGGAGAGAGAGAGGGGGGAGAGAGAGAGAGAGGGAGAGAGGAGAGGAGGGAGTGAAAAAGAGATTGAGAGTGTGTCAAGAAGTGGGTAGGCAAGAGGGGGAGGACCAAGGTAGAGGGTGGAGATGATGATGAGAGAGGAAGAGAAAATGAGGAGAGGAAGCATGAGTAAAGGGAATAGAGACGGTCTGTATTTCTGAAATATTGAGCTTCTTGGACCGACCGGAGACTCTGTGCTACCTTAAGGAAGAGTCCAAACAAAAAAGAAAAAAAAAAAAGAAAAAGAAAAATCACGAAATAGCTAGTAAGAATGTGCTCCCCAGGACAAAGGGCAGCCACCAGAGAGCAAGCATGGGAGAAGGCGCCTGAGGGTTGGATCCAGAATTATAGAGAGGATTGGGAGCCCTGCAAAGAGGGAAAATGTAACAATGCAAGACTCTAGAATAGGCACAGCTCCCCTGACAGTCCCTCTAGCCTGCACTCATTCCCACTCCCTGGCAATTCTGGGACGGCTTGGATTCAGCACCTCGGACAGCTCCAAGCATCCCTCCAGGATTCAAGCTCCACAGACTAGGGCAGCAGCACACTGATTCCTCCCTGCAGCCCCCTCCCACGTTGGCCCCTGACTTCCCCTGAAAATGGCTCTTTTGGGCGGTTGGAATGCAGGCCTGCTAGCTGCTGAATAGATCAATTATTTTTCAGAATGGTTTTGATCCCGATGTTGCTTCCCTGGATCACTGAGTAGAAAGGGCTCACAGAGAAAATGGCATTTTTTATAACCCTGGCAAAACGCTCCCGCATTGATGAGATGAGCCACCCAGCGAGTGTGCACGTGCGCATATGATACATAACTAACCAGAAGCATAATCTTCTAAATTGAAAGCCATAATGTTTGCTGTTGGAGCTAAATATTAACAGGGCGTTGTCTCCCAATGACCCTCGGGAGGCGGCTGGCTTAGCGGGAGGCTGTCGTCATATTCAAGCAACTTGATTAAATTCCTTTCTGCCATTAGAATTAAGAAATGAATAGTTTTATGAGGGTCATGCCACAAAGGACAGAGAAATGAGATGCTCAAGAGAGAGGGCGGGGCTGGACGCCTGCCAATACCTGCTTTGTCGTTCTGGAGGGTGCATCATCACCCTTCCTAGCGTGGGCTCAGGACTGCAGGCTGTCTGCTGGTTGATAGCCGCTATCTCCTTCCTTGGGGCATCTCTGGTGACCCAGCTTTGCAGCCTCCTTCCTCCCCGTTTATCTGAGAGCAGAATGGATATGTGGGATCCTCCTCAGGAGGCCTCTCAAAAGTTCACACAGAATGCAGTAAAACCTAGTAGCTTAAATCGTGGCCCCTGAAGCTAGACTGCCTGGTTCAAATGACAGCTCTGCCACTCACTAGCTGTGTGATCTCAGACAAGTCACTTAACCTCTCTGTGCTGAAGTTTCTTTAGCTATAAAATGGGTTTATAGTAGTACCTACCCTGCAGAGATGTTGTGAGGATTTAATGAACACTAAGATGCTTAATACATAGTAAGCACTATATAAGCATTTACTATTATTATCATTATTATTTGATTTAGGTTGAACCATATAAAATTGCTGTCTTGTAGATTAAAAAATTCAATACTGGCAACTTGATATGAAGTTTATACAGCAAGATTTTTTTTTTCCTGTAGCCATTCTTTCCTACCCTGTGGCCCTGACTCAGCTTCAGCAGTGTTGCAAAGGTTCTGTTACATAAAACTATATTAATGATGTGTTACTTTTATACTCAGAAAAAATACTTTAAAAAAATTGGAAAAATTCCAGCTAACCTCAGACTCAGAAAGTTTAATCTGCATTTCTTTTGGGAGGAGGAGAGCATACGGAATTATTATTTATTGGCTACTTTAGTAAGTATCATGCACTATGCTGGCTGTACTTCGTGTGGTAAGTTTGTTTAATTGTCTCAATAATTCTGTGAAGTGGGCATTGGGACTCCATTTTTTAGATTAAGAAACTGAGATTCAGGGAAGTTGAATGATTTACTGAAAATCACACAGCCAGGGAGGTAGAACAAGAATTCAAATCTACTACGTGATTCTGGAGAAAGAGGGTGGAATGGAATGTATGTTTGATGAATCCTATCTGACCTCATCCATCCTTCTCTTCGGATTTCTCCTCCTGCCTTCCTCCCCTTGCAACTGTATCTCCCACACGGGCCTCTTCCTTTCCTCTTTTGTAAAGTGATGAAAATATAAGATCATGCAAACTGCCACACAGCCTTTCCAGAAAGCCCATTCTGACTTTTAATAACCTGATCTTAGGAAGAGCCATGTTTAAATGGGTGACTGCAAACTTCTGGAGACCTGCTCCTGTAAATAAAATCCTTTTCATAGTAAACAGTCCAGAGAAAAGGGGGAGTGGAGTGGAAATTAATAGAACTTGAGCGAGTCAGATGGTGGGACGGGGGACTTGGAAAATAGCTACCTGAAATGTGATTTGTATTGGAAAAGAAATAGTCATGGCGGAAAGGGAAGTAATGTGTGAAACCCCAGTTTTTCTTACTTTGAGTCCATTTTGCCCCCAGTGAGAAGTGGGCAGAGAATATTCTGTTCTGACCATGAATACATCATGGTCAACCTGACCTGGGGAACTATCTGTAGTGGTTCTTAG
Organism: Tursiops truncatus; assembly: GCF_011762595.2. NCBI lineage: Eukaryota > Metazoa > Chordata > Mammalia > Artiodactyla > Delphinidae > Tursiops > Tursiops truncatus. The sequence goes on from NC_047034.1 coordinate 154,051,747, forward strand.
GAGGGTGAGGGAGAGGGACATCAAGAAAACCTGGGTGGGGGTGCAGCCTGTGAGAGGGTCTGGCTTCCAATTTATAAGGGCGCTGAGCCCCTCATGTGTCTCCCCAGCAGGAGCTCAGCCTAGGAGGGCCTGACCATAAGAAGTACTCTAGGGGTAGTTGGGGACTTAGATGTGGGTGGAGGAAGAGACAGGTAGTAGCATTCTTGCTTTCACATTGTTATTTAATGCTCATCACAACTCATAAGATTTGTATTATTATCTTTACTTTATAGAGCAACTATTAATAAAAATAGCAATGATAGCAGTGGGGTGGTCACGGTGTCAAGCAGTAGTAGAAGTAGCTGTTGTGACTACGTACCATGCATCCAAGATATTTTTGTAAGCACTTGTAGACATAAGCAGACATGACAGGGTGTCTGTCCACCACAGGCTTGTATCTCCCCTACACCCCCTCCATACTGTGGAGTTGTCACTGGGAAGTGCTACCCAGCCAGGGACTGTTTCTATTCCTAATCCTTCTTACATCTAGATGAGGACCCTGTCTTGGTCTCATCAATGGAATGTGAGGAGAGATAATACATGTTCCTTCTGGTCCAACGTGGATAAGAATATGGTGTGTCTTCTCCATATTCTCTTTCCTGTCCATTGGCTGGATGCAGAGAACTTCATGCCTCTAGGGGATGGCAAAGCCACTAGCTAGAAGTAGCCTGGGCCCCCAAGCCACCAGCTAAACAGAAACAATCTCATTCAACTATTATGTGAATGAGAAATACACTTCTGTTGTGTTAAGTTACTGAACTATCAGGGCTTATTTGTTACAGCAGCTTCTATTACGCTAACTAATATATGTACATGATCTCATTTATATATTCACAACAACCTTTAGGGGGTATGTATCAAGAACCCATCTTAAAGATGAAGAAATCTAAACTCAGAAGTTAAGCGATTAATTGCCCAAGACTACACAATCAGTAGGTGATTCAGCCGGGATTTGGATCTAGGTTCCTCCGACTCCAGGTTTATAGCATCAGGTCACCTCACTGACCTTCAAGTGAAAGGATGACAGGACTTCTAAGGTGGAACTATGGTAAGAAAACCTGTCGTTGCCCCAGAATTAGAACCAATCTTGTGTGTGAATTTCAGAACAGCTCTAGGGCTAATGAGTCAGAAAGAGAAACCTTCAGAGACCACCCTCTGGGCTTAGGTCCAGGAAAAGGGAGGCAGGGAAGAGAATGGCATTTGGTGGGACCTGAGCCTGAGAACTCTGCACAGGCTAAAGGGGCCTCCACGAGGCTAAAGTGAGAGCTTGAAGCCAAGAGCAGGAGCTTGGTCTCTCCCTTCCAGGGTCCTCCCTCTGAGACATGGAAAACAAGAACAAGAATGACAATCACAATAATCATAGCAGGAGATGTAGCCATAGAAGTAGTGGGAGCTTGTACTTATTTAGCACTTACTATGTGCCAAGCACTTTTATTCCACAGTGCATGCTCTTCACCTCCCAGAAAGAATGGGGCTGATTACAGAAGCACGACCGGGGCCAGCACTGTCTGCAGATAAGGATCCAGGTCCAGCCTCAAGCAGAGCTACCTCGTAAGACCAGTGGGAAGAGTTAGAAGCCCGTGTGCCTGGACTTAGTTAAAGCTGACCTTGGTGGCTGTCTAGATTTGCCTATGAGCCTTCCAACCTCTGACGTAGTTTTCTTGGGCAACTGTCTCTGAAATTCCAGCTGACTTCATGTGGGGTTTTTCTAGGGGCAAAGAGTGGGTGAGATCAGTCATTGGAATTTACCAGGGAAGGGAGTTGATGGAGTGTGAGGTGGTGGATCGAGGAATATGCCTTCTGCATGTTCTGAGAACAGAAATTCAGAACTGAGCAACTCCAGGTCTTTGGGGTGAAGAAATCACCCAGGCTGGATCAAAGCTAAAAAAAGGCAGAACAGGGAGAGAGGGTGGGCCTGACTACGTATGGAAACACTCCCTGCCAACAGTTTTCCTACAGTGAGGATTAGTGCCGCCTGTATCAGTTTTTGTGGTGCGGCAAATCCTGGCGCTTCGTGGCAGCAGGAGAAGCCTATGATCTGGGTTTGGCTACTCTCAGCTGAGTCACTTATGTCAGCTGGGCCTGGATGGATTCAAATGTCCTCACGTACACATCTGGTGGTTGAGCAGCTGTTGGTTCAGGTGATGAGGGTAACTGAAGCACGTGTTTTTCATCTTCCAATAGGCTAATCTGGGTTGTTCACGTGGTAGTAGAAGGAATCCAAGGACAGCATGGGGCGATAGGCAAGGAGCAAGCACTTTTCAAGTTTCTGCTTGTGACGTATCTCCTCTGCTGTCCCCCTGGTGAAAGCAAGTCCTGTGGCCAATTCTAGAGTCAACGTGCGAGGGCGTGTACCAGGAGCACAGATCTAGGCAGGTGTGGACAAATTGGGCCATGACTTTGCTTTAGTATGTACATCTGAGGCAGAGGATGTGCAATTAAGAAGAGGGTCTCTTAGGGAGACCCTCCCTAAAGGGCTTTGGATCAGGAGATCTGGGTTGAAGTCCTGGATTTCCTCCTAAATGTCCTAGGACGTGTGACCTCAGCATTATTGTGAAGGTCAAATGAGGTGATGCTTGTGGAAGCCCTTTGCGAGCTGTAAAATCCCGTACAAACGTCAGTTGGTACTTTTCTTCCTCACTAGGAATGTAGGTGGGTCTTATTAATTCCTCACTTGGAATTATCCACTTAGTGGCAAAACCTCAGCCTCCAGGATGACTTACTTTGGCTCCCCACCCACCTCTGGAGCAGCCTCACTCATCACCAGTGTGCTCGTGGAATGCACAATCCCTTTAATATTGGCCAGGGACAAGAGTAATTAGGAAGGTAAATCTGCTGAAAAAATCATATTATGCAAATATGATTAGCAACGACTTTTGGGTTCTTTGTTATCTGAGAGTTTCAGTTCCTTGGCACAAATGTGGAGAGTTGGCTGCTGTGTTCACTGGGGTGACTCCTAGTAGGTGTGCAGGAAATGGGAGCTTGTGAACACGGAAGTGGGGAGAGAGGTCTGCAGCCCTGGGCGCTGGGAAGGGGGCTCCTCTGTCCGTCCCTCAGGGAAAGGCTGTGGGTCTCCCAATCAGGTCCTGAGCTGATCCCTGTGGAGGAGGTCTAGGGAGCAGACCCTCACTGGTGATCAGGCTCCCCAGGAGGGGAGGGGGGCCCTTTCTTCCTGGCTAGAGCTGAACCTAAAGAAGAAAGAGCTGGAGGGTGGTCCTGGGACAGGTGGTTCCTGCAATGGGGCTGCCCCTGTAAGGGACCGGTGGCATCACAATGGTTTGAGGGTGTGACCTTGGCTCTGCCTATGTGGGCCACCAGGAGGTATGGTGGTGAGAGTCTCGGGCAGTCTCGTGCCTGCTGGGGTCTAGTGTGTTAATTTATAGTAAGGACATTCCTTCCAGGATTAGAATACACGATGGGTTCTGCCGGATTCAGGTTCTCTGGACAGGGCTGGGATAGCACACACTCTGGCTTTTGGAACTCCTTTTATAAAGGTGACGATGGTCAAAAAAAGAAGAAAAAAGAGGCACCCACTTAGCGAGTGTGTATTAAGTATCAGATGCTGTGCTACATGCTTCATGTTATTACCTCGCTTAACTTTCCTAACACTTATGCAAGGTGGGCACTATTATCATCATCTCTATTTAGGTTAAGAAATGGAATGATGTGATGGATGTTCACTCAATTTATTGTGGTGATCATTTAACAATATATGTAAGTCAAATCGTTATGCCGTACGGCTTGAACTTACAGTGCTGTCTGTTAGTTATATCTCAATAAAACTGAAGGAAAAAAAGAAGCAGAAACTGAGGCCCAGAGTGGTTAAGTGATTTTCTCAAGGACGTCTCTGTCAGTAGCAGGGTTGGGATATGAACTCAGGCCTGGCTTGATTCTGAAGTCTATGCTGTGAACCCAAGCCGTGCAAGTCCCATCCTCCCCTGTAAGGCATCTCATGAATGCGTCAGCAGTGACTGTTTCCTGCACTCACGTTCCTGTCTTGCCCATGCACAGCCCTGCCCATGCGCGGGTGACACCACCGAGACTCTGATGTGCTCCAGCTTCTCCAGAAGTTTCTGGAAGCTGGCAGTCCCTTCTCCACCCTGGGAGGGTGGCCCTGTCTCTACTCCTGGGCTTCTATACGCTGATTTCAGCCCGCTTTCCCAGACTGTGGGGACATCTGGGTCTGGAGTGGGTAAGGGGTCCTGGGGGAACTTCGGAGATGGACTTTTGGGCCCCCTCATAACTCACCTTCCAGCCCAGCCTGTCTCTAGATTTCTGAGAACCCGCGATATCTCCTTGTGCCCCCATTTCTCTCTTGTCCTTTGGGAGGCTTGGGGCCCCAATGTGACTCCGTCCCCCACCTCTGAAAGGACTGCAAAGCATCAGGGAAGTTCTCAGAAGAACCATTCCTGCCCCAGGTGTGCTTCTAGCGCCGAGCAGGTGGGCAGACAGGATATGGAATGGCCAGCACCGCCTTGTAGGGCCAGAGCAGTTGTGCTGGGGTGGGGAGAACAGTTGCCGAGCCCAGCCTGGGGACCCAGGTCTCTGCAGACAGGAAGGCCTGTCTGTGCCGGCAAGCCAGGCACAGACAGGCCTTCCCTGACTTTCCTTTCCAACAAGCAGCGGGGTATCCTCCCTCCTGGAGCAACTCACTGAGGCCTGACACGTCCAGAGCTGGCTCCCCTTGCCCACTCCCCATTTAGGGATGGCATCTGTGACCCCCTTCCCATCCCTCACTTCCACATCGAATGGAGGCTGAATCTCTCCAATGCCTGCTTCTCCCTCATCCCCCTCTATCCACACGCCTCGGGTTAGCTCAGTGGCTGTCTCCTGTATTATTGCAGAGACCCCCGAGGTGGCCCAACATGCCTGGCACCAGCCTCCTCCTGGTTCACTATCACACTGAGGCCACAGTGATCTCCAAACACAAACTGTCAGTGGGCTCTCTGTTGCCTATGAGGGACGTCAAAGTCACTTGGACAGCACCCAAGGCCTGCCATGATCTGGCCTCCGCCTCTCCAGCCCATGACCCCTGACCCCCCTCACAGCACACTCCATGCCAATCTGCCTTTCCTTTTAATGGGCTCCCTTAGACAATGTGAGGCTGCGTCTCCTGCCGCCTTGCCATCTTTGCCGGCTCCCAGGGCAGTACAGCTCCTCTCCAACAGGTCCACTTCCCCCCCTGCCCCCATGTTCGCCCAGCACCCTGTCTGCTTCCGTATTACAGCTCGACTGCATTGCATTTATTGGTTTGCATGCTTGCGTCCCAGGGCACGGACACAGGCTTATTTATTGCTGAATCCCCAGCCCGGCAGAGGGCCCAGCACATAGTAGGTGCTCAATTAGTGTCGATTGAATTGAATTCCCTCACCACTCATGCAATTGGTTCAATTTGGAAATGACATTGAATCCAGAGAATTGATTTTTGCCTCCCCCAAGGACGTGTGATGATACAATTCACTTCCTCCTTGGTTGCTCCTTTTACAGAAAACAAAACTCCTGTTTCTGGATGGAAGTGAGCCTGCAGACTGTGCAGGAGGGGCAGGAGACCGTGAAGTGGAGTGGACTTTGCTTTGCTCAGGGAAAGGTGTGCGTCAGCTGCGGCACCCCGTCATGTCGTGGAAGATTGGAGACCATTGTATTACTTTCTACAATCCAGCCAGAGGCTAAAAGTAGCCTTCCTTCCTCCTGGCTGACAAACAGGGGAATAAATTACCCGGGCACTAAAAGATGTATTAGGCAAATAAACATTTCGACAAGAATTATGTGTGACGTTCAAGAGAAAGCAAATAAACCCTAGGTTATGGGGACCTGTCGGCACTCTAGGAGAATTAAGTAACTAAAAATCATTAGTAGTGTCTGTGACAGGCGCTTAAGCCTTCCCTGGCCCCGCCCCCACTGCAGGGGCTTGGAGAGAGAGCACGTATTCCCTGCCATGTGTCTCCCTAGAAATTCTCAGGTTCCCGGGACCTCAGATCTGGAGGAACCTCAGAAAGCCTGCAGGTCAGTGCTTTCAAACACTGTTCCATGAAACCCCAGGGTCCTGCAGAAGCACTGCAGCGCCTGCAGGGAGGGGCAGCCCTGTAGGTAGACTCTACCCCCCATGCCCCACACCCCTGCCCCGTCCAGCCAGGGGAGCTTCTCTTGGATCTGAATTGTATTAATTAGGAATCCCAGGAAGCTGTCTTCTGGTAGAAGCGTTCTGCTACTAAGTGGTTTGAAAACCACTGTCCTGGAGCTAACATGCCCCAGATAATAGAGACAGAGAAATCTCCCTTAGGACACTTTGGTAAATAGCTGTTCAGCCTCTTTTGAACACCCCTGAGGACAGGGAACTCATTCCAGGATTTTCATCAGATCCAGTTTCCTCTACCCTCCTTTGCACAAGATTCCCCATCCCAGGAGTCTGGTGCCAGAGGCTTGAGTTTGAACCCAGTTCTGCTACCTACTCACTGTTTAACTCTGAGTAGTAACCGATGCCTCTGTGTCTCAGTTTTCCTATCTGCAAAAAGGAGATGAATTGTATTAGTTTCTTATGGCTGCCAGTCACAAATTACTTCGAGGCTTAAAACAACACAGATCTGTTATCACACAGTTCTGGAGGTCAGAAGCTCAAAATGGGTCTTAAGGAGTTAAATTCAGGGGTCTCAGGGCCCGTGTTCCTTCTGGAGACTCCAGGAACACGCTTGCCTTTCTGGAAGCCACCTACATCCCTTGGCTTGTGGCCCCTTCTTCAATCTTCACAACACATGGCTCTGGTCTCTGTCATCACATCTTCTTCTCTGACTCTGACCCTCCTGCCCTCTTATAAGGACCCTGTGATGACACTGGGCCCATCCAGATAATCGTAATAATCTCTCCGTCTCAGGATCTTTAACGTGATCACATCTGCAAAGTCTCTTTTGTCAAGTAAGATGACACATTCATAGGTCCTGGGAGTTGGGATGTGGACAGCTTTGAGGGCCATCATTCTGCCCACCACATAATAATAGTTCTATCTCCAAGGGTTGCGGTAAAGGTTAAGTGAGGAAATGCACGTCAGGTACTGAGCACGGAGCCTGGCACACAGTTGGAGCTCAGTAAGTCCAATATCCATCCCGTGTGTGACTCCTCTGAATATGCCTATACCCTCCACGCCCTCCTATAGCTCAGGGACAGAATGTGCCGGATCCTGGAGTTTAGATGGCAGAGGCCTTGTAGGGCCCACTCAGGAGTTTGGATTCAGACCCATGGCTGTAGGAAGCCCTTGGGGTTATTAAAGCAGGGGAGGGCCCTGGCAGATTTGGTGTGGAGAAAGAATCTGCCAATCACAGGTTGGAGGAGACAAAGCAAGCGCCAGGAGAATGGGATGGAAGCTGCATCTCAGTCCAGGTGAGATGGGGAGACCTGGACCAGGGCCAGGAGGGCTGGGTTGGATTCAAGAGCTATTTAGGAGGTGGAATTAGGAGACCTGATGATTGATTGGATACATGGGGTGGGCAGGGAAGAATCCAGGATGACTCCCACTCTGGTTTTGGCAACTGGGGTTGTTCTCTGAAGACGGAGAGCCGGGAGGAGGGACAGATTCAAGGGAGCAAAGAGGGGATGATAAGTCTAGCTCAGGGCCTGCTGGGTTGGAAACGCCAATGGGATGCCCAGGGCAGGATGTCTGAGTGGGTGTTGGATAGATGGGTCTGGAGCTTAGGAGAGAGGACTGGACTAGAGCCAGTGCTTTGAGAGCAAGCTCTCAACTTAGAGGTGGTACCCGAGGGCCTGGTGGGTGGGGTGAGAAGTAGAGGGACGGATGATGGGTAGTGGCAAACCCCAGTGTTCATGGGACTGAAGTGTAGTCAACGACAGTGGAGCCACCCAGGTTGGGGAGGCCCCAGAATGCAAGCCCCCGCATTCATCCCCGCGCAGCTGGACCTGCCGGAGTTGCGTCATCCGTAGATCACACCTGGCGCCACACTCTGGGATAACGGTGGGGGCATTTTCCACCTTAATCAGCAACATCACATTATCTTGCTTAATCTGCATGAACAGCTTGCTCTGGAGGGATTTTCCTTTTCACTTTAAAGTGAGGATGTTGAGTCTCCAAGAGGCCCAGAGATCTGCTGGAGGCCCATAGCTAGCAGGAATCTGTGTGGGGATTTGACCCATATCTGACCGCCGTGGATCCAGAGCTTCCCCACAGACACATGCGCACGGGCCTCCAGGTCTGCACAGCCGGCAGGCATTCTTCCGCTGAGTTTTGGGCGAGGTTGAGACTTAACTTTGTTCCCAGACTACAAACCCAGGCCCCGGTGCTGAGCCTCCTTTGGGAATTCAGGGAAGCCCCACGGGGCCCAGGGTGTCTTCGGAGCCTGGGAACTGCAGGGATGAGGAATATGACGTCAGATCCAAGATCCTCTCGCTTCTCAGAGGAAAGGAGGGTGTCACATTCCTTAATCGTAGACATCTCATTGCAGTCCCACCCATCGGGAGCCGACAGTGAAAAGCGGCTTAGGAACCTCAAGGCGGGGTCTCAAGACAAGGGTCCTAGAGAGAGCTGGCCTCCAGATTTCCAGAATCTCAGAACAACTAGGATAATATGGTCTCTAATACATGCCGTGCTCTGTTCTGAGTGCCTCGCACAGAGTAACTCATTAACTTCACACAACAGCCCTGGGAAGTCAGGGCTGTTTTTATCCCTATTTTACAGATGAGGAGATGGAAGCCCAGAGAGGTTGCCCAAGGTCACACAGAGCTGGGATTCCAGCCTGGGCTGAGTTCACACTCTTACCCATCATGCTCCACAGACTCTCTATGACAAGGAGGTGGCGCACGTGTACAGGGGGACCCAGGTGTACTGGTGGCCAGGCCCCCTCTGCTCACCCCTGAGGTGATAGGGATGGAGAGGTAGGAGGCAGGACTGACCCAGCCTGGCCTCTTCTTGTCTTTGTTGAATCCATCTTGGTCTTTCCCTCCCATGAGGCCATGTGGGTACACAGGAGAGCAGGCCAGAGTTGGGCCGAACTGCCATTCCCCTCAGCCTGGCTCAGGGCTCTGGGAAAGGGGCGGTGAACCACGCCGCTGGTACAGCCAGACAGGTTCTGGTTTGAGAACCATCTCTTTGTCATCTCCTGACCGCGGGCAGCCTCCCTAACCTCTCTGAGATTTAGTTTCTTTATTCATAAAACAAGACTAATAACTCTTTCCTCCCAGGGTGGCGCTGGTGGTGGTGATGCCCCTCCTCCTTCATCACCATTATGCCGGCCAGCAGTTGTTACTTTCAGGCCAGGACTTGCTCTCGGGGCTTTGCATCATTACCCCTTTAACCCTCACAGCAGCCCTGCAAAGTAGGTATTTTGATTCCCACCACAGATGAAGACACTGGGGCCCAGAGAGGCACAGCAACTTCCCTGAGGTCACTCAGCTTGTAAGCCAAAGGGTCAGACTTGGACAAAAGCCAGATCTCCTTCAGCACGCTGGGCTCCCCAGCGGTAACCTGAGTATCTGGTCTGGCACACATGGGTTTCCCTTCTCTTCTGCTCAGTATTCCCTTGGCAGAGAATTTTCCCTTCTCAGAGCCCTCCCTGCCAAGAGCCACAGGCTGTCCATTGCCAATTAAAGATGGTGGTGGGCCTGAAGATGGGGGGGGGGGGAGCCCTGCTCGCCTCTCCCATCTACCATCCTACAGCCTCACTGAGCATCCTCCATTCCAGGGACCTGCCCTCCCACCAGCATCTTTGCCAGCTCCCGGTGAGTTCAGAGCCCTCAGAAACAGGGGATCTAAATTTAGACCCTGTGCTCTGTTAACAATGTGAATAATGCTAATTAGCATAACAATTCTTCCCGCAGGTAAGTTGGGGAGGGGCTGAGGAGGCGGTGCTTGGTCCAAGAGGAAATTCCACAGGGAGCCCCGTCTCACTGCTGGTTTTCAGAGGACTCGCTGGAGGTGTCTACTTGGCATGGCTCACCTCTTGGATGGCTGGATCCAGAAAATGCCTATGTGGGGCGGAGGGAAGGAGTATCTGTCTCTAACCTTATTGTGATGTGTTATTGGTGCATGTATTAAAGTGCAGCTTGGAACCCTGCATGGCAGTGAATTAGGTTTCCTAAGCAAGCTGTCACCTGCATCGAAAGGTGTGAAAAAATTATGAACTGCATTGTCCTGGAAAGCACAAAATAGCACGTTCTCCCTGAAGTAAACACGTAGGTTTGGGATATAAAGTTGAAATGAAGTGACATTTGGAATGTAGGTTTATTTGTTTAGGGAGATCTGCCAATTCTCTTGCTTGACCCAGCCACGCCAAGTTGCCTGCCTCCGGGTCAGGATAACTCTCTGGTGCAGAAGCTACTCGTTGGGCCTGGAGACTCCCCCTGCTGCTCTGCCCTTCCCAGGGGGACGTCAGAAGGTCTGATATCTCCATTGGCTGGGATGAGGCAGGGCAGTCGAGGAAAGGGCTGACAACCTAGCAGGTATTTGCAGACAGCTCTTGTGAGCTCTGAGGCTCCTCTCCCTGGCTTTCTTGAATACTTTCATGGCACATTTTTTTTATTTTTTAAATTTTTATTTGTTTATTTCAACAACTTTATTGGAGTATAATTGCTTTACAGTGGTGTGTTAGTTTCTGCTTTATAGCAAAGTGAATCAGCTATACATATACGTATATCCCCATATCTCCTCCCTCTTGCGTCTCCCTCCCTCCCACCGTCCCTATCCCACCCCTCTAGGTGGTCACAAAGCTCCGAGCTGATCTCCCTGTGCTATGCGGCTGCTTCCCACTCGCTATCTATTTAACATTTCGTAGTGTATACATGTCCATGCCACTCTCGCACTTTGTCCCAGCTTACCCTTCCCCCTCCCCATGTCCTCAAGTCCATTCTCTATGTCTGCGTCTTTATTCCTGTCCTGCCCCTAGGTTCTTCAGAACCATTTTTTTTTTTTTAGATTCCATATATATGTGTTAGCATACGGTATTTGTTTTTCTCTTTCTGACTTACTTCACTCTGTATGACAGAGTCTAGGTCCATCCACCTCACTACAAATAACTCAATTTCGTTTCCTTTTATGGCTGAGTAATATTCCATTGTATATATGTGCCACATCTTCTTTATCCATTCATCTGTTGATGAGCATTTAGGTTGCTTCCATGACCTGGCTATTGTAAATAGTGCTGCAATGAACATTGGGGTGCATGTGTCTTTTTGAATTATGGTTTTCTCAGGGTATATGCCCAGTAGTGGGATTGCTGGGTCGTATGGTAGTTCTATTTGTAGTTTTTTTTAAGGAACCTCCATACTGTTCTCCACAGTGGCTGTATCAATTTACATTCCCACCAGCAGGGCAAGAGGGTTCCCTTTTCTCCACACCCTCTCCAGCATTCGTTGTCTCTAGATTTTTTGATGATGGCCATTCTGACTGGTGTGAGATGATATCTCATTGTAGTTTTGATTTGCATTTCTCTAATGATTAGTGATGTTGAGCATTCTTTCATGTGTTTGTTGGCAGTCTGTATATCTTCTTTGGAGAAATGTCTATTTAGGTCTTCTGCCCATTTTGGGATTGGGTTGTTTGTTTTTTTGATATTGAGCTGCATGAGCTGTTTGTAAATTTTGGAGATTAATCCTTTGTCAGTTGCTTTATTTGCAAATATTTTCTCCCATTCTGAGGGTTGTCTTTTGGTCTTGTTTATGGTTTCCTTTGCTGTGCAAAAGCTTTGAAGTTTCATTAGGTCCCATTTGTTTATTTTTGTTTTCATTTCCATTTCTCTAGGAGGTGGGTCAGAAAGGATCTTGCTGTGATTTACGTCATAGAGTGTTCTTCCTATGTTTTCCTCTAAGAGTTTTGTAGTGTCTGGCTTTACATGTAGGTCTTTAATCCATTTTGAGTTTATTTTTGTGTATGGTGTTAGGGAGTGTTCTAATTTCATACTTTTATATGTAGCTGTCCAGTTTTCCCAGCACCAATTATTGAAGAGGCTGTCTTTTCTCCCTTGTACATTCCTGCCTCCTTTATCAAAGATAAGGTGACCATATGTGCGTGGGTTTATCCCTGGCCTTTCTATCCTGTTCCATTGATCTTTATTTCTGTTTTCATCATGGCACATATATTTTAGACTCTACCTCGATTCTCATCTCCGTCTTCTGGGCATTTTTTCTGAGTAGCACAGATCAGAGAGGGACACACTCTTCCATTGCTCTGGTGACAATACTTCTCTTGATGCAGCCTAACTAAGGTCACATTTTTAAAGGAGCCACATAACCCTCTTGGCTCATTTAGAGCTTGGGACCCCTAAAACTGCAGTGAATTCATTCATTCATTAACTCACTCATTCCCTACTTGTGTTAGGCATTTTGCTAGTCTCTAGGGATATGAGTAAGAGGTGAATCAGACCTAGTTCCAGCCTCAGGAGAACCTACAGTGAAGGAGAGAGAATGGGGGTGGGATCCAGCGTGTCAGGCGCTAGGAGGAAGCATGTGCGAAGGGGGTGTCTGCGGAAGGCTTCGCCTGGGAGGTGAGGGATGCTCTGGGCCTTGAAGGACGTGTAGGACTTTGTCAGCTCATGTTTACAAGAGCTTCTGCCAATTCAGGCCCCTCCATCTTTTGTGCTGGAGACTCTGATATTTGAAAGTAGGGGCAGGATGCTTGATTTATCCTAATTAAGGGGCTGTCTTAGTGCTGACCCATCAGTGGTGAGCCTGGGACGTGCCACTCAAATGAATGAGCTCCCCGCCTTCTTTTGGGTCATTCACAGAATTGACCCATGTGCTTTAATATGTCCTCACACGTGCCACTCAGGAGCACGGTAACTAGGCGAAGCCAGCCTAAGGGGCTTTAGCAGGTTCTTTCAATCGCTCAGTTGCTCTGCCCCACTCTTGTCCCACATGGCCTCCTACCTGTCCCCTCACTGGGGGGTACCAAAGCCCCCCTTTTGCCTGCTGCACTGACCGCTCCCCTCCCCACCTCACAGGTGCTTAGCCAGCACCCTAGTCGCTCGGTGCCCTGGGGCTCATCACTGCCATGTACTGAGTACTTTCTCCTGCCTAGACCCTCAGCTAAGTGCCTGGTGGACACAAAGCCCTCAGGGTAGGTATCACTCAGTCCAGTTTGTTAACTGAGGTTTTGGAAGGTTCAGTCATTAGCCCAGGGTTCCAGGGCTGAGAAGTGGGATTCGGCACCACCTCCCATCCACGCTTCCCTCCTCCTCGGGGCAGAGCCTTTGGATGGAGATTCCAAGTCACCTAACCCATTCAATGGCTTTAATTTCTGGATGTCAACTGGGGACTCGTAGCCTAAGTGGTGTGACTCATGATCTGACCCATGTTCTCGCCCATATGACCCGCCAAGAGGCCTGGCACATGACTTGCTGCTTGGTAGTCCCTTGGCCTGACCCATACCCCGCCACAGGGCCTAACCTGTGGACAAATGGACACGGAAGCTGAAGTCCAGCCCATCCCAGAGCCTCAAGGTATCTGCTCATTTCGCTCCCTGGGGCTTAAGCCGGGGCAGAGGCAGGCAGACAGACAGGCCATTGGTGAGGGGCAAAAACATGCCCTTCCTTGTGAGGATGAGGCCCACTGAGGTCTGCTGGGCAGATGGCGTGCGCACACCACACGCACACGCACACGCACACGCACACGCACACGCACACACACGCGCGCGCGCGAGCTGGCACCCTCTGCACTGCCGTGTGGAGCGGACTGCTGGCTCTCAGCGATGATGGATGTGTCTCGTATGCCGCTCAGCTCTGCCTGCCCCCCATTCTGCACGCAGGACTCGCTGAGTAAATGGCTCCACCCGGCTGCCTGGCACGGGTGGTGGATGGAGGGACCGGGGGAGGGAGAGAGGAGCGGAGCCATTTGTCTGGGGCTGCGGGAGGGGAGTTGGCCACTTACGGCTGTGATGGATGGCGATTCCGCTCTGCCATCTGTTGGGGCTGGCAGGCTGCTTAGCACAGCACTGCACACCTGGCCGGAGCGTCCCTGTGGACCTGGGCCCGCCTTTGCTGGGGCCCAGGGACCAGGCTCCCAACACGCTAGGAGGGCAGGAGGCTGGCGGGCAGGAGCCTCCCTTCACCTGGGCCCCAGGGAAGGAAGGACTGCCATATACTCGGAGAAGAGGGCCTGGTGGGCCAGTCCTGTCTTTCACCTGTTTTCCTTCCCATCAGCCCGGAGCCTCTGTGAAGAGAAGAGGGGCCGTGCCTGGGCATTTCTGGGCCCATCAGAGCTTAACTGCCCACCTCCCTTGACAAGGGATACTTGCAAAGCCCTTGGCACAGTATCTAGCTCACGTGTTCTCAGTAGCAGCAAGGCAGTTGGACCATGCTTTGCACCCAGCCCTTGGGAGTGTGAGGGCATGAAGATGCTTTCAAGGTCATCTGGCTGCTTGGGTGGAGAATGGGAAGTGTCTTGGCCCTGCTAGTCACACCTTCATTCATGCTGTACCCAACCTCTTGGATCCAGGAATGTTAGAGTTACAAGGATGCCTGGAGGCCACCTATTCAAAATCATCTAATTGAATGGGAAGCTGAAGTACAGAGAAGGGAGGGGCCAGCCCGGTGGCCTGCAGCATCCTGTCCTTTGTGCTCTAACCTTTTTTCCCTCCCAAGCTGGCCTCTCCTCAGGGCCCGGACCCTGGACGTGGTCAGCCAGGCCCTGCTCTAGTGCTTGGGCTTAAGTGGTTGCCTTCTCCTTAGGGCTCTGCCACCCCATCCCATACCTTCATTCGTCAGGCTTACTCCACCCGTGCTCTCCTGCGTGCAAGCATGCATGGGTTCTAGTCTCTTCCTGGGAGCCACCTCCCTCTCTAAGTCACAGAGTCCAAACCCCACTACTCTGGGGCCTCCCTCCTCCTCCAGGACAGAATGGCAGCCTTGCCGGCGGTGGTTGGGAGACGGGGGGATGGGGACAGGGTAGACTGAGTTCAAGTCTCTTCGCAGGAGGCACCTTGGGTCCTCAGGAATAAATTGCTTCTGCTTGTCCAGAGATGGGCAGACCCGCAGGTCAGCCCCTGAGCTTCAGCTCGGGGCTGAGTTTAGACTGAGTCAAAGAAAAACAGAACATGGGACATTTTCTCCACGCCTGAATCTGCAGGGGCAAACCCATAGCCGGTCCAGGCATATATGCTGATCCATTTTAAAGTGGAGTCAGGGGTGCTTCAGATGGAAGGGACAGCACGAGTAAAGCCCTGCTGGCCAGAAAGTCGACTGAAACCATAACAGATTCTGGTAGTCTGAAAGAGGCATCACAGTTTTGTCCCTGCCCTAGCGGAACTGATTCATTGTGGAGAGGGAAGACGTATGCAAATGATACGAAATACAAAGGAGAGAGTAAGATTCCTGTAATTCAGCGGGAATTAAGAAGAGAGGAAATGGGACTTCTTGGTGGTCCAGTGTTTAAGATTTCGCCTTCCAATGCAGGGGGTGCGGGTTGGATCCCTGCTCTGGGAGCTAAGATCCCTCATGCCTCGTGGCCGAATAACTAAAACATAAAACAAAAGCAATATTGTAACAAGTTCAATAAAGACTTTAAAAATGGTTCATATTAAAAAAAAAAGAGAGAGGAGATGGTATAGGTGCAATCTGGCAGGGCTTCTTGGAGGAGGTAGTATCCTAACTTCTAGGTCTTGCTGGAACCTCCTCGCCTGTAGGACCTGGGCGCATGAGACAAAAACTACATCAGGGGCATGGGGTAATCAATGAATAGATGATCTCACCTTCCCCCCTCCCTCTGAGCTCCGACAAAAGAAGGTAAACCCCACTGGTCCAGTGTGCGCCAGGCAGGCGGGAGGCATATCTCTCTAGATCACATTCTCAGGGCAACCTTGGGAGAGGCATTATTGTTTCCACTTTGCAGCCCAAGAAAGTGAGGCTCAGAGAGGTGAAGTGATTTGCCAAGGTCACACAGCCAGGAGGCAGCAGAATGGGGACTGCACAGCCAGGTCTCTGACTCCAAAGTCAGTGTGTGTTTTTGGCACCATTAACACCTTGTGGGAGACCCAGCTCTTGGCAGGTAAGTGGAGCTGCCCAGTGAGGGGTTGGTTCAGCCTGGGCGGGGGTGGGGGGGTGAGGGGTGGGAGGTGGGGGGGGGTGGCGCAGAGCGGTGGCGGCATTGGCCGCTGGAGGTGAGCGCTGAAATGTCAAACCTGCTTCTCGACTTGACAACTGTTCTTTGTTTGCCAGGCAGCTGTGGGCTGCAGCGTTCCTGGGAGCTGGGGAAGACTGGCTCCCTGCAAAAAGCAGGAGCATAATTGGGCTCCTCTTAATTGATTTGCAAATGTACTGAAGAATTGTGGTAATTCCTTTTAAATTTTACTCCCATTCAAATTTTGGAGGTAAACATAATGAGAAAGGGAAGTCAGCACCATATAATGGCAGGAAAAAAAGGTCTAGCATTTTATTTGATTTTTACCCTCCGCATAAGGAAAGCCAACTCACTATGAATACCTCATTATTTGAATTTCAAATATTTCTCTGGAGTTGAGCACAAAAGGAAACTTAAAAATAATATTAACACACACTCACATATACATACCCCGAACCATTTCTCCTCTTCAATATGTGACCCAGAATGTCCTAGTTCAGGTTAATATAGCCCAACTGCAAGAATCAATCAGCCCTAGATAGATGTGTTTACTCAGAAGTGCTTAGAAAGGAGACCAGTCAAAAGAACATTAATATCTTAAAACATTGAAATTATCTTTACCAAAGGACGTTGGCTATAAGCATTAATATTTGGGAAATCTTTTGTTTTTTGCCTGCCAAGTGTCTACGTTCAGCTGAGCCCAGAGGTCAGGTGTGGGGGAAAGTGAGAAGGTGATGTGCTCAGATGAAAACACAGCATGGTAGAAAGAACTCGAGAACCCAAGTCCTTCATTTATTTACATGACAGTTATTAAGCCGTCAGCACAGAGTACAGATGAAAACCATGGGCTTGGCAGTCAAGAAGACCTAGGCGAAAATCCCTGCTCCAACACTTTATTAACTATGCAGCTCTGAGTGAGTTTTTTTAAGTGCTTGGAGGCCTCAGTTTTTTCCTCTGTAAAATGGGATTGATAATAGTGTTAGGCAAAGAATGACCTCTCAACACACTCAGCACAAGAACAGTACAAAGTAAGCCCTCAACAGATAGTAGTGATGTCATTGCCTTTTCTATGCAGGGTTTCTATGTACCAGGCACTGCTAAGCATGGGGACAGAAGGGTAAACCAAACAAGGTTTACCTTTCCTCCCGAAGCTTATCATCAAGTGGGGGAAAGGGGCAATTACATCAACATCACGTTGCCCAAAAGACTGGGTTTGGATGCTGGCTGAACCCATTTCTTAGCTGTGCAATTCTTAGATCTGGGCAATTCTTAGCTGTGTGATCTGGGCAAGTCAATTAACAACCCTGATCCTGATTCCTCATCTGTGAAATGGTAAGAAAACTCTGCCACTCTTCCCTTAGGGAGGTTATGAAAACCAAGGAGATAAAACGCAGGGAAGAGTTTAGAAACTCAAAAGAGTTCTGCTGTAACATAGTGAGGTCCCAGCTAGGGGAGGTTTTGTTCTGATGTGTTTAACCCTCCCAGGCCCAGGACCCAAGTGGAATCAGGAATGACCACCAAGGAGTCCTCTTTCCTTTTGGGTCAGGTTTTCTGGGAGGGACTCTGTTTATGATTGACCGGCCTTATGTGGCCCATCACATTAGGAGTTTGTATGTTATCCTGAGGACGATGGGAGGCCAGTGGAGGCTGTAAAGTGGGAAAGAGATGGGATCAGACTGAGTTTGGAGAGACAATTCTGACTGTGTATGGAGGAGGATGGGCTGGAGGAGTGAGCCTGGGGGAAGAGGGCTCAGAGTTAAGTGATAAGGACTCTGACCAGCTTTAGTCAGTCTCCTCTGAGCCCGCTTCTCCACTGGCTTAGTCCTTGGTTTGCCATCTTTGGTCTGCTAGGCCCAGGGAGCAAGAATTCTGCCAAGTCACCTTAGCAAGAATCCCCCCAGCTTTGCTATGTAACCAAGTTCCTCTTGGTAATTTTCTATCCATTGACCCTCTCACCCTACCTGCTGGCTATAAATCCCCAGTTGCTCCTGCCGTATTTGGGGCTAGGCTGTACTGAAGTCTTTCTCCCCTACTGCAGTTGCCCAAATAAAATCTGTCTTGCCATTTTCAGCAAGTGTCCGGCACAATTTTACTTTGACCCAGGGCAAATGTCAAGTCAAGCTTAAGAAGATGGAAACGATGGAGAGGCAAGGGCAGGCTTTCGAGGTAGAATAGAAAGATCAGGCAGGGTCGAGGAGAGGAAGGAGTCAGGGACCCATCTCAGGTTTCCTGGTGAAGCAACAGAGACGTAGAATCGGGAGGGAGAGTGGCTTTTGGGACGAGAACACCAAACTTGGTTTTGAACTGTTGGACTTGGCCCAGTTTGCCTTTGATGCAATCTCCTTGATGTTTTCTGTCCAGATGCCACCCTTTGGAGCTTCCCCAGCCCCTTCCCAAGATGACCCCAGAGTTCCCTCTGGGCCCACTTCCCCGTATCAAAACTCCTGTGTCTCATTCTCTCAGGAAGCTGCTCTCCAGGTGCCTAATTTAAGCAGCAAGTCTGGACTAAGGGATGCATGATGCATGGGCTCCTCCACTCAGCGGATGTATTTACATTTTAACAGGGACATTTAGGAGGTAATTCTTTTACCCCAAAGACAATGAAATGAGGTCACAGAGGCGACAGACCAATGGTGGAGGAAAGACTTCCAGAGTGGTGCAAAGAGCATGGGCTTTGCAACCAGGCAAAGTTAAGTTAAAATCCAGGCTCAGAGGAGTCCTTACTCGTAGCTCGGCTGCTTCGCTGGGGGCACTGTGCCTCCTTTGAGAGCTAACCTATCATACCTGGGGCACGCCCCGCACCTCTCTGGGCCTCCACTTCCGCATGTGGAAGGGGGATAGTCATGCCTCCCTCATGAACTAGCACACACATCTTCCCTACCCCTGGAAGTGCCCCTCGTTCCCCCCCACCTCCGGCCAACACACACACTCTTGTCTTCTCCTTCGTGGGTGGCCACCTGCTCACTATACCCCTTTCTCTCCCTTGACCTTTGTGTGTGCTGGATGTTTGGCCTGAATCTCCAGTGACAGAGAGTTCCAGCTGGAAAACTTGTTGTTTCTAAAGATGGGTGGAGAAGCCCACCCCTGTGGCACTGCCAGCTAGGAGCAGCGGAAGCTGGGGCTCGCAGGAGGCGGCCCTATAATTAATCCCCCAGCATTCTCGCCACCATTGTGTCTTCCCTGTTGAGATCAGCCAATTAGTGGTTCCGCACTCCTCTGCGTGGCAGCCACTTATTAGCAAAGACAAAGGCAGCATTGATTCCAATTTGTCCTGCATTTGGCTGTCTCTGAAGTTAGTTGCACAGCAGTGCTGGGGAAGAAATGCAGGGGCAATGTAGAGAGAGTCCCTAAAATTAGTTGAAATAATTTTAGCTCTATTGTGAATGGCTAAACTACATATAAACAGAAGAGAGAAGAAAAGTCTTCATCATGTTAATTACTATAAGCATTAAGAACCCCAACATGAGGCGTACGATTTGTTTGGTGACACTCTGATAATTAAATCATTTTCTCCCATTGAGGCTCCTTGCAGGTCTGTGCCGAGCCTGGCTATTCCTGAGTGGTTTTCTCTGGCTCTGAGGGATGCTTCAAATTCTGCTTCCCGGGTTTCTGAGTCCACAGTTTTTCTTCAGTCCAGGTGAGCTGTGTGATCACCGGGTCTTGGGCCAGCCTGAGACATTTGAGGATAAGGTTGAGGTTGTGGCTGACGTGGACAGGAAGATTGCTCACTGCCCATCTACCCATCCATCCATCCGTCTGTCCATCTGTCCATATCCATGCACTTTTTCATTGATTCATTCAATATGCATCTTCTTTTGTGCAAGGCATTGAGGAGACAGAGATAAATAAGGTACAGTTCTTACCCTCGAGGAATCTAGTTGGGGAGGGGGAGGATAACATGTAAAGAATTACTTATAACACAATGCCAAAAGCCTTATAATGGAGCTATAAACCAAGTACTCTGAGAGCAACGTATTGACAGATTCATTTTGCCCAGGGAGTCATGGAAGACTTCTTGGAGGAGGTGACATTAGAACTGGGCCTAAAAGCATGAGTAGGAGTTTGCTGAGCAGGAAAGTGGGAGAAGGGAAACCCCACCAGGGAGGAAAGAGCAGGAACAAAGGGCCAGCATTTCCAAGAGCTCTGACAGACTCGGGTGAGGGTGAGAAGGCTGGTTTAGGAGGAGTGGCAAAAGCATTCATGACAACCACATATTTATTAAGCACGTACTGTGTACCTGATACTGTGACAAATGTCTTACCGTAGTTATCTTATTTAATCCTCACCTCCACCCCGACCCCAAGATTTATTATCCTCTGCTTGTACTGACGGGGATTCTGGGTCTCAGAATTTACAAAGCTGGGAAGACCTGTCGGTGATGACTCAGAGCTGTGTTCTTTGTCATGGTACCATTGTGCCAGGCTGTGTGCCAGCCTGGGAAGAGCGTGGACGCCAAGCTAAGGAGCTGAGCTGTATTCTGCAGTTGGTGTGGATGCACACCCAAGAGAAGATCCTGACTCTGAGCTACCCGCTTGGTCTGGTTAAGGAGTGAGGGCTCTGTCCATTGCGGGGGTATATGCACATTGGTTTTGCTGCTGGTTCATTCGTCCTCTTGCCTCTGGGGTGTCTTTTGTGCCATATACTTGCCCCTTATGTCCATTGCCCCAGCAGTAATACAATCAGGGACAAAGGTGTGCCTAGTGACTGCTTCACACACTGTGAAACCCTTTCTGTGTGTTACTTCTTCTTGCAACATGGGTCTGACCGTGCCATTAATAATGAGAAGGCTTAACTCTTAGAGATGTCGGGTGACTTGTCCAAGGTCGCCTGGTCTGTGTCTTGGTCCTGGACTCTCACGTGGCTCTAAAGCAAAAGTGGCTCACTCTTCCAGCATTATCTTTCTTCCTGTTCCATCGTAAAACTCACCCATCCTACATCTTTGAGGAGATCACATGGTTTGGAGGAAAGAGATGCTGGAGGATTCTCCTCAGTTTCTCAATGTCCTTTGGGATGTGGGGCTAGAACTTAAAGGAACCTGATCTGATGGGGACCTGAATAGGACCAAGCCAGGTGGGGGGTTAATTACTCCCTCTCAAGTGGCACCATGCCTCTTTCATCCACCACCCCATTTATTTTGCTCTATTGTGTGGCAAAATTTCTCAAAAGAGTTTCTTTAGTTGCTGACTGCAGTTCTTCACGTCTCATACTCTCTTTAACCCTCTTCACTCAGGCTCTGGCCCCGTCACTCAATGGCAATCACTTTGGCCAAGCTCATTAAGTGACCCCATGGCCATTTCTTGCCATCACTCCACTCCTCCTCTCGGAGCCTCTCTTCTCTGGTTTCCATGGTCCCAGTATCACCTGCCTTTCCTCCCGATGCTCAGGTCTCTCATTTTGGGCTGGATCTTTTTCTCTTGCAGAAGCCTCAGTGTCGTGATTCTCTCCTTAGCTCGCTGTGTCCCAGCCACTGGTTTTTCTTCTGTTCTTCCCGCCCAGTGGGTTTTTTCTTTTTTAAAACTACAATTCTCAGTAAGAAATTTATTTTATATTCTATCCAGTGAACCATCCTTCTCTATACAACTGAAACAAAAGTGTAACTAAACAAAATATTAATCCTTACTAGGTTCAATGCACTCTGGTATTTTTAGTCTATTCTGTTCCATTTTATTTCATTTGGAAAATACCCATTTTGACCCACTCAGTCAATTTTGCAACCCATCAATAGGTTTTGGCCCCTCATTTGACAAACACTATTCCAACTTATCAAACTAGTTCCACGTGAGGGCCTTTGCACTTGCTGTCCCATCACCTAGAATGTTCCTTCTCCAGAGAACCTCATAGCTGCCTCCTTCTTTCCTTTCACGTTTCAGATCAAACATCTTCCTCGGGCTTCGCTGGTGGTGCAGTGGTTGAGAGTCCGCCTGCCGATGCAGGGGACATGGGTTCATGCCCCAGTCCGGGAAGATCCCACATGCCGCGGAGCGGCTGGGCCCGTGAGCCATGGCCGCTGAGCCTGCGCATCCGGAGCCTGTGCTCCACAACAGGGAGGCTGCAACAATGAGAGGCCCGCGTACCGCAAAACAAAAAACAAAAAAAACCTTCTTCCTCAAAAAGTCCTTCCCCGACTATTCCGTCTAAAGGATCTGCATTACCTCATCCTTTTCCCTGATCCTGCTTGTCTCCACAGCACCTTTCACTATTGGAAATTAATTTGTTTCTTTTTACACATTTCCTATCTGTCCCTCTGCCCTGGAGGAGAGAATCTGTTTACTATGGGACATCCAGGTCTTTTGCAGTGACCTGCAAAAATACTTACAATGTAGAATGATAGAAAATGAGCTGAGAGACCAAGTTCAAGGGTGAAACGAGGTGAGTCAAGAACAAAGCCAGGGTGTGTCAGTTGGGCTGATTTTGGCTGTAAGTTTTAAACAATGACCCCGTTTATTACCTTATGTAACAGGAAGTCCAGAGAGGGTGACCCAGGGACCTACATTCCTTCTGTCTCTGTTCTGTTATCTTCTTCTTTTTTTTAATCTTCAGACTCGTAGCACTTCTGGGGATCATACCCAGACATCATAATGCCCAAAGGAAGAAGAAAGATCACCTCTTCTTAAGAGTGGAAACTCTTCCCAGATCCCCCAAGCATACTTTCCCTGACTACTTCTTATTAGCTGGAAAGAGGTCCCTTGACCACTCCTGAACAAATCATGCACAAGGGAAACAGAATTTTCATGGCTGGCTTTTACTAATCATATGGGCTGGAATAAATACTGGGGCATCGAATATAATGCTCATGACAGCTGGAGCAAGGTGATATAAATACCATGAAATACGCAGAAATATACATCATGTGGTTCTGTATAGATGCTGGAGGTGGGCCCTAAATTTCACTCTGAGTTTTCCAGCAGCCAAGGCAAAAAGGGGAAGCCAAACTCTTAAAATGTTTACAATGTAAACTGTTAAGAATTTTACAATGCCCACAAGTTTTTTTTTTTTTTTTTTTTTTTTGTGGTACGCGGGCCTCTCACTGTTGCGGCCTCTCCCATTGCGGAGCACAGGCTCCAGACGCACAGGCTCAGCGGCCATGGCTCACGGGCCCAGCTGCTCCGCGGCACGTGGGGATCCTCCCAGACCGGGGCACGAATCCGTGTCCCCTGCATCGGCAGGCGGACTTTCAACCCTGAGCCACCGGGGAAGCTCCCTGCCCATAAGTTTTAAATAAACCAGTTGCTTAGGAGAATCTCAACTTTTTTTGGCGGGTGGGTGCTGCACTGCTGGGCCCTTGGCAGTGACTGTGCACAGTCCTAACCACTGGACTGCCAGGGAATTCCCGAATCCCAACTTTTTCTGATACTGACATCTGAAAATTTCTCCATGAGTCTTCATAAGTAAGATATTGTGATGGACCAGTTCCAGGTCCTACGCCCACATTCAATGCAGTAGAAGGTTCCATACAGCTATTTCTTAGAGTGCTCCAAAGCAAACCAAAGCGATAATCCCAAAACTCTAGCGCCAAAGTACAATTCAAAAAGTGATTCAGGGGTAGGAGTGAGGGAGGGTAGGAGAGACAGGCTGGAGTAAGTAATCTAAGTTATATGTCTGGCTTTCTGATGGTCTACACTGAATTTTCCCCAAGGGTAGAATTTAGATTAGCTAAAAAAATGGATGGGCCATTTGTCTTTCAGGCAGTCCACCATGAATATCATTCCTCTCAGCAAAGTTTTTGATAAAGAAGGGGCAGCAGAGAGTTCGAGGTTGTGTTTGTTGGCGAGGACCCCCATGTACAGATTTTCTCAGATATTCATATGTTTTGATGGTTGGTAGAGCAGATGGGACATTTCTAAAATAAAAGTGAAGCCTCTGATCAGAACATGTACCTGAATGGATGTCACAGATGTGGGTGCTCTTACATTAGCCTCTCCTGTGCTTGTGAAATTGATATTTTAAACCCACATCCAGGACTTTATACCTCTCAAGGGTGACATGTCCCAGCAACCCTAGAGAGTGTTTTGGTGTTTTTTCTACTCTTAAATGTGACCTATTTGCAGATAAATGATATGGCCATTCTATACCTATCCCGACTGGAGTTTGTCTTGTTAACCATCCAACCCAACTGAATCTAGAGTCTGTTACAAAATGTGTTTGCTCCTTCAGCTGCAAGTGTGAGGATATAGAGTATCATCCCTGTCTTAACTGAAGGCTCACAAGTGAGAGGTTGGATAGAGATGTATAGGTTGTATGTATAGGTTGGATAGAGATGTATAGAACTTGGGATGTCAGGGTGTGTGTGTATGTGTGTGCATGGCCCTGTTAGTGTGAAGGTGAGGGTGTTTGTGAATGTTCTTCTCTGTGTGAAGGTGAGTATCTCAGCATCTAAGTGTCCCCACTGAGCAGGTACATGTGATGACAGGGCATCCACATTTGAGTATTTGTGCAAGTCTTTGTCTCTTTAGACGGCTTGTAAACTTCCAAGGTCAAATCATGGGTTTCTTCTTGGAGGGGCAGCTAGTCTCCAGAGATGATGCCTAATAAACCTCTTGGTACTCGTGCCCTTGCATATCCCCTCCCAGCTAGAGCCTGGGCTGGCCCGTGACTCAATTAACAAAGAGAATGCAGAGAAGGAGTGCTGTGCCTTGTCTTGACCTAAGCCTTAGGAAGTCTTGAAGGTTCTCCTTTTGTGCTTTTTGGAGCCCTGAGCTGGTGACCATGCCAGAGAGACCATGTGAAAAGACCACGTGGAGGAGAAGACCAGAGACTTCACAGAAAGGGACAAGAATCTCAGCCTTCCATCCACTGCCATCGAGCACGAGACGTGAATGACCCAGCTTGCATGTCCCTGCCCAGCTCATCCCTAGATGAGCGCATTCCACGAGCAGAAGAACCACCCAGCTGAGTCCAGTTAACCCTCAGCATCAACCCTGACAAAATGGCTGATGTCTTGGGTCCCTAAGTTTGGGGGTGGTTTGTTAGTTGCCATAGAGAATTGAAATACTTGGATAACAGTTACTCTCACCATCTTTCCAGCCCCACACGGGAAACGGCTCCTGACCTGCAGGGGGTGGGGTGTTTTGTGTGAGGGAGTTAGGGGCAGACCAGGTACTGGGGAAGGCAAAAGCCACTTCTCCCTGCCCCTTTCTGTCCTCCCTCTTTGTTTCTCACCCAGCCTTGGTGGGAGGAGCCTGGGCTTGGGCTTACCTTAGTCTAAGTGAATGGTTGGTGCCTGGCGTCTCGCCTGCCGGGCCCCTCAGAGCAGGCTGCAGGCTTGTTGGAATTCCAGCAGCATGCCAGCGGGCAGACAGGCAGCTATATAAGTGGGTAATTTCATCAAGGGGAGAGGCATTCGGCACTCTGCCTAGAATCCTAATGGGTGAGGCCACTCGGAGAATGCACTTAAACCTGGGAGCACAGTGGCCAGGCCCCAGCTAGCGCCTAAGCTGTGGTCCCGACCCTGGGATTCAGACCCATTTGACACTGCAAGTAGAAAAAAAAAGAAAGAAAGAGGATTGGGGATCTACCTACACAAACGTTCCAGAACCTCCTGGAAAAACTCACCTTAAAAGAAGGAGAAGATGGTAAAATCAGTTTGAGGCCGTGGGCCGACTGTGCGAGGAGATCTGAGCTCAGGGACATCTTCTCTTAGAGTAGTTCTCAGCACAGCCCCTGGGCCTGGCTCGAGTTCTGGGGCCAGGAGGCTGAACTAAGAGAGAGAGAGCGAAACACTCCACTTCTCTACTTTCTTAGGCTGCAAGTAACAGAAGCCCCTGTGGGCTGGCCTGGGTGGAAACTATGTTGTAAAGCCGCGGGGTGACTCCCGGAAGCCAAAGATAGGAATGCAGCTGGGCCCAGAGGACCAAGAATCAGGAGCTCCTCCACTTCACACTTCTGTTCCTTTCTCATCTCTCTGTACATCACCTCGCTGTGCTTCCTCATACCCAGAGTGTGGTAGGACACCTCCCAGACCCCAGGTTTATGCGCGTAGTTCCAGTCACCTGCAGAAACCAACTGGCATTTGACAATCCTCATTCCAAATTCCTGGGAGAGAGATCTGACCGGTTTTACTTGACCCCCAGTCAGCTAGGGCTGGGGGCACGGCATCATTACAAAAGTGGCTTCCAGGGCTTACTTCTTTTAATTTTCTTTTTTTCTATTTATTGAAGTATAGTTGATTCACAACGTTGTGTTAATTTCTGCTGTACAGCAAAGTGATTCAGTTAATATATATATACATTCTTTTAAAAAAATATTCTTTTCCATTATGGTTTATCACGGAACATTGAATATAGTTCTGTGTGCTATCGGGGCTTCTTACAGTCAATCACTGACGTCAGGTTCCTGAAGAGTCACTGTTGCGTCCATGATTGCTGTGAAATGCCGAGCATTCAGGGTACTGACCTCGTGGGCCAACACTGTACTTGTACTACAGTGACACAAGCAAGACACCTAGGAAGTAAAATTTCTTAAATTTAAAATTTAAGAAAAAAATTTAAGACCCACTTTCACGGTGGGTCTTGTGAAAGTGCATGGTTGGCCCCTGCATGACCCTGAGAGCGAGCACAGCCTTAAATTTTGCACCCTGGCAAGGGAGTCTGCACCCCTTGCTACATGCAGCAGCGATGCCCTGGATATTGGCACCCTCAGAGCAGACAGTGGATGCCCACAGGGTAGTGCCAGTGCCCTGAGAGGGTGTACCTCTGTCATGTGTGGCGGTGGCAGTAAAAGGGGGCATCATTTCAATGAGTCATGATGTAGCAGAGGCCACACAGTGGTATGACTATACACGAGATACTCCTGGGAGGTCCTGGGGGTCTGGGGAGGATTTAAGGTGGGGTATGTGTGGGTGTGGGTGTGGAATTCTCCTAGAGTGGGTGGAGGGCAGAGCCCAGAAATGCCAACTTATCACTATTACTGTCTGCTTACTCCTACCTCTCAGGCTGGCGTGGCTTGGAAAACATGTCACATCTCTGTGATTCCCAGTATCACACTTTCCCATGCCCACTCTCACCTGGTCATCGCAACCATCCTGGGCATAGACAGGCATCATCACGTCGCATGTGTGTCTGAATGAACCGAGGCTCAAAGTGGCTACGTCACTTACTCAGCAGTTTGCATCACGGACGTCGTAGCTGTTTTAGCCTCCTCGCTGCACGCATAAGGGAAACCGAGGACTGGAAAGTTGCAGTATGTACTCACTGTCCCACAGTGAGCTAAGTAATGGAAATAAATCCCATGGAATTTAATTTCCAACCATTATCTATCTTGCATAACCCAACTGAAGCCTGACTAGTACACCCTGAATTTCCAAACTGGGGACAAACCCTCTCAACCTGATGTGTTCACAGTCAGTGCCCAAACGCTTGTAGACTGTTTTGGCATCCACACCCCATCTTCTCTGCCCGATTCCCCATGCTTCTCCCACCTCCCCAGGCGTCTCTATGATTTTAGTGGTTATAGGGAAGCTTGATTAGGGCTTGGCACAGATCCTGCCCAGCTAGCAGATTCCAGCCGCGTTCCTGGTATCCTTCAGGGCCTCCCCTCACCTTGAAGGAAAGCAGGACAGAGGCCAGCCAGGTAGCAGAACAAAGGGCCGACCAAACGTGGGCACCCTCTCCTGGCCTGACAATCTTTGCCCAAGCCCCAGGTTTCCTGCCAGACAGCCACTGCATTTTGGAAGCTTGAGCTTGTATTACTGCTTTTTTTAAAAAATGATAAATTTTAAAGCAATAAAATGTGCACATTAAACACTTCATCCTAGCTGCAGTAGCAGTGGCTCAGACAACCTTCCAGCGTACTTTTTTTTTTCCTATGGTTTGAAGCCCATTATACATGTTCTTTTTTTTTTTTAACATCTTTATTGGAGTATAATTGCTTTACAATGGTGTGTTAGTTTCTGCTGTATAACAAAGTGAATCAGCTATACATATACATATGTTCCCACCTCTCTTCCCTCTTGTGTCTCCCTCCCTTCCACCCTCCCTATCCCACCCCTCTAGGTGGTCACAAAGCACCGAGCTGATCTCCCTGTGCTATGCGGCTGCTTCCCACTAGCTATCTATTTTACATTTGGTAGTGTATATATGTCCATGCCACTCTCTCATTTTGTCACAGCTCACCCTTCTCCCTCCCCATATCCTCAAGTCCATTCTCTAGTAGGTCTGTGTCTTTATTCCCGTCTTACCCCTAGGTTCTTCATGACTTTTTTTTTTCTTAGATTACACATATATGTGTTAGCATACGGTATTTGTTTTTCTCTTTCTGACTTACTTCACTCTGTATGACAGACTCTGGGTCCATCCACCTCACTACAAATAACTCAATTTCGTTTCTTTTTATGGCTGAGTAATATTCCATGGTATATATGTGCCACATCTTCTTTATCCATTCATCCGATGATGGACACTTAGGTTGATTCCATCTCCTGACTATTGTAAATAGAGCTACAATGAACATTTTGGTACATGACTCTTTTTGAATTATGGTTTTCTCAGGGTATATGCCCAGTAGTGGGATTGCTGGGTCATATGGTAGTTCTATTTGTAGTTTTTTAAGGAACCTCCATACTGGTTTCCATAGTGGCTGTATCAATTTACATTCCCACCAGCAGTGCAAGAGTGTTCCCTTTTCTCCACACCCTCTCCAGCATTTATTGTTTCTAGATTTTTTGATGATGGCCATTCTGACTGGTGTGAGATGATATCTCATTGTAGTTTTGATCTGCATTTCCCTAATGATTAATGATGTCGAGCATTCTTTCATGTGTTTGTTGGCAGTCTGTATATCTTTTTTGGAGAAATGTTTATTTAGGTCTTCTGCCCATTTTTGGATTGGGTTGTTTGTTTTTTTGTTATTGAGCTGCATGAGCTGCTTGTAAATTTTGGAGATTAATCCTTTGTCAGTTGCTTCATTTGTAAATATTTTCTCCAATTCTGAGGTTGTCTTTTGGTCTTGTTTATGGTTTCCTTTGCTGTGCAAAAGCTTTTAAGTTTCATTAGGTCCCATTTGTTTATTTTTGTTTTTATTTCCATTTCTCTAGTAGGTGGGTCAAAAAGGATCTTGCTGTGATTTATGTCATAGAGTGTTCTGCCTATGTTTTCCTCTAAGAGTTTGATAGTTTCTGGCCTTACATTTAGGTCTTTAATCCACTTTGAGCTTATTTTTGTGTATGGTGTTAGGGAGTGTTCTAATCTCATACTTTTACATGTACCTGTCCAGTTTTCCCAGCACGACTTATTGAAGAGGCTGTCTTTTCTCCACTGTATATTCTTGCCTCCTTTATCAAAGATAAGGTGACCATATGTGCGTCGGTTTATCTCTGGGCTTTCTATCCTGTTCCATTGATATATATTTCTGTTTTTGCGCCAGTACCATACTGTCTTGATTACTGTAGCTTTGTAGTATAGTCTGAAGTCAGGGAGCCTGATTCCTCCAGCTCCATTTTTCGTTCTCAAGATTGCTTTGGCTATTTGGGGTCTTTTGTGTTTCCATACAGATTGTGAAATTTTTTGTTCTAGTTATGTGAAAAATGCCAGTGAAATTAAGAAAACACTCGCATTTACCACTGCAACAAAAAGAATAAAATATCTAGGAATAAACCTACCTAAGGAGACAAAAGACCTGTATGCAGAAAATTATAAGACACTGATGAAAGAAATTAAAGATGATACAAATAGATTGAGAGGTATACCATGTTCTTGGATTGGAAGAATCAACATTGTGAAAATGACTCTACTACCCAAAGCAATCTACAGATTCAATGCAATCCCTATCAAACTACCACTGGCATTTTTCCAGTGCACTTTTGAGTCAGCTTTGCCAAGGGAACTTCTATTATCTCCAAGCTCTACAGAACTTCACCTCTAAAGCACATTTGCAAGGGATATATGGTGGGTTTGAAAGAGATGCAAATCAATACTCTTCTACATAACCCTCAGATCAAAGAGGAAATCACAATGGAAATAGAAAAATATTTTGAATTGAACAGGAATGAAAAATTGGAACAAATCAAAACTTGTGGGAAGGCAGTTGAAAGAATACTCAGGTATTCTTAACTTGGGGAAAGAATTCAGGGACCCTGTGAACTTGGTCGGGAAAAAAATATTTATTTTAAATAACCTGGAGCAGAAATTTAGCATTTCTTTCAATTTAAGAATATAGGCAGCAGATTACAATTGTATTAGTGGTACTGTATTTGTGATGCCACCAATAGATGTCACAGATAATGAATCGACACTCTCCATCAATTTAAGGATCCAGGCAATTTATTTTCTGTGCCTTGGTCTCACAATGTGCACTCAGGCTTGCCTAGACACAGGGACACAAATGGCAACAGTTTATGTTTTTTAGTGCTTTATGAGCTATGTTGGCATAAGTACTGAAGAAAGATGCCTAGAATTTTGCCAAAGAAGTGGCATGGGCAGGATTTTCAGGTTGCCATGCATGGAAATGTCCACGGGTGTATCTTGTAAAGAGGTCAATTTACTAGACTCTTACAGCAGTCTGAAAAGGTCTTAGATCCACTATCAGTATTATTTATGTTAAAAAACCCTTTTTATTTTGAATAGTTAAGATTCACAGGAAGTTGCAAGGATGGTAGAGAGAGGTCTAGTGAACCCTTCACCCAGTTTCCCCCATTGTTTACACCTTATGTAAATATCAAAAGCAGGATATTGACATTGATAGAGAGTGTGTATATAGTTCAATGTAATTTTTATCACGTGTAGCTTTGTGTAACCACTACCACAATCAAGATACAGAACTATTCCATCACCACAAAGATCTCAATCATGCTACCGCTTTATAATCATGCCCTGCTTGTGACCGTCTCTACCCTCTGGCAATCACTGACCTATCCTCCTTCTTTATAATTTTGTAATTGCAATAACATTATATAAATGGAATCTTCCAGTATGAGACTTTTGAGATTGGCTCTTTTCACTTAGATAATGTCCTTGAGATCCATCCAAGTTGTTGCATGTATCAATAATTTGTTCCTTTTTAGCATAATATTTCATGGTATAGACGTACCATTTTGTTTAATCATTCTCTGATTGTAGGACATTTCGGTTGTTTCCAGTTTTTTTTTTTTTGTGGTACGCGGGCCTCTCACTGCTGTGGCCTCTCCCGCTGCAGAGCACAGGCTCCGGACGTGCAGGCTCAGCAGCCATGGCTCACGGGCCCAGCCGCTCCACGGCATGTGGGATCTTCCTGGACTGGGGCACGAACCCATGTCCCCTGCATCGGCAGGTGGACTCTCAACCACTGCGCCACCGGGGAAGTCCTATACTGTTATTTTTGAAGCAAATTTCCTATAGATATCATATAGTTGGATCATTTTTTTAACCCATTCTTGCTAATCTCCATCTTTTACTTGGTATATTTAGATAATTTATAGTTAATATTATTATTAATATGTTAGGGCTTAAGTCTGCCATTTTATTTATTTATTTTTGTTTTCTGTTCGTTTTCTCTTGTTTTTTTGTTTCCTTGTTTTCTTTTTCCTGCTCTCCTGTGTGTTACTTGAACATTTTTAAGAATTAATTTTGAATCATCTATGCTATTTTGAGTGTATATCTTTGTATAATTTTTTTAAAGTGGTGGCTCTACGTATCACATTATGTATATATAACTTATCACAGTCCACTGGTGTCAACGTTTGTCAGTTTGAGTGATGCATAGAGAGTGATAATTCTCTTTGTATCCCTCCACTCTCCCCCATATATAATACAATTGTCTTAAAAATTTTCTCTGCGTTAGGTGATTCGCACTGTACAACTTTCACTTCACCATCAAATGTAACTTAGAAAATTCAGAAAAAAGAACGTCATATTTTTACTCTTTTCATTGTTCTTTTTCCCCCCGATGTTCCAAGATACATTATTTTATTGTTTCATTTCTGTATTTCCTTATTGTCTAATCTCCAAGTCATTTTTTAAGGGTATATCTGTTGACTACAGATTTTCTTAGTTTTCTTTCATCTGATAATATCTTGATATCTTCTTCATTTCTGAAGGATATTTTTTCTGGATGTAGGTTCCTAGTTTGATATCTCTTTTCTTTCAGCACTATGAAAAATTGTGCCATTTTCTTCTGGCCTCCATGGTTTCTGATGAGAAATCACTGTCATTCAAATTTTTTCCCCCCTGTAGATAAGGTTTTTCTTTTCTTGGTTTCAAGACTTTTTTTTTTTCTTTAGCTTACAAAAATTTGACCATAATGTATCTTGGTGTGGATTTCTTTGGGTTTTTCCTGTTTGAGGTTGCAGCTTCTTAAATTTATACGTTTGTGTCTTTTGCCTAATTCAGGAAATTTCAGTCATTGTTTCTTTGAATATTTTTTTTCAGCCCACCTACTTTTCCTTCTCCTTCTAGGACTCTGATAACATGAAAGTTATATCTTTTACTAAAGTTCCACAGTACCCTGAACTTATGTTCCTTATTTATTTATTTATATTTGGTCTATTTTCTCTGTTGTTCAGATCTGGTAATTTCTATTGTTTTGCAAGTTCACTGGTTCTTTCCTCTGTTCTCTCAGTTCCATTATTATGCCAATCCACTGAATTTAAAAATTTTAGTTATTGTAAAATGTCCATTTTGTTCTCCTTTATATGTTCTATTTACTTGCTGAGTGTTTTGTTTTTTTTACAAAATTTGTTTCAAATGTGTTTTTAATTGTTTGTTGAAACATTGTTATGATGATGGCTGCTATAAAATCCTTGTCAGATGATTCTAACATCTGTTATCTCAGTGTTGGCATCTGTTGATTATCTTTCTCATTCAAGTTGAAATTTTCCTGGTTCTTGGTATGATGAGTGATTTTTTAATTGAAACATGGACATTTTGGGTAGGTTGTTATGAGAGTCTGGATCTTATTTCAATGATCTATTTTAGCTGGCTTCATCTGACACAGCTCTAGTGAGGGAAAGAGAGTACTATATTGTTACTGTCAGGTGGGGATGAAAGTTCAGGTTCCCCATTCAACATACATTGACATCATAGTGGGGAAAGGACTACTTGTTACCATGGTGTGGGGGTGGGAGTTCAGGCTCCCCAAAAGGTCTTTACTGATACCACCTCAGCTGGAAGAGGTAGAAGTGCCTCGTTTCTGCTCCCCATGTGGCCTCCACTAACATGATGTGGTGGTGGTGGTGATGGTCATGGTGGTGGTAGAGAGGCCTCATTAATTCTGGATGGTGGTGAAAGTTTTGACTCTTCACTAGGTCTCTCTGACACCAACTCTGCAGGAAGGTGGAGGAGCAGCTTGATACAGCTGGGTGGGGGCAGAAGTCCAGGCTGCCCATGTTATCTCCACTGACACAGCATAGAGAAGCCTCATTACCACTTTGTGGGGGTGAAGGTTCCAGTTCCCCACTTGACCTTTTCTGACACCACCCAGAGGGGGATAGGAGAGGGTTGAACCCCTCATTATCACCTGATGAGGATGAAAGTCTAGTCTCCCCACTCATCCTTTGCTGGTGGGTGTGGGAATGGGGCTAAGCTTTTTCTTTGATGTTTGGTTGGAGTAGAGCAGTTATTCTCTAGAAGTTTTCTGTCTTGCTAGGCTGACCTTTCTTGATCCTTTGTCTAAAGAGAGCAGACTTTTCTCAAGGTTTCTTTTATCTTCACCCATTGACATTCCCAGGCTGCCAGCTTCTCCAACACCCAGTGGGTTATATGAGGCAAAAAGAAAATCCAGGGAATTCACCTGAGTCATTCCTTGGGTCCTGAAGTCCCTAGCCAGCTTGTCATCTTCTCTCAACCTTTCAGAGTCTTATATTTGTTTTGCATATAATGTCCAGGGTTTCAGCTATACTAAGCAGGAGGGATAGGGAAAAGTATGTCTACAGCATCTTTCTGGAAGCAGAAGTCCAATCTCACTAAGACAATGACCGAAGAAAGGAAGAAAAAATCAGATCAAGTTTTTTTGCAGATGTTGGGACATTTTGATTACTTTGCCCTAAAGCTATGTCAGCAACTTGGAGAGCCAGTTTGCCTGAAGTTCTGAGCATCCCCATAATTAGTTCCAGGCCTTGGTGTGATTATTAATAGAGTACCTCCATAGTTTGGCCTTACAGATTTTGATTGAGTAGGTTCAACCTTGAAAAAAGAAACTTGCTCAATAAGCTGGTTTTGCGACTCACTTTATCATGAAGGGGGAAAAACAAATTCACTCAACTCATTGATGTTTTCACAATAGGTTTTTTTTTTTTTTTTTGGCTGCATTGGGTCTTCACTGCTGTGTGCAGGCTTTCTCTAGTTGCGGCGAGCGGGGGCTACTCTGTTGCAGTGCGTGGGTTTCTCATTGCAGTGGCTTCTCTTGTTGCAGATCATGGGCTCCAGGCGTGTGGTCTTCAGTAGTTGTAGCATGTGGGCTCAGTAGTTACGGCACGCGGGCCCTAGAGCATGAGGGCTTCCGTAGTTGTGCTGCGTGGGCTCAGTAGTTGCGGCATGCACACACTAGGTTTTGATGTCTCATAAACACTGACCATCAGCTCTCCTTGCAAAACTGGCATATGTTAGTGAGTTAGGACAAACTTTTCAAGGCACTCTCCACAAGATAAGTATTCAAACCACTCCTTATTACAAAATTACCCATTTTGCTTCCCCACTGAGAACACTAAGGGAATCAGGAGGCAGACCCTTCGAGGGGAAGCACTACCAAAATTGAGGCAATGGTTCTGCCTCATTCAGGATGTGTCTGAGCCCGCTTCTGCCACTTCTGCAGTTGTGCAGAATCTTACCTCCATCTGTTCACTTTCTCCAGCCGATACCGTGGTTTGCTCAGAAGCTCATATTATCTTGTTAAAATTTTCTTAACCAGTTACTTCACGTCAGGAAATTTGCATTGAACATCTTATAGGCATCATCATTATAAACATTGTGAACAAAGACCAATAAAATGCCCTAAGCATCAACATCTGTTCAGTCACATACTGTAAGTTAAAGAACCCACTTCATCTTGGTCTCCTGACTGGCTGCTCAAACATGCCTTTTCGAACATATTAAAATGAATTATTTGGGACTTTCCTGGTGGTGCAGTGGTTAAGACTCTGCACTCCCAATGCAGCAGGCCTGGGTTCCATCCCTGGTCGGGGAACTAGATCCCACATGCATGCCGCAACTAAGGAGCTGGCAAGCCGCAACTAAGGAGCCCACCTGCCGCAACTAAGAACCTGCACAACCAAATAAATAAATAAAGTAATTAAATAAATATTATAAAAAATAAAGTGTATTATTTTACAGTTCAGTCTATAAGGGCATTTTTTCTAGCTTGGCTGCCTCTTTTGACACAAAACCTTCAGTCATATCTACAGTCCCTCATCTTCTCTCCCCCTTCCTAATTACGTGGGCTTTTCCTTTCAGGGTGATCTTAACAAAAATGTGATACACATAACATAAAATTTACCATTTTAGCCTTCTTTTAAGTGTACATTTCATGGCATTAAGTACATTCACATTGTTGTGCAACCATCATCATCCTCCATCTCCAAAAATTTTTCATCTTCCCTAACTGAAAATCTATACCCAATTAAACGATAAATCTCAATCCCTCTGTCCTCCCAGCCCCTAATAACCACCATTCTACTTTCTGTGTGTATGAATTTGACTACTCCAGGTACCTCATATGAGTGAAATCATGCATTATTTGTCCTTTTGAAACTGGCTTATTTCACTTAGCATGTCTTCAAGGTTCATCCATGTTATAGCATGTGAAAAGATTTCCTTCCTTTTTACTAGTTCCTTTTTAAGTCTGAATAACATTCCATCATATGTATATACCACGTTGTGTTTATCCATTCATCCATCAGTGGACACTTGGGTTTCTTCCAGATTTGTCTATTGTGAATAATGCTGTTATAGACAAGGATGTACAACTATCTCTTCGAGACTTTGCTTTGAATTCTTTTGTTTATGTACTCAGAAGTGGAATTGCTGGATCATAAGGTAATTCTATTTTTTTTTTTTTTTTGAGGAACTACCATACTGTGTTCCACAGCAACTGCATCAAAAGTATGGAACGCTGCATGAATTTGTGTGTCATCTTGCACAGGGGCCATGCTAATTTTCTCTGTATTGTTCCAATTTCAGCATATGTGCTGCTGGAGCATGCACCCAAGGTGATTTTTAAACTGACCTTGAAGGAGGCTTTAGACACTTTTTAAATTTGCTTGATTGATTGTGCTTTTTCACCAGAGGGTCTCTTTTCTCTTTTTTGAAGTTGCAAAACAAATCTGTCAATTATTATTTAAAATATTATTTTACCCAATTATTATTTAAAATTGTGTGAATTTATTATTATTTTAAGTAACTTTGTCATTTCATAAAAGAAATATATCCTCATTTAAAAGTTGAAGCGCTATAGAAAAGTTTTTTTTTAAAAAAGAGCAAATAATCATCCCAAATCCTACTAGCCAGAAATAAGTAGTGTTAATACTTTAGATACTATTCCAACTATCTCTCTCTGCATATGAGAGACAGAAAAAAATGGGTTGATAGAAATAATTTTATAGAAATGGGATTATATTGTACATATTATTATAAAATAAAAAATTAAAATTAATTTTATTTTAATTCAACAGAAAAAAAACAGAAGGGAAACTGAAGACATGCTATGCTTCAGATAAATATTTCCTTACTCTGAGATATACAAGTTACTAAAGTGCCTTTTATTTTTTATTTATTTATTTTTTTGCGTTACGCGGGCCTCTTGCTGCTGTGGCCTCTCCTATCGTGGAGCACAGACTCTGGACGCGCAGGCTCAGCGGCCATGGCACACGGGCTCAGCCACTCCGCGGCACGCGGGATCCTCCCGAACCGGGGCATGAACCCATGTCCCCTGCATCGACAGGCGGACTCTCAACCACTGCACCACCAGGGAAGCCCTAAAGTGCCTTTTAGATTAAGAAATATATGGAAATCTTTAAAAGATGGGAGCCATTATGTAGATCTTACTTACATAATCCTGTTTTTAAAATTTTGTGGACAGAAGTCTTATCACATTTTAGATAAGGTAATCAGCACCTCACACTTTCTCTCAACCTCTTCCCTCACCCCTTGATTTTAATTGTTTTACTATTTTTTCTTTGTCCAGATTTATAAAGTAGACATTATGGACCATTTACGTTATTGTTCAATATTTATGTGAATTTGGTGCTCACCATGGGGCTTTTTCAAAGTTACCATCTCCATACTCTGTATTTTGATTCCTTCTTGTGTTCTTGAATTTCAACAGAGTATTTTTTTCAGGAAGGATTCAGAGGTACTATACTCCCTGAGTTTCCTCATGTTAGAGAATGTCAGCTGATTGCCTTTATAGTTGAATGATAATTTGGCTGGGTATAATATTCTTATGCTTACATTCTTTCCCTCAGATTTTTCTTTTTTAGCTACTTCTCCATTTTTTTTTTTTTGGCATTGAAGTTGCTATGAGCAGTTGGAGGTGACTTGTTTTATCTCTCTGAAAGCCTGAAGAGTTACTTATTCACCTATGAAGTTCAATAATTTAACTAGATTGTGTCTCTGTTTGCATATTCTGTAACAGTTTTTCCCCCTAGTATATGATATGCATTTTCAATCTGAAAATTTAGTTCTTTTATTTCAGGGATTTTTTTCTGTATTATATCTCTGAGTTAGCTCTATCTTACCTGTGTTGGGTTCTTTATGTCATGGACAAAATCGTTCTTCTTTTGGTGCATTTTTGCTCTAAACTTTTTGTTTTTCTTCTCTTATTGTCCTGGGATGATTTTTTTTCTTCATGTTATTAATTAAATTTTAAGCCCCATTCCTTCTTCTTTCTAATTTATTTGTTAGATTTCATATGTTGTTGTTTTGGTTCTTGATTTTTTTCCCCCCAGCTCCTCATTTTCCCTTTTTATCCAAATCTGCTATTTTGTCTCATCTTTGAGCTCTTATTTTATTGATTCTTACTCTAATTAAGATCTGTAAGACTCACCACTGATGGGAAATATGCTTTTATTTTTTTGAGTTATACTTTTTCCATGTTGAAGTCTTTGTCTGACTTCTGCTTACTTTGTCAGGATATTTAATATTTTACCATCATTTTTGTCTTTTCCTCTACCTTCCTCTTTTCTGCCTCCTCCCTCAGTTTCTCCTCTCTCTCCTAAGCCTTCTTTTTGTAGCATGTTTGACTGGTGACTGTGCCATGTATTGATGGGCTCTTGCTTAATGTGGGCCACTACAGACCTTCT
Organism: Tursiops truncatus; assembly: GCF_011762595.2. NCBI lineage: Eukaryota > Metazoa > Chordata > Mammalia > Artiodactyla > Delphinidae > Tursiops > Tursiops truncatus. The sequence goes on from NC_047034.1 coordinate 154,090,034, forward strand.
GTTTTCTCTAACTCAGTGAGGATTAGTTGAAATAGTTATAGATTTAGGGAATTCCCTGGTGGTCCAGTGGTTAGGACTTGGCACTTTCACTGCTGAGGCCCCTGGTTCAATCCCTGGTTGGGGAACTAAGATCCCACAAGCCATGCAGCGTGGCAAAAAAAAAAAAAAAGCTTTGTGGAAGGAGAGGGATGGACTGGCAGTTTGGGGTAGGTAGACGCAAACTATAACATTTAGAATGGGTAAACAACAAATAAACAACAAAGTCCTACTGTATAGCACAGGAAACTATATCCAATCTCCTGGGATAAACCATAATGGAAAAGAATGTATATATGTGTATAACTGAGTCACTTTGTTGTACAGCAGAGATTGGCATAGCATTGTAAATCAACTGTACTACAATAAAAATAAATAAAAAAATAAAAATAAACAATAGATTCATAGGAAATTGCAAAAATAACATATAGAGATCCCCTGTACCCCTCATCCAGGTTCTTTCAAAGACATGGTCATATGTAACTATATACAGTTCAATATCAAGACCAGAAAACCATTGTAACAAAACCATTGTTACAATCCGCAGACCTTATTGAGAGTTTACCAGTTTTACATGGCCTCACTTATGTGTGTATATTTAGTTCTGTACAATTTTATCACGTGTATTATTCATATAACCACAGGTGCAATCATGATACAGAACTGTTCCATCACCACAAAGATCCTCTGTGCTCTCCTTTTCTTGTCCTATCCACTGTCCTGCCTACACCTCTCCCCCTCCCTAACCCCTAGCAACCACTAATCTGACTTCCTCTGTAATTTTGTGATTTGAGAATTATGTATAAATGGAATCATACAGTATGTGACCTTTTGTGACTGGCTTTTCTTCTCACTCGGCATAATGCTCTCAAGATGCATCCAGGTTGTTGTGTGTGTTGACAGTCCCTTTCTTGGGGATTGCTGAGTAGTATTCCATGGTGTAGATGTTTGTTTAACCATTAGCTGATTGTAGGACATTTTGGTGGTGTCCAGTCTTTGGCTTTTACAAAAAATCTGCTGTGAACAATCAAGTACAGGTTTTTATGTGGACATGAGTCTCATTTCTCTGAGCTAAATGCCCAGGAGTGTGATTGCTGGGTCAAATGGTAAGTGTATGTTTAGTGCTTTAAGAGGTTGCCAAACTATTTCCCAGGATGGCTGTGACATTTTATATTCCCACTAGCAATGTATGAGAAATCCTCATCAGCATGTGGTGTTCGGTATTGTCACTAATTTTAAATTTAGCTTTCTTAATAGGCTGTACGTTGGATTTAAAATGTCACTTCAAGAGTGATGGCTTCACACAGCTATTGCTCCAGGTTTTCCTGAAACAGAGATGCTAAACTTTAGGCTCAGTTGCAGTTCACAACAATAAAACTCAAGTTTAAAATAGCTTTAAGCCATCCTGCACTTTCCCCCCAATTGCTACTACATTGTGATAACATCTTGATAATCCTCAAATCTTCGTGGGGAACTTCAGCGGTTAGAACAAAGTTACCACAACCCTTGATGCTTTGGAGTTCTGAATTTTCCTCATTATCTGGCTGGAATATTTCACTAATTTCAAACTAATGCCCCAGCTTTCCTGTTTTGATCCATGATCCCATTTGAAGATATAACTTTTAAATCATTGTGTTATGAAATGATATAAGAAGAACGAAACCAAAGCCATATGATCCAGAATTTGGGGGTTCCCTGGGAATTCATTATAGCAGGATATTGAAATAAGCATATTCCCACATCTTGAAAATAAAATATTTAACAGAGTATATTTTTGTTAGGAAGTTAAATGATCTGTATAATTAACTTTTATATGTTAAAGGTTAAAAAGAAAAGATGACAAATTTACTTTAAAACATCTAGGTATGCATTTTTCTGTGACCTTTGAGCAGATTCCACCCTATAGTTTTCCTTTCTCTGGTATCCTGGGCTAGCCACGTGGGCCAGTGATGTCAGTGTTAACTGTGCTTTCTACGGTCTTTGCCCTTTCCCTGATCACTTAGCAATATCTAACCCTAATATTATTTTAACTATATATATAGATAGATAGATAGATAGATAGATAGATGTGGACCATTTTTAAAGTCTTTATTGAATTTGTTACAATATTGTTTCTGTTTTATGTTTCTTGGCTGTGAGGCATGTGGGATCCCAGCTCCCCAGCCAGGGACTGAACCTGCACCCCCTGCATTGGAAAGTGAAGTCTTAACCACTAGACCGCCAGGGAAGTCCCTAACTATATTGTTAATACAACTGGGCTCCTGGAAAAATAAAAAGTACTTATTTTCTAGTCACTATCTACATAACACAAAAGGCCTCAGTATCCAGTGTGTGCAGAGTGGGATGTGAATGAGAAGTGAGCTGACCCATCCTATGGAATTCTGGATGGCCCAGGATGAAGAGGCACTGGTTACTGAGCAGGCTAGGGGTGAGGGGTGGAATTACAAACTGGAGGATTTGTTGAGGATTCAATGTGGAATAAATCATTGAATCCTCTCCCCAAGCCCTATTTCCCACTTCTGTGTACATAATGCCAGTACACAGAAGTCTCCAAAGACTATTTGGAGAAATTAAACCCAAGAAATTTGGAACTGAGGTTCAGCAAAATTAACTGAATGTCTACAGGTGAAATAATTCTACCATCAGCCTTACCTCTCTCTGCTTAGTGTGCAGACCAGCTTAATCCCCAACAAGGTAGGAAAGAAGAAGTATTTTCTCCGGAGAAACTGAATTGCCCTGGAGAAAAGACCTCCATGCACTGATTTGGGGAATCCACCAATGCAATGGCTAACTTCCTTCCTCATCATCTTAATATAAGACTGCTGTGCATGAATCTTGCCAGGTCTCTGAATTTTCAGTCAGTTTTTAAACACAGACAATCAAATGTCACCAGACAAATGAGGAAAGCCTTCATCCTGAAAGAGAGAAACCAAAGTAAAAAAGCAAAACTGAATAAAGCAATCTGGGAGAAGCAGAGATAATATAGCAAACAGAAGAAAACTTCCAAAACTGCCACCAACCTAGTTCTAATAAATATTCTCAGAGAGCAATGAGAAGGTATTGCATCTCTAAAACAAGGACAAGATACTATAAAGATCTCATTGAAATAAAATGATAGTTCAAGTAAAAATGAGTGGAAGACCAAGTCAAAGAAATAAGACAAAAAGCAGAACAAAAAGTAAAGGTTTGGAAAATATGAGGATGGTGAGAAGAAACATAAAGAATAAACTCTAAAAATCCCACCTCTGACTAAGAAGTTTCCAGGAAGAAAGAAGAGAAGAAACAGGGAAGGAAACAGAGGAAAAGCTGTATGAAAAAATTTTCCCAAATGAAGGATGCCAGCCTCCTGATTAAACAGGCCCACCTCCTAAAGAGGACACATCAGAATGAGAGAAGGAAGATCCAAGTTAAGGCACATTATAGAGAGGTTCCTGGGATTAGGAGATTCCCTAAAAGCTTCCAAATATAAAACAATACAAAATAATTCATATGCAAAGGACTAGGATCAGAATGACATCAGACTTCTCAGTAGCAACGTTGGGTACCAGAAAGCAGCTGAACAATAGCGTCAAAAACTTTATGGAATATACTTTTCAACCAGGAGTTTTATACCTTGCCAGGCTATCAGTCCAGTGTGAGGGTAGAATTAAGACATCTTCACCTAGCCACAGACAGCTTGCCTGCTTAAAACTCTTTTATAGAAAACACTGAGAAAGTGTCCCAGCAAATGTCATGTCATGGCATCCAGGAAATAAGGGATTCAATTCAGGAAAGCACTGAAGAGAAGGAAGGTACAGGCTGACAGCAGAGAGGACCACCAGCGGGGAGTGGAGGAGGAGGTTGGAGATGAGTATGTGGAAAGAATTAAGAATACGCATATGGAAAATTTTGCAAGTGAAATAATTTTTAAAAACTACCCAAAAGCCTGTACATGAAAGGATATGTAATTGTACACTGCTCAGCTCTGCAGTGAAACCACAAATAATTTGCTGTGTGATCATACTGTTGCAAACCCTTACATTGGTGAGCCGTCTTTCCTTTGCAAGTAAGTGAAAACTCAAAGTGGCTTAAGCCTTAAAGGGAATTACAGTATTTTGCTCACATGATTGGCAACTTAGAAGGTAGTTTAGGCTCCAGATGAGGGTTGATCCAGGGGTTCTCCAAAATTTTTAATTTCCATCATTCCCCTTGGCAATATCTATTCAAAGTAATACCGGCTTTCCTCATGGGTGCAAGGTAGCTTCCAGTACCTTCTAGGAGTGTCTAGGGTTCAGTCCATCAGGGAGAGAATACTTCCCTAGGGGCTTCTGCAGAAAAACAAGGAAATTCTATCCCAGTTTCCTCCAGAAAGCATCTCATTGGTCAATATTGGGTTACATGCCTTCCCTTGATCAATCACTGTAGCTTGGGGGATGGGGTTTAGCCAATCAGGGCCCAACCCTGTAGCCAGAGATCATGTCAGTTTCCAAGGAAAGTGGTGACTGTGTAGGGGAACAGTGGGTACCCAAATGGAAATCAAGGTACAGTTAAAAGAGGAAAGAGAATGGAGGTTAGGTTGCCAACAAACAGCAAATATCTATTTTACAACACCAATTATTTAACTAAAACTTGTGAAATAGCTGGAGGGGGCCATACAGATTGGTGGAATAAAGGAGCCAAACTGACATCCATCATAATTCAAAATCAACAGAGAATGTCTGAAATTTATGGATCAATAGATAACTGTTTAAACATATTATTTAGACACGTGGAGGGAGCTAGAAGAAAAAACAACTGTTAGAGTTATAAAGAGTTATAAGTCACTACATCTGGACAGCTAGTCTGGGGAGGGGGTGGAATAGGGCAGGGCATTATGATTTTTCATGAGAAGCTTTTTGTATGATTTGATTTTAAAACTATGTTCAAATGCATTACTTTGATTAAACATTTAAAAAAATCTCCAAGCTGTCATGAAAAAACCATGAAATTATATGAAAGGGAAAAGCAGGAGGTTGCCGACTTTGCCTTGTGAAAAAGTACAAAAATTCAAAATGGCACCCCAGCCATTTTTTAGTTAAATCCACATGCCATGGATGTGTGCAGTGTTCTGTGATTTCCCGCACCTCTAGCACACTGCTACATATCCCCGGGGAAGGGAAGAGTATGCCCTAGTTTGAGAAGTATAGATTAAGACACATCAGGACAAAGAATCTGAAAGGTTTTAAAAAGGAAAAACGCATACTTTACCCTAGAGGAAAACCAAGGCCAGGTCCCCTGTGAGCATAACACAATACAACAACACAAAGAAGAGGCTAAAAAGATGCTGGCTTTGGGGTGCTGTCAAGAGCTCTGCCCTGGCACTCTTCTTTCAATGTGGGCCAAACTCTGTTACATTGTCCTTCCTTTTGTCACAGACAGTTTCACTTCTTGTATTGTTTCTCCTTAGACCATACATGCTGCTCCAGCAACGCTCAAAGGCCTTTTCTTTAGTTTGTGTCACCAGCTTGATCGAAAACTGTTCATTCCTCCTGGGACCCTGGACCCAGCAGGGTAGCATCATGTAAAGAGACATATCTGGAGCACAGGGGCACACATACAGGATGGCCCCCTTGGGAAGACTTAGGTGTGAAAGGACAGACCACAAAGACAGAGAGTAGTTGAGGCACTACAGTCTTTCCCGGCTGCTGTGTTTGATAACCTCCAAATTATAAAGGCAAACCCCATTATTGATGACAAAGAGTGACCAGATAGGGTTCAGTTTTAAAAACGAGTGACGTTCTGTTTCAACAAGGGGAGACTCGTATATAACTTTGAGGGCAAATTACGTCCAAATTTAAGACAAATCCTTTCATGGGACTTTCGGTTTCACAGCCATAAGGCAAAACATTCTTTGCTGAAATGGCATCTTGGGAGCAGTGAGGAGTTCAGCTGCTCTTCACGATGGTGCTAAGGCTATGTCTTCACTTTGGGTTGAGTTAGCATGTCTGCAGATCATGGGAAGCAGAGACCGAAAGTCTTCCTCCCCCCACCCACACCTACCTCGGCCCCCTCTTGCTGGACCCCAGAGGAGACTGGGATGGGGGTGAGGATCTTAACTAATGTAGGGAAGGAAGATAGAGACAAACAGTTCTGTTGTGGAAAGGGAACTGGTGGTTCCAGCGATGCAGCCCAATGGAGCCCAAGGAGGGAGATAGCCCTCTGCACTGTAATTCCCTTTTGCTCCCCCTAAGGCTTCAGTAAAATTTTGTTAAATGTTACCATCTGGTTTACAATCTGGTTTCTGTGCTTGGGATGGGACTTTTAAGAGAGCAGAAATAATCCAGAGAAATGCAACACAGGAATGAAGGAACAAGTTGACCAAAAGTCAGACAGCTACTTAATGTTCTGGCAACAACCAGGGCTGCTTTGAGGGGACCTGGGACCTGGGACATGGAAGTATTCCTCAGGGATTTTTAGAGATCGTTGGGGAGAGAACCTGAGAAAGTGAGTCTTTCTTACAGTTAAGCTGTTTGGGGACTCAGACTATCGCTACCTAGATTTTCAGGGGAAGGATGATTTTTGGAAGGCTGTAGAACTTGGGAGCATGGAGGGCTTATTTTTAAGACCTTGAGTATAGTTGAGGGACAAACTAATGTCTTAACCGTTTGTTTCTCTAGTTCAGTATTTTCCCAAATTCTTAATGGAGAGCCATATAGTCAATGAAGGATATCAAAGACCACAGCCCACACAAATGCAGGTACCGCATTTCAATGCAGCAGGTTATCTGTACTGTACCCAATACTGCAATTGGACATACTCACTGAGCCAGTTCAGACTGGACAATTCCCACGAGCTCAAGCCTCATTCCCAACATTTCAGCTGAAATCCCTGACCTGCTTAAGTTTGAACTCATTCATATTACATTCACTAACTTCGACGCCCAAATTATTACCAGCAATTCTCACTGACTCCTGGGAAAACCCTGGAGTCCTTTTTTAAGGGGGCGGGGGGAACAGAAGCAGAAGACCACAGAGAATTAGAGAAAAGCAACCAACCTTTCCTTCTTTCTAAATACGTATCATTTCAGTTAGACTATCAGATTCTTTGCATGAGTCAGACGTTTAATGCCCACATTGGAATTTTGCATTTTGTGTGGACGGCACACCCCTCCCACAGCATGGCAGATAAGATATTAATTTACTGGTAAAAATCCAAAACCCACAGAAAAAACCAAACTCACACAAAAGTTTTGATTCAAATTGCCATTGTGAAATAAGAAAACCCTGAGCTAAGGATTGCATCCAATTAGAATTATGTTAATGGAATCCCAAATTCGTCTCCCCGATTTCATTGATTGAATCCCCAAGTTTTCACCCATCATTTTGCTAATACACAGAATGCTGGCCCCAGAGAGGGCTGAGTTTTCAGGGAAGTGGCCCCAGCCACCTGGAACCCTCACAGAAGGGAGTCCCTCCCTGGTGGCTTCTGAGCGGCTGCTCTGAGCGCCAGGAGGAGAGGGGTTCCACGGGGGGCTGGGGAAGCCCTTAGCAGATGGTGTTTCTTCTTTCCCTCTCTTGTTTAGAGCAGAGATTCCCCCGGGGTTACCGGCTCTCAGCAGCTGAGCTTTGGAGTTTGATCTCCTCTTTTCTCTCTGACCCTCTAGTCCACAAAGGCCCAGATCTCTTGTGGCTAAAAAATTTATAAGAGCCTAGTCCAGGCATTCAGTGGGAGGTGGGAACTTACAACGTTCCAGCACTGCCTTTGGTATCAGAGAGCCTGACTCTACTGTTTATCCTCTGTATGACCTTGTGCAAATGATTCCAACTTGGACCTGAAATGCGGGCGTAACACAGTCCTAGCTCACGGGTGACGATTAATGAGGTGATGTGTGTGTGTAGCCCTTGGCACACCGCCTGGCACAATGGCGGGCCTCCTATAAATTACAGTTATTAATATCACTTCCTGCTGGGAAGTAAGGAAACGGGAAATCATTTAGCTGAGTCTAAAATATAAAATCAGTACTTTCATATTAAAGTTAATTAATGATAGCAATTGTTAGGCCAAGACCCTGTTGGCTCTCATTTCTGGCTTGTCCTAGAGCAGAAACAGAAAAAAAAAACCCAAAAACACAAGACTGAATTGTGTAAGAACGTATTAACTCCCAGTTAATCAATACATAACTAAGGTATTCTTTGAAGCAGGCCTGAAAGGCAAAGTAGACATTTGACTGACAGACAAGGGGCCAGTCAGGATGGCAAATATGTAGCTGATATCCTGTACTCCCCTCCACTTCCTGTCCTTGCTGCCTATCCCCTGCCTAGGGCAGACATCTTTAATCAATCATAGCATCTTATCTTGCTAAACCTGGATTCTGCCTTATGATAGTTTTTCTTCTTCCGTTTTTCTGTAGTAACGTATTTTAAAGCAAATCTTGAATATTGCATCATTATAATCCTGCAGGATACAGTTCTTAAAAAAATGGATGTTTTCTTACATAACAACAAGGCATTATCTCACCTAACAAAATTAACAACCAAAAAGATCCTTTGTATTGTCTAATACCAGGTTCATAATAAAATTTCCCTGATTGTCTCGAAATATTTAGGATTATGTTTAACGCAGCTGTGGACCAATAGTCAGAGTTTTTAAAGCATGGGTCAGAAGCATCTGCAGGCTGCCCTTTGAGGAATGGAAAGGAGGGGTTTCTCCTACCACTGGTTGGCTTTGCGCTTTCAAAAGCTTGTTCCTGGGGGTGGGAGCATCTATGGTCTATCTTCCTCTCTGAGGATTGCTAGTTCCTTGAATCCTTTGTTCTGCCAGGAAGCAAGGAGGTCTTCTTATAAATAGGACTCTGGAACTCTGGGGTCCCAAGGTTTTCCAGGGATGACCCTAGCTGATCAGGCCCTGCTGTGAGTGGTGATACTAGTAGGGGGTTGTGGGTGTCCTCAGCTTCCAGGAAGTTGCTGATCCTACCCTGGAGGGCTGGTCATGGGAGTTAGATCTCCCTCTGCTCAGGCCGTCTCAAGTTATCTATCTGTCCACTCTGCACCCCAGGGAGCAGGTGTCCTGTGTGCTTTGGAATCAACTGCCGGTGTGGCAGCAGGGACCGGCATGGATTTTCCATTTCCTGAGCACGTCTGCGAGGAGATTGGAGACTCAATTTCAGGATGCCTGGGCCTGCACAAAGGCAGTGACAATGGCTGTTGTCTGGGAAATGGCCTACTGTGGAGATGGGGTAGGGAGGCAGCAAATTAGGGACTGTTGATTCCTTCCCTGGGGAGCTGAGACTGTGCTCTGGCAGACAAAGGTCTGATATAGTACAGGACACACTGAAGTCAGAGAGAACGTCCTGGGAGGAGCCATAGAGCATCTCCACTGAGACCTTGGTCCTTAGGGTCTTGCTGAGGTCAGGGGCTCAGGTGGCAGGACAGGAATAGGAGCAGGGCAGCCTAGTCAGGGGTTGCAGGGGTTCCTGGGAAACTTTGGGATGGAAAAAGAGATCTGAGGGTTTGTACGTTGACTTCCCATTCTTCATGACACTGCCTTAGCCCTTCTAGGGGGAGTAGGACATAGATTTTTCCTGTTTCTCTCTCTTTTTTGTTTCTTTCCCTCCCTCCTCTCCCTCCTCTCTCCCTCCTCTCTCATTCCCTTTCTTTTATGTCCTCATTCATTCATTTATTCACTCATTTATCCAATGTCAACTGTCAAGGTTCTTCCTATGTGTCGGCCACTGTGCCCAGAGTTTAGGATAAGATGGTGGAAAAGATAGACATGGTCCCTGCCCTCATGGGATTTACAGGTTAGGGGAGAGATGGACACCAACCGAGATAATACATAGATAAACTCAATGGTTACAAGTTGTAGTAAGGATTATGAGGAAAATAAAAGGGCTGAGATAGGACATTACACTGTGTTCTACCTACTAGTGGTGTCTGTTAAGCTCTGACCAGCTCCCTGCCCTTGTCCCTTGCTTCCCTCACAGGTGTGATTTCTTACCTTCCTCTGTGACCATTGGCTCTGTGTTGAGCCAGCTGCCAGGGCTCCTCCCTGACTGCAGGCAGGAGGGATTTCAGAGCTCTGGGACAACCCTCTGGGACTCTGATCAAGGTCAATGTCTTGACCTTGAGCCCCAGACCTATTTCTGTGCCAGAGAACCTGTCTTTTTAAAAAAATTTCTAGGTTTTTATGGAGATATAATTTACATACAGTGAAACACACAGATCTTTAGTTCTGTCCATTTTTGCTTCATGTGTTCATAAGCTCTGTTATTAGATGCATACATATTTGGGATTGTTCTGTCTTCTTGATTATTTGACTCTTTTTATCATATGAAAATTTCCTCCTTTCCTCTAGTGGTATTCCTTGTCTTGAATCTACTTCAACTGTTATTAATATACCCTTTCTTTTAATTAGTGCATCTTTTCACTTTTAACCTCTCTGTGTTTATATTATTATTTATCCACTTACGTCACCCAAAAAATTAGCAATTTTAGAATATTTAACACTAATACAATATTTTAATCTAATCTACAGTCATTACTGCACTTGCCCCAAATCTTTTTTAAAAATTTTTATTGGAGTATAGTTGATTTACAATGTTGTGTTACTTTTTGCTCTACAGCAAAGTGCATCAGTTATACATATACATATATCAACTCTTTTTTAGATTCTTTTCCCATATAGGTCATTATAGAGAACTGAGTAGAGCTCCCTGTGCTATACAGTAGGTCCTTATTAGTTATCTATTTTATAGGCAGTTGTGTGTGTATGTCCATCCAAATCTCCCAGTTTATCCCTCCCCTCTCTGTGTTTTTATACTTAAAGTGTGTGTCTTATTATAAAAGGATATAATTGGGTCTTGCTCTTTTATTGTCAGATAATTTCTGCCTTTTAATTGAAGTGTTTAGTTCATTTACATTTAATATAATTATTGATTTGGTTGGATTGAAAGTACCATTTTGCCATTAGATATCTGTTTTTTCCACTTTGTTATTTTAAAATTTTCTTCCCTCCTTTCCTTTTTCTTTTGGATTCTTGAGAATTTTTAGTATTCTATTTTTATCTCATCTAGTTTTTTAAAAAATCTATATCTCTTGTTAAATGATTGTTCTAGCTTTCTCTTTCTGGACCTGGCTAAGGAGGAGGAGCCATTATGGGAGTTGACATCCAGCACAACAAGGACCGAAAGTTTCCACGCAAGGAGCCCAAGAGCCAGGACATCTACCTAAGGCTGTTGGTCAAGCTGTACAGGTTTCTGGCCAGATGAACCAACTTCACCTTCAATCAAGTTGTACCGAAGAGGTTGTTCATGAGTCACACCAACTGGCCACCTCTGTCCCTTTCCCAGATGATTTGGAAGATGAAGCTTCCTGGCCGGGAAGGCGAAAGAGCTGTGGCTGTGGGGACTATAACCGATGATGTGCATGTCCAGGAGGTGCCCAAACGGAAGGTGTGTGCTCTTCGAGTGAGCAGCTGCGCCTGGAGCTGCATCCTCAAGGCCGGGGGCGAGATCCTCACCTTCGACAAGTTGGCCCTGGACTCCCCCAAGGGCTGTGGCACTGTCCTCCTCTCTGGTCCTCGCAAGGGCCAAAAGGTGAACAGGCATTTCAGCAAGGCCCCAGGAACCCCGCATAGCCACACCAAACCCTATGTACGCTCCAAGGGCCAGAAGTTTGAGCGTGCCAGAGGCCGATGGGCTAGCCGTGGCTACAAAAACTAACCCCAGATCCTACCGTGTTATTAAAAAGATTTTGGATGCTAAAAAAAAAAAAAAAAAAAGATTGTTCTAGGAATTGCAATATGCATTCTTAAATCATCAGAGTCTACCTTGAGTTAATATTATTCCCCTTCACTTACAATGTAAGAATCTTACAACAGTAGATTTTAATTTCCTCCCTCTTTTGTTCTATTTTTGACATTTATTTTTGTTTTTACATATGTTAACTCCCACAATGTAGTATCATTTTTTGCTCTAAACAGTAGTTTTTCTTTTAAGGAAATTAAGAATTAAGAAAAGTCTTTAACACTGACTCATACTTATTACTATTTCTGGCGTACTTTATTCCCTGATGGGGATCCTAGTTTCCATCTGGTACCATTTCTCTTCAACCTAAAGAACTTCCTTTAACATTTCTTATAATGCAGATCAGCTAGTGATGAATTCTCCCAGCTTTGGCTTATTTAAAAATGTCTCTATTTTACCTTAATTTTTGAAGGATTTTTTTTCTGAATATAGGCTTTTAGGGTGAAAGTTTATTTTTTTTTCTAGCACTTTAAGTTCTCCTTGCCTTCTAACTTGTGTCTAGTGGTAAGTCAGTGATAAGTCATATATTTTTATCTTCATTCTCCTATCTGTAGGCGTTTTTGCAGGGGAGAGGGAACTGTTTTTCTCTTTTTTTTTTTTCCTGAAATTTTGTTATGTGCTTTGATGGTGTTGTGTGTGTTTGTGTGTGTGTTTACACTGCTTGGGGTTTGTTGAACTTCTTGGATTTGTGGGTGGACATAGTCATGATATATGAAATTTTTTCAGTATTTTCAAAAATTAATATACTTTATTTTTAGAGCAATTTTAGGTTCACAGCAAACTTGAGCAGAAAGTCCAGAGTTTCCACATATCCCTTCTTATCATACACACACAACCTCCTTCACCATCAACATTCTGCATCAGTGTGGTTTATTTATTACAGTTAATGATCAACATTAACACTCTCTGACTTAAATCACAGCAAGGTCTTTTTGGACCCACCTCCTAGAGTAATGAAAATAAAAACAAAAATAAACAAATGGGACCTAATGAAACTCAAAAGCTTTTCCACAGCAAAGGAAACCATAAACAAAATGAAAAGAAGACCCACAGAATGGGAGAAAATATTTGCAAACGAAGTGACTGACAAGGGATTAATGTCCAAAATATACAAACAGCTCATGCAGCTCAATAACAAAAAAACAAACAACCTAATCAAAAAATGGGCTAAATAGACATTTCTCCAAAGAAGACATACAGATGGCCAAAAAGCACATGAAAATATACTCAACATCACCAATTATTAGAGAAATGCAAATCAAAACTTCAATGAGGTATCATCTCACACCACTCAGAATAGCCATCATTAAAAAAATCTACAAACAGTAAATACTGGAGAGGGTGTGGAGAAAAGGGAACCCTCCTATACTGTTGGTGGAAATGTAAACTGGTACAGTCACCATGGAGAACAGTATGGCGGTTCCTTAAAAAACTAAAAATAGAGCTACCAGATGATCTAGCAATCCCATTCCTGGGCATATACCTGGAGAAAACCATAATTCGAAAAGACGCCTTCACCCCAATATTCATTACAGCACTATTTACAATAGCCAGGGCATGAAAGCAACCTAAATGTCCATCGACAGAGGAATAGATAGAGAAGGTGTGGCACATATATACAATGGAATATTACTCAGTCATAAAAAAGAACAAAATAATGCTATCTGCAGCAACATGGATGGACCTAGAGATTGTCATACTGAGTGAAGTAAGTCAGACAGAGAAGGACAAATATCGCTTGATATTGCTTATATGTGGAATCTAAAAAAGTGGTACAAATTAACTTATTTACAAAACAGAAATAGACTTACAGATGTAGAAAACAATCTTATGGTTGCCAAGGGGAAAGGCGGGTGGGCTAAACTGGGAGATTGGGATGGACATATACACACAACTATATATTAAATAGATAACTAAAAAGGACCTACTGTATAGCACAGGGAACTCTACTCAGTTCTCTGTAATGATCTATATGGGAAAAGAATCTAAAAAGAGTGGATATATGTGTATGTATAACTGACTGACTTTGCTGTAGAGCAGAAAGCAACACAACATTGTAAATCAACTATACTCCAATAAAAAGTTTTTAAAAACGATCAACATTGGCACATCTTTATCAACCAAAGTCCATAGTTTACATTTCAGTTAATTCTTTGGTGTTATGTATTCTAAGGGTTTTGACAAATGTATGACGTATTCACCATTACAGTATTACAAAGAGCAGTCTCACTGCCCTAAAAGTCCTCTGTGCCCCACCTATTTATCCCTCCCTCCCCCTAATTCCTGGAAACCACTAACCTTTTTACTGTCTCCATAGTTTTGCCTTTTCCAAAATGTCATATAGTTGAAATAATACAATGTGTAGGCCTTGCAGAGTGGCTTCTTTCACTTAGTAATGTTTTTAAGTTTCTTACATGTCTTTTCACTGCTTGATAACTTGTTTTTTTAATCACTAAATAATATTTTATTGTTTGGGTGTATCACAGTATGTTTATTCATTCACTTATTGAAGGACATCTTGTTTCCTTTCTAATTTTGTTTTTCTTCCTTTAATTAATTAATTTACTTTTGGCTGCGTTGGGTCTTCGTTGCTGCGCGCGGGCTTTCTTTACTTGCGGCGAATCGGGGCTACTCTTTGTTGCTGTGCGTGGGCTTCTCGTTGCGGTGGTTTCTCTTGTTGTGGAGCACGGACTCTAGGAGTGCGGGCTTCGGTAGTTGTGGCACTCGGGCTCAGTAGTTGTGGCTTGAGGGCTCTAGAGTGCAGGCTCAGGAGTTGTGGTGCATGGGCTTTGTTGCTCCGTGGCATGTGGGATCTTCCCGGACCAGGGGTCGAACCCGTGTCCCCTGCATTGGCGAGCAGATTCTTAACCACTGCGCCACCAGAGAAGTTCTGGCTTTCTAATTTTGGCAATTACGAATAAAGTTGCTATAAACATTCATGTACAGGTTTTGGTGTAAGTGTAAGTTTTCAACTCATTTGAGTAAATACCAAGAAATGTGATTGCTGGGTCATGTGGTAAGGCTATATTTAGCTTTGTAAGTGACCGCCAAACTGTCTTCTAAAGTAGCTGTACCATTTTCCATTCCCACCAACAGTGAATAAGATTTCATGTTGCTCCACAAACTCACCAGCATTTGGTGTTGTCAGTGTTTTGGATTTGGCCATTCTCAAAGGTGTATAGTGATATCTCACTGTTGTTTTATAGAGATATCTCACTGTATATCATCTTTGGTGACAATTCTGTTCAGATACTTTTCCTATTTTAAATTGAGTTGTTTGTTTTCTTATTGTTGAGCTTTAAGACTTTTGGGTATATTTTATCAGATACATCTTTTGTAATATTTTCTCCCAGTTTGTGGCTTGTCTTCTCATTCTCTTGACAGTAATTATTAAAAAAAATTTTTTCAACCCCAGTCTCTCTCTTTTCTTTCGTAGGCTTCAATTCCATTTATGTTACACTACTTGGTATTGTTCCACAGGCCATTTTCCCATTCTTTTTTTTCTGTGTTCTTCAGCTTTCATGGTTCAAGTGCTGTGTTTTCAAATTCACTGATCTTTAAAAAATTTTTTTCCAATCTGTTGTTTAACTCATCAAGTTAAGTTTTAATTCCAGAAAGTGCATTTTTCAGTTCTGTTATTTTTATTTGGTTCCTTCTGTAGTTTGCATTGTTCTATTGAGATTTCCCATTTGTTTATTCACTACGTAGTACTCTCCTTTAAATCCTTAAACATATTTATAATGGCAGTTTTAAAGTCCTTTACTGCTAATTCCAACACCTGTGTCATCTTTAGGTCTGTTTCTACTGGTAAATTATCTCCTGGTTATGGGTTACACTTTCCTGTATAACAAAAAGGGTATACTTGACGTGGTGGATGCTGTATTGTTGAGGTCTATATTTTTGCTGTCTTCCTTTAAAGAATGTTGTGTTTTTCTTCTGAGAGGCATAGCTAATGTACTGGTACATCAGCTTGGGTCTGCCATTTCTTGGTTTTAGGCTTTCATAGGGTGAGTCTAGACTGGTCCTTAATGTCTGGTCTCCCTTGAGTCTCTGCTGAATGCCCGGGCTGTTCGGGAAGATCTCTCCACTCTGGACGGTCAGACTCCACAATCTTGCAGCACCGTGTGACCTCCAAAACCTCGCAGTATGCCAGGAGCTTTTCTCTGTCAGGCAGCACAAATTCTCACTCTGTACGTACCCAGCTTTGTACCCAAAGACTCAATAAAACCCCTATGCAGAATCTGGTTCTCCTGTTCTGTGCCTCTTCCAACTCTCCTATAACCTGCCCCACAAATTCCAGCTGCCCCGGCAGCCTCAAACGTCAGTCTTTTTTCTTCCCCCAGCAGGACTTCTGCTCTCTCTCTGGGCGCCACTCTCTGTGCTGAGGTCTGGAAAGTGCCCACTGGCAGAAAGCTGGGATAAATGTCAAGCTCCTGTGTTTTCCTTTCTCAAGGTTCACAACCAGTTAGGAGTTAGAGTGTTGCAGACATAAAAGCCAGAGAGAACCATGAAATCTTATTGCAACTCCATTTCCCTTATCCCTCCTCCAAGCATGGCTCTCGTGGGGCCATTTTCCTGCAGGTGGGAATGAGGGAGAGGAGCAGGGGGCCAATGGGGGAAAGGGAGTCTGGAGAAGGCAGTTGGGGTATCGCCTGCTATATTTTGTTTACAGCTTCCCAGTGGGGCCCCAAAGAAGGAGGCAGCTGTGTGTTATTGAGCTTGTAGGAGAGGCAGGGAATGAGGGGGGTGCTGGGGAGTGCAATTAGCCAATGGTTTGAGACTGATGAAGTGGATAATGAGAGGTGCTAGGACAGATTTCTGTGTTAAAAAAGGAGACGGCGGGGAGAAGCCGTTGCACATTAATCTGCTCAGGTCTGATCTGTCAGGAACTGACTCCCTGCCGAGAGGACCAGGACCAGGACCAGAGGATTTGCAGGCTGGGCCAACACCTCCTTCCCAGGCAGCCTTCTTGGGGATTCTTATCATCCTCTTCCTCATGATTAACATCTATTGAGATCATATGGGCCATGTCTTATGCCAAGTAACTCTCATGATTTACCTCATTCCATGTCCCAAACAACTTTATGAAGTCGACTTTGTTATAACCCATTATACAGATGAGCAAACTGAGATGCAAAGAGGTGAAGGACCTTTCCTAAGTCACACTGTTAGTAAGTAGTGCAGCTGAGTTTCTCCCGTGGTCTGACACCAGAGCCTGATGGACACAGTCTTGGTCTTGACTTCAGGGTCAAGGTATGAGTGCAGGTACGTTTGACCTCAGTCAGGTATGCAGGTATACCTGCAGGTATGTTTGACTCCAGTGCAGTCATATTTGACTTCAGTGATTGTCCACAGAAGGGAAGGGACACATGTTCCTAGCACCTGCTGTGTGTGAGGCTCTGGCTACATTCTGCACCAAGCATGTTACATTTCTTCTGTTTTGTTTTTCAATTGTTTCTAATAACACCCAGTGAAGAAGATACTGTTTTCACCTTAATTTTACAGAGGAGGAAACTGAGAATGTATTAGAAAAATGAAATAGCTTGTCCAAAAAACCAAATCTAGCAAGTTATAGAACAATGTTAAGATGTATTAAACTTCTAACCAACAATTATATAATGAACCCTTACTACGTGCCAGGCTTTATTCTAGGTATTAGAGATACAGTAATGAATAGGAGAGCCAAAATCCTGCCCTCCTGGAGCTTATGTTCTACTGGGGGCAGAAAGGGAGCACTGGTAGACGCAGTAAGCAAATAAACCAGGTGGAGGTAAATGATATAGAGAAAACTAAGGCAGGGAAGGTGGGAAGGGAGGGTGTGGTGTGGAGGATGTAATTTTGTATAAAACGTCGGGAAGGATGCACTGAGAATATGACTTTTATGCAAAAACCTGGAGGAGCTGAGGAATCCAGCCCTTGGATATGTTATGGAAGAGTATTCTAGGCTAAGGGGACAGCAAGTGCAAAGGGGTGCTGAGTCGCCCAACTCCACGGACAGCTTTCATGAAAGCCACCATGTGAAGAGTATCTCCTGGGATTGTGTAGCGAGGGGGCTGGTGTGGGGGACAGAGGAGATGTGGCTGGAGCAGAGTGATGGAGGGGAGAGTAGGGACCATCAGTCAGAGGGGTAACTGCAGCTGAGTGTGTGGGACATTTTTGCCCATCATACGGACACAAAGTCTTCTCGATGGGAACAGAGAAGTGTTTGAGAGATGATCTCCAGAAGGTCAGCCACTCTGATAGCCTCCAATTTGCCCCCGAGTTTAGCCTTCCCCTTGGGTCCTGCCACCCCCATGCCTCCTGCCTCCCGGTTGAGTGATCTCACTTTAAAGGCCTAAGTATCCCACCAGCTCTCTCCCTTAGCCCAGGTGAGAGCCAGACACGGTGAAAAAACTCAATACATGTGAGAGAAGAGGGAACCTTGACTGTGGGCAGACGCCTGCCTCTGGGGCTGGGAGGGGGGCAGAGGAGCACCCACCTCAGAGTGGTTGCAAGGTTTGAGTGAGGCGATGCCCACCCGGTGCACTGGCGGGAGGCCATTCTCTCACCTTACACCGGGGCTAGCTCTGTGATACATGACGATCGCTTCCTTTATCCCCCAGGAGTTCCCACTGCCGGGAGCTCCTCCTCTTTCCTCTCCACGCGTCAAAGTCCTATGTGCCAAATTTGACGTCCTCTAAGGAACCTCCCCAACCCTCACTGATTACCATCTCCAGACTCCAGGCAACACGTTCAGTGGAGAGGCAAGGACAAGGGTTTTGGCTTCAGACAGGCCTGAGTTCCCAGCTTGCCTCTGCCTCTGGCTCATGTTAGAAAAGTCACCAGACTACGTAAGCCTCCGTTTCCTCATCCATAGAATAGCATCTTGTCACGGAGGCATTTTGAGAATAAATGAGATGATGTAAGGAAAGCACTTAGCACGGTGGGCTCAAGTCAACGTTACTACGAGCACTTCAGTACGGATCCCACTACTCTGCTCTCAAATCTTCCACCCAGAGTTTACCTAGGCCAGAGGTTGGCAAACTTTTTCTGTTAAAAGGCCAGGCAGTAAATAATTCAGGCTTTTCACACCATTCGGTCTCCGTTGTAGCTACTCAGCTCTGCCATCGCAACGCAAAACCAGCCATAAACAAAATATACATGAATGGGTGTGGCCACGTTCCAATACAACTTCGTT
This sequence comes from Tursiops truncatus, assembly GCF_011762595.2. NCBI lineage: Eukaryota > Metazoa > Chordata > Mammalia > Artiodactyla > Delphinidae > Tursiops > Tursiops truncatus. The sequence continues at coordinate 154,109,008 of NC_047034.1, forward strand.
TAATAAACAGGTGAGAGTCTGGATTTGGCCCGGGAGCCATAATTGGCTAGCCCTTGATCTATATCAATCCCTTCACTTAACAAAAAGAGGAGAAAGAAGCCCAGAGTCAATAAGTCACCCATCCCGGGGTGGCTGAGCCACCCAAGCGTGGAGGGAGGCCGGAAGCCTGATTCTCCATATTCCTCCCTGAATTGTTTTCTTCCTGTTCCATGTGGGTTAGCTTTCTCTCCCCCATTGGTTTGTCAGTTGCACACAGGCTAGTTACTCATTAAATATTCGTTGGATTGGTTTCATATAACAGTACATGTTTGACACCTCTTGGAAGCTTCTGGATATGTCCTTTGGAGAGAGCTGTGAAATCAGAGGTGAGGAATCACGGGCTGGTTCAAAGTCCCCGGGTGAGTCAAGAGTTCCCAGTTCCCAGCACTGGAGGACACTGTCAGCACGACAAGGACAGCCTTACTTCACCAGCGAGACAAGGCTCTGCAGCCGTGAAATTCTTCCTTTGGTTTCTCCAAGAAAACAATCCTCTGAAAAGAATCTCGTCTATTAATGTGATTATTAATCTGGAAAAAAGCCCACTTCTCAATAAAATGAATCTATGACAAGACAGATGTAATAAACCTGTTTAGGATTTATGATGTGCCCAGGCAGCGTTTTGCAAAAGATAATGTTCCCCTGTAATGTTGATTTGCCGGATGAGAACCATGTAATTTATTCTGTCAATGTACGTAAGAAATGTTATCTGTGTGGGGAATGACTGATGGCCTCATGAAAGCTGGCAGGGAAACAAATAAAACAATTTGGGTCTTAAAAATATAATCACCTAATGATCTTGTCCCAGCGTTTGTGACGGGGAGAGCAGGATTGGGAGCTGCGGCTGCCATGAATTTGCCGTCTGGACTCGGGACAATTTACCCTTGAGCTTGGCACCAGAGGGCAGCAGGGAGCCCTGAGAACCTCTCTTGGCTGTCCAGCGTCCTCCCTCTGGGCCTTTGTCCAGGCTGTTCTGTCTTCCCGGCTATTGGTCCATCTATCCTTCAAGGCCTGGCTCAAAGGGTCTCTCCTCCATGGTGAGCTTCTGTGCCTGGAGCTCTGCTAACATATACCTTGGCAACAACAGGGATTTTCCCTTCTTAGGACTCTTGTAGTCACCCTCCGGGCCTCTTTTAGGCCACTCAGCATTTGCTCCCTTGAAGTTGAGTGATTGATGTCATCTCTTTGAGACTAGAGCCCATCTTGGTTCAGCATCCTCATTGGCAGGGTCATTTCGTGAGTGTCCATGAGTGTTTGCTGAGCAAATTAATATTCAGAGTTAGAGCTACCATTTGCCAAAGAGTTCGAATGTGTCAGGCACTGTGCTAGGGGCTTTACAACTTGGTTACATAATGGAACCGACCTAGGAGGTGGGCACCATCATTGTTCCTTTTGTACGTAGTGGGAACTGGGGCTCAGAGGCCATCTGACTTATTCAAGGTCATATATATCTAGCAAGCAGAGGATCCGGCTTCCAAACCCAGACTGCAGAGTCTACTGTGATTGGATATGAACTTACTCTAAATACCCTCTCTGTGCTGATCGCTCCCTTCTGAGACTCTTTCCCCCCTTGGTTTCCATGTACTATACTCATCTGGTTTTCCTCTCAGTATTCTGACAACTCCATAGGGGATACCTTCTTTGCAGTGCCCTGGAGCACTGGTTGAAAAGTCCGTGGTGGGGGGGTGGCCAGCAAAGGGTATGGAAAAGGCATAAATGGGGTGTGTCTGAGGCAAGGCCACATGGAGGCCTAGGCCATGAGGCTGGCTCTGGCTTGGACAACATGGAGTTTTGAGGAGAGGCCAGAGAGTAGGACTGGGGAGGCAAGGCCTTTCACTAGATCAAGGCCAGCTGGGAAGTAGCTGGGCATCAAAGGGCAGTCCTGGGGAGGATGTGACGCCAGATGTACGGCAGGGAAGCCTACACCCCAGGCCTAAGGTCTTGTAGCAGAGCTTAGATCTGGGGCAGCCTGGGGCTTTGCCAGGCAGGCTTAATGCTGCCAAGGCTGGGCCATTAGGCCTTGAGTCTGGGGAATGTGATTGCATCATTTTGGAGCCTGGTGAGAAACAGAATTCATCCTGGATGATTCGAATGTAGAAATTCTTATGAACATACTGCTTATAGAGGTATGAGCAGAGTTAAAGGAATCAACAAGGGGCCACCCAGAGAGGCACAGCAGCAGAGAGCTCACACCACTTAGGGTCAAAGAGACAAAGGGAGGAAATAACGTTACTGGGGCCCAGTGAGAGCTGGAGCCGGTGGGGATGGTGAGAGCGGTTGGTCACAGAGGGATGTAGCTGTTTCCAGAGGCATGGCACCAAAGCAGGAAGGAGTGGAGAAGAAATGACCCGATCTCTCTCTCCTCCTACCTTGCAGTGACTCCCACTGGTTGAACCCAGTATCAGGGTCAGATTCCTGGGTCAGGGAGCAGGTTAGAAAAGGAAATAGAGTTGATCTGGGGGACTGGCCAGCACAGTGACTCACTGTTGAGTCTCCCCGGCTGGGCGCTGAGGGTGTATCTGGAACCTCAGTGCAGAACTGACTCACGTACTGGTTGGTCTACCATGAGAAGAGGTCGCTTTGGGATCTGGGAATGCAGAGACAGGAGGAAGATGGGCAGCCCCCCGTGGAGATGGAGGCCTCCCTACTTGGCTCTTCTGTCTTTGTCTTGCTTGAACTTCAAGGAAGGATTGAGCATGGAGTATAGGCTGTGAGGAAGCTGAGACCATGACTCCAGACCTAGTTTCCCTAAGGCTAGAATGCGGGCATTGGATCAAAGCAGCAACTCTCAAATGGTTTTCCAAGGAGCTCCAGAGCTTAGTGGAGATGTCCCAGGAGTTGGTGGGTATGTGAAGGGGGAGGCCAAGGGAGTGGGCTGAAGGAATCCTAACGAATGCTACTCCTGCCAGCTGGCTAAAGCAGAAAACCTTCCTTGCGTCTGACTTCAGGAGAGCCACTTAGATGAGCTGGACTTGAGCATTTCAGCCTGGATCTGACTAAGGCCAGGGAAGGAGGTGTGGTAATTATAAAAGCTTTCGGCTAGCCGAGAATGTGGTCCATGATGTAAGAGGCAAGACTTGGGAGTCAGTTAAGGCGAATCCCAGGCATGACCTAGAACGGCGGTCCCCAACCTTTTTGGCAAAAGGGACCGGTTTTGTGGAAGAAAATTTTTCCACGGACGGGGGATGGGGGGGACGATTTCAGGATGATTCATTTATTGTGCACTTTATTTCTATCATTATTACATTGTAATATAGAATGAAATAATTATACAACTCACCATAATGCTGGCAGGAGGTGGAGCTCAGGCGGTAATGCAAGTGATGGGGAGCGGCTGTAAATATAGATGAAGCTTCAGTCGCTCACCCGCTGCTCACATCCTGCTGTGCAGCCCGGTTCCAAACAGGCCACAGACCAGTATCCGTCCATGGCTCGGGGGGTGGGGACCCCTGACCTAGAAGATGCTATGGACCAAGCTGGGGAGCCGGGGGTGGTGGGGGGGGGAGAGAGAGGAAATCCAAGTATCATTCAATGGAGAGAGAATATAAAAACATATCCAGCAAAGTGTATTACTTTAAGGATCTCCTGGCTGAATGCTAAGTTTTCTTGTCTGATGTGATTGTTTCTTCAGGCACGGATATAAATGTCTCCAAGGTGGGTGGAGAGGACAAGTTCTAACCAAATTCTCTGATGCATAGAGATGCTGACCCTCAGGGAGACCACCTGCTAGCCAGCTCAGAGCTTCCCAGGCCGCCTTAGCACTCTCCTCGTCCTGAATAAGGCCCTGTTTGGATCTTCCCCGCTGGCTGGAATCTCCTGCTCTCTGCTGGCTTGTATTTGAGTCCTGAACAGTCCAGTTCAGCAACTGTGGCTTCTGCCAGCCCAGCTCTGGCTTCCACTTTTTGGATCTTCTCTTTTTCCTTATTTTGTAAGTGTCACCATGTTGGTATCCCTCAGGGCTGACACCTTCCCTGAGCAATGCTCTCCCAGTTTAAAAGATCTCACCTCTGACTCCGGGTCTCAGACCTCCCCCCTACTCCCACACAAGTCTTCTTACCCATCTTGCCAGGACCCATGTAGTTCCAAGCACAAGCCCTCAGTCACAACCACAGAGGGATCTGCTTTTTGCTGCAATGTGCATGGAAAGAAAAAATCGAAGCAGCGTTACCCAACACCCTTGCGTGTACAAGGTAGTTTCATTTGTTTGAACGTGGCTTACCACGATAACTGCGTAACATTTCTGGAGCAATTACAATGTGCCAGATACTGTGCTAGGTTCTTCACACACACTATTTTAGCCTTCTGAGATTGTGCTTTTATTACCCTCAATTACAGAAATGAAGAAACTGAGGCTCAGAGAGGAAGCGCCTTGCCCAAGGTCACACAACTAAGAAGTGATGGAAGCTGGGTCTTCTTATTGGAGTCTATGTGCTGAACAACCCTGCTAACCATTGTTTGGGTCTGGGGCGAGAAATGAACAGTCCCTCCAAACCTCTGAGAGGGCTCTTTTCAGCCACAAATTGAGCGAATGATACAAAACTGTGACAAGCAATGCAGAAAGGCTGATCAATAAAACACCGTCTGCAAGAAGCAGAGCAATTAGGTGAAGAAATGGAATAGCTTTCCAGTCTCTAAAATAATGGGGTCATATTAATTTAAAAATATTTTCACTTCATTGTCTATGATAAGAAATCCAACTTTGATTCCTTCTGCTTGGATCACTCCTTCCTGACCCCTTGCATGACTGGTCTTTTCTCATCCTTCAGGTCTCAGCTTGAATGTCACCTCCTCAAAGGAGCCTCCCACAGTCCTCCAAACATAAAGCAGGTCATCCCCAAGGTTCTGTGTTGGCCCTTTGCTCTATCATAGCAGTTCTTTGCATGGCAACATTTATAATTGCATGTGTGTGTGTGAGATGGTTCTGTCTCCCCTACTAGACTCTAAGTTTGGTGAGGCTAGGGACCACACTTGACGCATCTACCCTGTAGACCCCACACCCAGCACCGTGTCATTCAAGCAGCAGGTGCCTAGCTAGCATTTGCCAAAAAGACAGATGAATAAGTGTGGTGTATTCTTATTTACCAGCGTTCAGAAATCTTATTTTTGAGTTCTCTGATCTTATTTAATAACAAATCACTTAAGAACAATTTGATATCTATTGCAATATGTAAACTGGGAAATCATGTAAATGTGGTTATTACTTTCTGGCTGTCAGTGATATCTTTGTTTTCTTGGGAGGGGGAGAAACAGAATAAGAGAAAGAACAATGCACGGGCAGTTGGGAGATCTGGGTATGAGCCTTGGGTTTGCTGCTTACTAGCTGTGTGACCTTGGGCACGACCTTTTCCCTCTCTGGTCCTGAGTTTCCTCAGCTGTAAAATGAGCTTGGACCGGCAACTCTCTAAGAATTCTTTCAGCTGTAAAAGTTTAAACTCTGAGAATTACATAGATTGCACATGGCTGAAATGATTGGATTTGGGACATCAAAGCATGTTTTGGGCTACACTAGCGCTGAAATGGCATTTTGTTGGGGTACAGTCTCAACCTAGAGTCTGGATGACTTCTCTTGTTGCCTTCAGTGTGGCAGGAGTCACCCAGTCCTCTCTGTGCAGTGCTGGGAGCCATGGTAGAGGACAGAGCTACACCCCTTCCTTCCCGATGGGGCTTGTCATTTGTCTGCCTCATCCTCAGAAACCCTGCAAAGCCTGGTAAGAAAGAAGCTGCAAAAAAGGAATAATAATTTCCCCTCTTTTATCCTCCGCTGCCATCTCCTCATCCTCAGACCACAGAGCATCCAGTCGCTACTCAGTGACTGGGCTGGAATGAGAGTCGGAGAGGATAGGGCTGAGCTTCCAGGCTCTGTGGCCTGAGGAGCCTGGAGGAGCCTGGGGGGTCGTGGAGTCTGCCTGGGCCAGTGCTACAATGCCTGTTAATCGGTGTTTAAGTGGGTTCATCAGTGTGGAGTAGCGCCTGCTGCTGCTGAGCTCAGCCCGGGCCGAGAGAGCTGGGAGCTGGTGAATAACATCTTACTTAGCAGAAACTTCCCCTCCGTTGGAGCATGTTTCAGAGGAGTTTGATTGGAACGAGGATTGATGTCAGTCCTGCAAGGCAAAGGCATCTGAAGCTTCTGCCGCAGCCACCGCTATAAAACGAGCCATTTGTGGTGACCGAGAGATGCACGCAGAACACTGCAGCACCCCACATCTCTGCACCCCACCCTGGCCGTGCAGCCACAAGGCTTGTCCGTCCCAGGTGGGTAGAATGGACAGTCCTGGGAGGACCAGCCAGCGGGAACCTTGGTGCCTTGGAGATTCCTGGGCATGTTTTCAGCTGAGGAGCCAATAGACCAGGGCTCAAATTTAGAGCTGCCACCTCTTAGCTGTGTGATCTTGGGCAACTTGTGTAACTTCTCATAGTGTTGGTAGACTCATGCCCGCCACAGAGATATTAATTCCTACCTTGGAGAGCTGATGTGAGGACTAAAGGAGCCAGGGTGCAGTGGGTTATGGGAACTAAGACATTTCCTGACAAGGAGTTGGCCCTAAGCCCACCTGAGACCCCATCTCACTCCTGTCCTAGGCTGAGATGGGGATGTGGGAGGGTTGGACAAGGAGTGTGAGCAGGGCTCAGGAGACAGTTTAGGAGAGGCCCTTCCTCCTCCCCCAGGTGGTGGGGGCATGGGTTCACTGTGACTTGCCTCCAAAGCTTTTGCTCCAACCCATGGTGAAGAATCAGACCCTGTCTGCTCTCAGCTCCCAAAGGTGGGACTGGCAGGGCCTGGTGGCTCCAGGGCCAGGGCTATCCCCAGAGGTCCGGGTTAGAGAAGGCTGGCTGGCCTTCGTAGATCTGTCTGATGAAGGGTGATAAGAAATAAAATCTCTTCTTTTCTTCAGTGGTTTAATCCTCCGCTCTTGCAGGGATCCTCAACGTCCATGTCTGCGTATGCAGCTGTTAGAGGAAGGGCTGGAGGGTCAATCGGGAGGCCTGTGTCCTAATCTTTCCTGAGGACTCAGCTCACTCCGAGGCCTTGGACCCTCCTCTCCTTGTTGGCCTCAGGGACCCCATCAAAGGCCCAAAGCTATGATCTCCAATGGCTGTAACATTCCCTAATTTTGAATCTGAGCAAGGAAGAGGTTCTGTGTCATTGTCTTCACAGCCCTGGCCAGAGCCGCAGCTCCTTCCTCAAGACAGGAATCAAGAACCAAGGCCACATGATCTGCAGCTGCAGAGGGACAGGGCCCTGAGAGTGGGCTTCATTGCGTCTCTAGTGAAGGACTTTGTGAGAGCCTCTGAATGGGGCTTGGAGCAGTTTTCATGTTTATTTTTAAATTTCTTTGGGGTGCTGCTTTTAATTCTTCTCCTTCTTTGGCCCTTTCACATGGGAGCTAGATGACAAGGCATGGCACGATTGTGTTTGCCCAAGTGCAGATAAGATCAGTCTTGGCAGATCGGCTGAGCCCCAGCTCCTAAGGAGAAATGGAACATAATAAACAGGTACTGGGGGGAATAAATAGGGAGGATTAAATCCTAACAAAGGCAGGAACATCTGGGACATACAAAAGCTTGTTCAGAGAATTGCCTGGGAGAGAAAGAAATGAAGAAAGCAGCCCACTTCACTCTTACCTGGCTCCCTTACTGGTCTCCACGAGCACGACGCACCCGAGGGATGCCTCTTGAGAAAATTTCTGCTCCTGGAGGATTCCGGATAGCAAAACTCTGGTCGGGCCCCCAGCTGTCCCTGCAGCAGAGGCCAAGGAGCACGCAGGCCCCAGCCCCTCATGTCAGCCCTCACTGCTCCTTCCCAAGAGTTACTTCACCCCCCCCATTGGGGATTTCCTGCTCAGAAAGCCTTCTTGGGCTGCCCAGAGATAAGCAGTGCTCTTCCCTGCATAGTGTCTGGGCTGATTCCCTCTGGGCCTGCTTGCCTGATAGAGTGTGAGTTCTATTTCAGCTCCTGGTTGGCTGAGTAGACAGGGGGAAAGAAAAGAGTATCTTACATGAGTCTCCTGGACTGATCTACTTCTCTACAGCTATACTCCTACTGCCCTGGGAATGGCAACCGTTACTTATCCCCAGTAAGATTCTCTTAACCATCCTCTTGCTGCCTGTCCCATCCTCCAATTGATTCTCAATGCTGAGACCAGACAGATTTTAACAAAATGAAGATCTGACAATGTTAGGCCCCCACTTAAAACACTTCATGAAAGAAAACATGTTCAGAATGGCAGAGTAAGAACCTCCCCAAACCTGCTCCTCTATAAAAGCAATAAGAACACTGGAAAAATGGTCAAGATCTACATTTTCAGAGCTCTGGAAGTTAATCAAAGTCTTGCAACAATCCAGAGTGTTTATTCAAGAAAAATGGTGTAATCTCAGCAGAACAATGAGCTTTGTGGCCATTTTTTTTTTTTTTTTTTTTTTTTTTTGTGGCTGTGCTGGGTCTTCGTTGCTGAGTGCGACTTTCTCTCTAGTTGCAGTGAGCGGGGATTACTCTTTGTTGTGGTACACAGGCTTCTCATTACGGTGGCTTCTCTTGTTGCAGAGCACGGCTCTAGGCGCGTGGACTTCAGTAGCTGCAGCACGTGGGCTCAGTAGTTGTGGCTGGCGGGCTCTAGAGCACAGGTTCAATAGTTGTGGCGTGTGGGCTTAGTTTCTCCGCGGCATGTGGGATATTCCCAGCCCAGGGATCAAACCTGTGTCCCCTGCATTGGCAGGCAAATTCTTAACCACCATGTTGGCACGGTGTCTCCAAGGGAAGTCCCAAGCTTTGTGGCATTTTAACTTGCTCTATTCCCATGCCTCTTTCCCCAGCTCTGTGGTAGCCTTGAGAATCAGCAGCACCACAACCACAGTAGCTGTGAAAACCCGCAGCCTAGCTGTCACTGAAGGGGGAAGTATGAGTTTGGAGATGCCCAGAAGCTCCATCGTCAGAGAACTGTCATGATTTGACTTGTACAGCAGCTCCCTGGAAAAGTCTAATTCACAGGACTTGTCTTTATTTGATCTGACTCAGAGCTTTCTCAGTGAGACACTTTATCTGCAGAGCATTTGTCAAAAATAATAATAGGCAATTGTTTAACATCACACTTACCTGAGATGGTGATGCCTGCTGGGCAAATAGGAGCCTGGCCCCAAACCTTAAATCTCGTGAATGAGATGTCCATAGGGAGCTTTGAAAAGTTCTGACATACTCCTGGGGATTAAGAAGGCTACACACACACATGTGCAGGGCTGTGTGTGTCCCCAGGACTGACTTGAGAAGGCCCCAAGCTCTTACTTCTAGCAGGTCTTGGGACTCTGAATAAGCAGGAAATGAAGCATTCAGGCAGAGCTGTAAATTACCAGAACCTTGAAGGTGTGCATCAATACATACACAGAGCCCCTCAGAAAATGATGGGAGAAATTTTATTGGTTGAAAGCATTAAGGAAAACTCTGTTCAATCATTAGATAATCAATAAGCTAACTGAGCAGAGACCTCAGAGTCTGCACATGACAAGGAATATAGACTTTACAAAATTAGTTCAGAAAAGGCACTAAATCAACAGTAACAGCAACAACAACAATGAACAACAACACTGGCAAGCCCTGGGGTGGGAGAGATCTGATTTCCAGAGTTGCCATATTATATTATATAGAATGTTTAGTTTTCAGCAACAACAAAAAATTTGAGACATGTAAAGAAAGGGGAAAATATGGTCCATATACAGGAAAAGAAAAACAGTCAATAGAAATTCTTCCTGAGGAAGTCCAGATGTTGGATTTACTAGACAAAGACTATAAATAATCTATTATAAAATGTTCAAAGAGCTAAAGGAAAACTCTTACAAAGAATTAAATAAAAGTATGAGAACTATGTGCCGTCAAATAGAGAATACCAAAAAAGATTAAAAAAAATACATGCACCCAAAACAGCCCCAAAATACATGAAGCAAAACCTGATACAACTGAAGGGAGAATAGACAACAATAATAGTTGGACACTTCAATACCCCACTATCAATGATGGATAGGACGACTAGGAAGAAGATTAACAAGGAAATAGAAGACTTGAACGACACTATAAAGCAGATATCTGCAGAACACTTTGCCCAATAATAGCAGAATGTACATTCTTATCAAGTGCACATGGGACATTCTCCAGGATAGACCACACATTAGGCCATAAAAAAAGCCTCAAGAAATCTGAAAGAAGTGAAAGTATGCAAACGATGCTCTTTGCCCACAATGGAATAAAATTAGAAATCAATAACAGAAGGAAATGTGAGAAATTCACAAATATATAAAAATTAAACAACACATTTCTAAGTAACCAATGGATCAAAGAAAAAAAATCACAGGATAAATTAGAAAATACTTTGAGAAGAATGAAAACAAAAACACAAAATGCTAAAACTTATGGGAGCAGTGTCTAGAGAAATTTGTAGCTATTAGCACCTATATTGAACCTATTTGCAGGGCAAGAATAGAGAAGCAGATGTAGAGAACAGACATGTGGACACAGGGTGGGGGAAGGGGAGGTGGGATGAATTGGGAGATTGGGATTGACATATTTACACTACCATGTATAAAGTAGATAGCTGGTGGGAACCTTCTGTATAGCACAGGGAGCTCAGCTTGGTGCTCTGGGGTGACCTAGATGAGTGGGATGGGAGAGTGGGATGGAGGTCCAAGACGGAGGGGATATATGTATACATATAGTTGATTCACTTCGTTGTACAGCAGAAACTAACACAACATTGTAAAGCAACTGTACCCCAATTAAAAAAATAAGAAGATATGTCTTAAACGAATAACATAAGCGTCCACCTTAAGAAACTAGTAAAAGAAGAGCAAACTAAACCCAAAGCAAGCAGAAAGGAGGAAATAATAAAGATTAGAGCAGAAATATATGAAATAAAGAATAGAAAAACAATGGGGAAATTTAATGAAATCAAAAATTGGTTCTTTTTAAGTATCAACAAAGTTGACAAAGCTTTAGGTAAACTGGCCAAGAAAAAAGGGGAAGATTCAAATTATTAAAACCAGGAATGAAAGAGGATGTGGCATCACTACAAACCTTACAGAAATAAAAAGGATTATACAGTGATACTATGAACAACTGCATGTAAACAAATTAGATAATCTAGGTGAAAAGAACAAATTCCTAGACAGATACCACTGAAACTGACATAAGAAGAAATGGAAAATCTGCATAGAGCTATTATAACTAAAAAGATTGAATTAGTTATAAACAACAACACATTCAATAAAGAAAAGCCCAGACATGGAGAGCGGACTTGAGGACATGGGGAGGGAGAGGGGTGGGCTGGAACAAGGTGAGAGAGTGGCATGGACATATATACACTACCAAATATAGAATGGATGGCTTGTGGGAAGCAGCTGCGTAGCACAGGGAGATCAGCTCGGTGCTTTGTGACCACCTAGAGGGGTGGGATAGGGAGGGTGGGAGGGAAGGAGACGCAAGAGGGAGGGGATATAGGGATATGTGTATATGTATGGCTGATTCACTTTGTTATACAGTAGATGCTAATGCACCATTGTAGAGCAATTATACTCCAATAAAGATGTTGAGGAAAAAAAGGGGAAAGAAAAGCCCAGGTCCATGTGGCTTTCCTGGTGTATTCTATCTAACATTTAAAGAAGAATTCATATCAATCTTTCACAAATCTTTCCAAGAAATAAAAGAGGAAGAAACACTTTCCAACTCATTCTATAAGGCCAGTATTATCCTGATACCAAAAACAGACAAACACATTGTAAGAAAACTACAGACCAAAATCCCTTATAAATATAGACATAAAATCTTCAACAAAATACCAGCAAGATGAATCAAGCAATATATAAAAGTGATTATACACTATGACAAAGTAGGGATTATTCCAGGAGTGCAAAGTTGTTTTAATATCTGAAAATCAATCAATATGATGTACCACATTAATAGAATGAAGAAACTAACAGAAACTAAGAAACTAACTCAACAGATGCAGAAAAAGTACTTGACAAAACACAATTTCCTTTCAGATAAAAGCACTCAATAAAAAAAGGAGTAGAAGGGACCTTCCTTTACAAAAATCCACAGCTAACATAATGGTGAAAGACTGATAATTTTCCCTCTAAGATTAGGAATAAGACAAGGATGTCCATTCACACTACTTCTATTTAACATTGTAATGGAGGTTTTGGCTAGGGCAAATAGGCAAAAAAAGGGAAGAGAAAGGCATTCTGATTGGAAAGGAAGAAGTAAAACTGTCTCTATTTGCAGATGATATTGTATATAGAAAATATTAAGGAGTGAACACACACAAACACTTAGAATGGGTCCAGCATGGTTGCAGGACATAAGATCAATATACAAAAATCAATTATATTTCTACACACTATCAATCAATAATCCAAAAGTGAAACTAAGATAAATTCCATTTATAATAGAATAAAATAATAAAATACTTAGGAATACATTTAACAAAAATGTAAGGCTTGTACACCGAAAACTACAATTGAAAAATATTACTCAACAACAAAAAACAAGTAACATTATCCAAAAATGGGCAGAAGACATAAATAGACATTTCTCCAAAGAAGATATACAGATGGCCAACAGGCACATGAAACGATGCTCAACATCACTAATTATTAGAGGAATATAAATCAAAGCTACAATGAGGTGCCACCTCATGCCAGTCAGAATGACCATCATTAAAAGGTCTATAAACAACAAATGCTGGAGAGGGTGTGGAGAAGAGGGAACCCTCCTGCACTGTTGGTGGGAATGTAAGTTGGTATAGCCACTGTGGAAAACAATATGGTGGTTCCTCAGAAAACTAAAAATAGAATTACCATATAATCCAGAAATACCACTTCTGGGCATATATCCAGATAAAACTATAATTCAAAAATATACATGCATCCCTATGTTCATAGCAGCACTATTCAAAATAACCAAGACATGGAAACAACCTAAATGTCCATTGACAGATGAATGGATAAAGAAGATGTGGTATGTATATACAATGGAATACTACTCAGACATAAAAAATGAAATAATGCCATTTGCAGCAACGTGGATGGACCTAGATATAATCATACTAAGTGAAGTAAGTCAGAAAGAGAAAGACAAATACCATATGATGTTACTTATATGTGGAATCTAAAATATGACACAAATGAACCTATCTATGAAACAGAAACAGAATGATGGACATAGAGAACAGATTGGTGGTTGCCAAGGGGGAGGGGGTTTGGGGGAGGGATGGAGTGGGAGATTGGGTTTAGCAGTTGTAAGCTTTTATGAATAGAATGGATAAACAACCAGGTCCTACTGTATGACACAAAGAATTATATTCAATATCCTATGATAAACCATAGTGAAAGAGAATATAAAAAAGGAATGTATATATATGTATAACTGAATCAATTTGTTGTGCAGCAGAAATTAACACAACATTGTAAATCAACTATACTTCAATAAAAAAATATTAAGAAGTTAAAGAAGATCTAAATAAATGGGAAGACATCCATGTTCATGATCAGAAGACTTAATATTGTTAAGATGGCAGTACTCCTCAAACTGATCTACAGATTACATGTAATCCATATCAGAATTTAAGCTGACTTCTTTGTAGAAACTGAAAAAGTTCTAAACTCTAAAATTCTGATTCTATACTTCATATGGAATTACAAGGGATTCATAGTGCCCAAAATTATCTTGAAAAACAAGAACAAAGTAATAGTACTCACACTTCCAGATTTCAAAACTTACAAAGCAACTGTAACCAAAACAGTGTGGTACTAGCATAAGTATAGATGTATTGATCAATAGAAAAGAATTGAGTCCAGAAATAAACACGTATATGAATGTCAATTGATTTCAAGACAATACAATGGAGGAAAGAATAGTCTTTTCAACAAATCGTGCTGGACACTAGACAGGGACATGCAAAAGAATGAAGTTGAATCCCTACCTCAATCATATACATTAATTAACTGAAAATGAATCAAATACCTAAATGTAAAAACTAAAACTATAAAAATCCTAGAAGAAAACACAGAGTAAATTTTTATGACCTTGGAATTGGCAACAGTCTCTTAGATTTGACACCAAGAGCACAAGTGACAAAACAAAACAAAACAAAAATTAAATAAATTGGATTTCATCAAAATTAAAACCTTTGTGCTTCAAAGGACACCATAAAGAAATTGAAAAGACAGCCTAATGGGTCTGTCTATATTCCAAGCATATATATTCCAAGCATATATATATATATTCCAAGCATATATCTGATGAGGAACTAGTATCCAGAATATATAAAGAATTCTGACAACTCAATAATGAAAACACAGATAAGTCAATTTTAAAAAAGTGGGCAAATAATTTGTATAGACATATCTCCAAAGAAGATATGCAGATTGCCAATAAGCACATGAAAATATACTCTATACTATTAGTCATTAGGGAAATGCAAATTAAAACCATGATAAACTACTACCTTATACCCACTGGGATCACTAAAATAAAAAAGGAAGACAATAACTATTGACAAGGATGTGTGGAAATTATAACCCTGACAGATTGCTAGTTGAATTGTAAAATGATGCAGCCACGTTTTGGACAGTTTGGTAATTGCTCAAAAAGTTAAACACAGAGTTACTATGTGATCCAGCAATTCCACTCCTAGATATATACCCAAGAGAAATGAAATCTTATGTTCACACAAGGAGTTGTACATGAATGTTCATGTCAGCATTATTCATAATAGCCCCAAAGTGGAAACAACACAAATGTCTACCAGATGATGAGTAAATAAACAAAATGTGGTATATCCCTACAGTGGAATATTATTTGGCCACTAAAAGGAACGAAGTATCGATACATGCTACCACATGGATGAACACTGAAAACATTACGCTAAATGAAAGAAGCCAGTTACAAAAGATACATATTGTATGATTCTATTTATATAAGATGTCCAGAATAGGCAAAGCCATTGATACAGAAAGTAGATCAGTGGTTGTCAGGGGCTGAGGGGAAGGAGAAATGGGGAGTGACTGCTAATGCGTATGGGGTTTCTTTCGGGGGTGATTACAATTTTCCAAAACTAGATAGATGGTTACACAACTCAGTGTATATACTAAAAATCACTGAACTGTACACTTCAAGAGGGTGAATTTGATGCTGTGTGAATTACTTCTCAATAAAAATGCTATTAAAAAAAAAACTTCATGGCTTCTTCATTGCTCTCAGGATGAATTCTGTCTCCTTAGGATGTGACTCCTGCTGACCCTTTTAGACCCATATCTTACTCCCCGCCCGGGCCCCCATCCCCCAGCATTTAACGCTCCAGCCTAAGGACTAATCCCTAAATATGCCTTCCAAGCTTTTACCACTGCACTGTATTTGCAATGTAGAGGTTTCGAAAAGGGGCCTGGGAATCAGGCAAGTCTGGGTTCACATCCTAGCTTTGCAACCTATGCTGTTTCCCGCACCATGCAATCTCCTTGTCTTACAAAGGCCAGACCAATGTGAGCTCCATTTAGGAACACAGAAGGACGCACTATAAAGCTTGATGACCTCTTAAAATGGATGGTTTCATGACTTGCCTTTCCCGCAGGTTTCCCTAGTGATCTCAAGTTTATTAGATATTTACTCAGTCTTGGTAACTTAACCTAGCAGACACAGAAACTGGCTGGGTGGTGGTGGGCTCTCAAGCTAAGAAGCCAGGTAGAGTCGGGGAATGGGACAAGCATCCAAAAGAAGCTGGCCAGGAGAGAGGGAGAGAATGCAAGAATGATGGTGAGAGAAAGGAGAGACCGAGCTGTGCTCTGATCCTTCATTCTGTGAGATGCCCTATATCTTATTTTTTTTTTTGCAGTACGCGGGCCTCTCACTGCTGCGGCCCCTCCCGTTGCGGAGCACAGGCTCCGGTCGCGCAGGCTCAGCGGCCATGGCTCACGGGCCCAGCCGCTCCGCGGCATGTGAGATCATCCCGGACCGGGGCACGAACCCGCGTCCCCTGCATCGGCAGGCGGACCCTCAACCACTGCGCCACCAGGGAAGCCCGCCCTATATCTTTTTTATAATGTTTCCCCTCTCTTAATATGAGCTTTCTGTTTTTTACAAACCAAGTGGACCTCCCAGGTACCCTGCTTAAATACTGAGAACATCCTTTCCTGCCCTTTAAGACTTCAGTGGGCCTCTGCCGTTCAAGTGTGTATATAGGCTCTTCTGCCAGGACCGTGGACAAAAGCTGTGCAGCTTCGTCCCAGCATTTAATGATACACGTTCTGTTATTATTCATTACACTTCCTCTTTGATCTGGGGTTGGGCAGGCAATTTTTGAGCTCTACCTCTCCTACTAGAGAAATTTCCTAGATGATAATCTTGACCTTTAAATCCTGTATGTCCCAAATTTAGTTCTTAGTCTCTCTCTTCCTCATGAGTCTCTCTAAACCAGCCACCTACCATCACCCTGCACTTTGGGGCTGTCACCACTGGCTTACTGGTCACCCTGGTGGGAAGCCTGGCTGTCAGCCTGACTGCTTATCTCAGCTTCCAACTGAGTGCATCCAACTCAGTGCATCCTTCCTCCATGGGTCTCTCCACGCTGCTGCCTCTCCACCGGCCTCCCCGCCCCCAGCTTCTCCCCGTTTTCTGTTGCTCTGCACACATTTGCTGTATTATGCTCAGCAAAATACTGCCTGAGGATCAGTTCAGGTAGCTAACATCTGTCAAGTACTCACTGTGGAGTTGTATGCTGTGTCAAGAACTTTACATTTTAATTCATTCTCCCAACAATATCAAGAGGAGGCTTTCATCTTCTCCATTTTCATAAATGAGAAATTCAGAGACGTTAGGTAACTTTCTGTTCTGTCTCTCACTCTGTACAGTGTCATGCTTTAAACTCAGGTCTGTCTGACCCTCCTCTTTCTCGCTCACTGGACTGGGTCAAGTTATTCCCTGTTCAGAGAACTTTCGTATGTCTATTTCCCAGGCATAAAATTTAAAGTGTTTCCCTTGCTATTCAAGGCCCCCCATGAGCTGTCCCCATCCTGGATCTCCAACTAAACTGGCCAGCTAGTTGCTCACAGTTTCCTTTGTTCCTCTGAATTTTCATTTGGCTTTTCCTCCTCACATAGAAAAGTTCTCCCTCTCATTCTAGCAGGCTTGGTCCCTGAAGTATGCCTGTCGTGAGCTTTCCCTGAGTGCAAATATTAATAGCTCCCCTTTGCTCTGCAATAGGAGAAGGGGTTTCGCACATTCAGAACATGCTTCTCGAAAGAGAGGGGCAAAGTATCGGGAATGAAGGGAAAGCAGGACATGCGTGATCATTGAACCCAATGACTATTATTGGCAATTACTAGGATGTTGATATAATTTATGATCCAAGCTGAAGCACTTTTGAGAGTAAAAAGGGTATTATTCATACTTATATTGGGACAACAGGCAAACACTGAGACTCCTAAGAAAACAGGATGTGTGGCCCTCCTGGTAATTACCCCCATTATGAGCCCTGTTTTCCCAAGACAGAAATCAGAACTCACTTTCCCAACCCCTGTCCTAGCTACCAAGTAGGCATGTGACCTAGGATCCTGTAATCAGCTGCTTCTAAGAGAAGCAGCTCAGAAGAGAGGAAGGAGGCGCCATGGGGAAACCATGCTATTAGCAAGAGGTGGAGAGTGGTGGAGGGCCATCAGGGTTTCAGAGGCAGCAGCGACCGAGGTTCTGGGAATGGGATTCCATGCCTCAGGGCTACGAAGCAAGCTTCAGTGCTTGGGCCCTGAACACAGGGGCCCTGTCCTCAAGTGGGCTAGGCAGGGTAGAAGACCAGCTCTCTGGCCTTCTCTAAATTCTATGAACTGTCTAATAACTTCTGATACATTTATTTTCTTTCTAAAACCAATTAGAGTGGGATGAGGGTTCTGACTCATGCAACAGGGAAACGTGTAGGTTTTTGTTAATGTTGGTTTTTTTTTTATTTGTATGAGTGTGTGTGTGTGTGTGTGTGTGTGTGTGTGTGTGTTGGAAACAAATTTTCCAAAGCATAGAAGCTGGCAGCCTTAGGACTGTAGGTATTACAGTTAAAAACACGTTTGTTCCCAGCCCTGGGCACCCTCTAGGGGCTTCTGCAGTTGCTCAGGCAGCTACGCTGAGCGTGGCTACCCTGAGACAAGGAGTCTGCTCTATAGGAAGAGCAACTAACAGGGGCTCAGCAGAGCCTGTGGACTCATAAAACGCACCTTCCATCTCTCTTTCCTGTCTTTGGCCTGCTGCTGCATCTTTTCTTAACTTGCTGTTCTGAGAACTTTCAGCCCATGGTGGGAGCTTCCTTGAGGGCAGGGTCTGTCCAGGGACCCTTGCCCAGCCCATGTATGGTGAATATCTTGTCCAGTGGCCTCCAACCCTAGACAGAGCTGACAGAGTCCTCCCAGTGTCAGTGCCCCAGCGCAGCCAGCCCCAGCGTCGGCTTAATTTGGTCCTTGCCACGTCCTCCAAAACCTGATTCAAATTCCCCTTCCTGCTCCAAGCCTTCCTTGCTCGCGCAGCTCAGTGTTACCACCCCCAGTCTGCTTCCACCCCTGCCCTCCATAATTCCCATCATCTGGGCCACTTTTATTTATTTATTTTTGTGGTACGTGGGCCTCTCACTGTTGTGGCCTCTCCTGTTGCGGAGCACAGGCTCCGGACGCACCGGCTCAGCAGCCATGGCTCACGGACACAGCCGCTCTGCGGCATGTGGGATCCCCCCGGACCAGGGCATGATCCCGTGTCCCCTGTATCGGCAGGTGTACTCTCAACCACTGCGCCACCAGGGAAGGCCCTGGACCACTTATTCAACAATGAATCACACTGTTTTGTTTAGAATTAATTGTAAGGCTATCTCTTCTGTTAAAATGATTATATTTGTCATGTGATTCTGTTTGGTTTCCCTGAGTAGATGGTGAATTCTTGGAGGGAAGAGATGATGATATATACTCCTCATTTCCCATCCTTATTTTCCTTTACAACATTAACTGAGTGTCTTCCTTGTCGGAGATGTTTGAAAATATTTTTTGGGAAAAAAAACCAATGTGAAGTAGAAAAAGTGAAAAGGGAGAAGACTTTCTAAACTGTTTGCTTTGTTTCTCTCTACTTATTCTATGATTGGCTGTTTTTCAAGTACACCGAGGTCTGCTATTTACCTATGGTGTTCAGGCCGGTTCCTGCGTGGATATACATGAGGATGGTTCATTCTCCTATGAAGTCACAAGTCACCAGTTCGGGAACGTGGCTGAAGAGGCTTTTCTGCTCTCCTCCTCTCCTCCTGGGGGAGGTGCTCTTTGGAGCAACCACGGGTCTTGGCGTGTCCTATGTGGCACGTTCTGTATTGAAGACAGTGTGGTCTACAGCTTGAGAGCAGGGGCTCCAGAGCCAGGCCCTCTGGGTTTCATTCCCAGCTCTTCCACCTTTAGCTGTTACACTTTAAGCAAGTTATTTACTCTCTCTGTGCCTCAGTTTCCCCATGTGTAAAATGGTGATGATGATAGTATCTACCTTATAGGATTGTTTGAGGATTAAATTAGCTATGACATGTGAAATGCTCAGAAGGTAGTGATAAATGCAGCCATGATTATTACCGAGAAATGGTATTGTTGATAATACAGAGCAAGTGTCAAATAGAAAGATCACATAATAATGCAAAAAGGTTTACAGAAGTCTCCAGCACGTGCACGTACCTATGCAAACCTCAGAAAGAAGCCAGGAAACTGAAGCTTGGTGAGGGAGGCCATGGAAGTAAGTGCACTTTTCTGGTGACTGAAGACTCTGTACTGAATGACCTTCCAGCACTGAGTGCCTGACCCTCCCATCGTGTAACAGCCAGATCCATCCATATCCATCCTAAAACAAGTGGGTTTTTTGCTCCCCACTCACATTGGAGATCCCAGCAGAAAAGCAGCTCTGTTTTTCCTTTGGGTAGTTCTTTGGTCTCTCATCCATCTTTCTGTGGCTCTCTTCTATGGATTCCACCCACTTCCTTCCTCCCTGCTTTTTTTTTTTCTTTTTACCAGAAGAGAACTCACTTCTGATTTCAGGTCCGTAGCAGACATCGCTGGCGCCAATACATATCCAGTCCTCCTTTCCTCCCGAGTACACAGAAGACCACACTTCCTAGCTTCATTGTAGTTATGTGGAGACGTGGAGCTGGTTCTGGGCGATGGGATGTGAGACATGAGGACAAAATACAGAAGGGTATGTGTGAGATCTCCCCACGTGCTCTTCCGCTGCCTGCCTCAGCGACAAAGACCAGGCTACAGAGGGTGGCACCTTAGTCGGCCTGGATCCCCGAGTGACTGTGAGAAACAGAGACCTCAGGCCAACCCACAATGAGCATGAGGTGTGAGCAAGTAATAAAACATTGTTCATGAAATTTCTGAGGCTTGGGGCTTAATTGGGGACTGCGGTGTAGCCTATGCTATTCTGACTAGTACAAGGACTTTTAGATGACTCTCCTCTAGGGATTCACAGACAAAAACCTCCTCCCTGCCCCTGGTCATGGTAACTCTTTATAGTACCAGCAGCATCTACTGTCTGCAACAGCAACTAAAGCCAAGACTCTCTGCTGGCTATTTCGTTCCTACTGAACTAGGGATTGTGTTTGCTCTGTCATTACCTTGCTCCCCTACAATGCCTTCTCCACCCAGCAGCCAAAGTGATCTTTTGAAAAAACACAAAATCAAGTCGGATCGTGTCACTCTCTTGCTTCAAGCCAGTCCATTCACCCTCCCCTCAAAACGTTATACTTAGAATCCATATAGAGTCCATGCTTAAAGATCCTATCCACTTCCTCGACCTTGTCCTCTACAGTCTTCCAGCCATGTTTGTTCTTATTTTTGAGTCTTCTCATCTGGCTGTTCCCTCTGCCCGGCTTGTCCTTCCCTCTTTTTATTAACCAGGTTTCAGCTTCAATGTCATCTCAGGGGGGTCTTCTCTGACCATCGCGCTAAAGTGCCTTTTGCCTATACACTTCCTTCTGTGTTGTACCACACTGATTAATGCCTTCATAACACTGACCACGATCTGAAAGCATCTTTGTTAATTACTTATTTACCTATTTCTTCTCTTTCCTCCCCACTAGAATATAAACTACAGACCTTTTCTGTCTTGTTCACTATCATATCCCCTGTGGTTAGCACAGTACCTGAGGCATAGGGCAGGCTCCATAAATATTTCCTCAAGGAAGGGCTGAATCAAAGAACAAATCAGCATCAGTATTACTGCTCACAAACCCCCCTCCTCTGTGAAGCTACTTGCCTTTGAATTTGACCTCTTTGGTGGAATAGCTAGTTTCTTCTTCAGCCTTTCAGATACGATGCTCCTTCAGAAGAGTTCAAGGTAACACGGATTGCTATGAGCCGCAGAAAGCGCCAACAGAAGTGGGTGAAGAGCCCCTCCCTTTTCTAGAGAGCAAAGCCCCTTCTTTATTGTAGCAGTCTCCGCTGGTGCGTTCCATCCCAGAATTTGCGGGTTAGTCTGCTACTGTGGTGTAACCCAAGCTGTCCTGTCTGATAGAAGGACTTTGGGGAGATTCCCCTCTCCCTAGATCAGGTTGTACCCTCTGTACCATCAGGTGGTAGAAGAATAAAACAACTCAAAGCTAGAACCATAGAATGTTAATGCCAGAAGGGAACTGAATGACTAGTAAGTTTTCCTGTTGCAGATGAAGAAACTGAGGTCGTGACAGGGACAGAAATTGCCTAAGGCCTTTTGCTTATTGACTCCTTCACTGGATCATTGTTTGTAGTGGTTTCCCATTCTTGTGAACTACCCAGCACGTGGGCTCCAGTCCTAGGAATTCCGCTCCCACTGACTCTTGCTGGGAAACCGAGCCCATCCCCCACCCAAGAACATGAAAATGCCAAGTGCTCCCTTTCCCAGGCTCCCCTGCAGCTAGGATGTGGGGACATGACCCCGGCTCTGCCCATCAGGCCACCAGCCTCATTCCCTCAATCAGGAGTTAATAACATAAAGAAGAGGGAGGGGGGTGTCTCAGCAAGTTCAAGTTCCCAGAGGATCCGGGGCACAGTTCTTGCTGGAGGGGTCAGGATCCGCGGTTGGGGATGGCGGTGGTCTCAGCTACGGAGGTTTGCTCTCACGGCAGGTGGCAGTGGTGTCTTCCCCAAACAAGTCCTACACTGTGGCTGGCCATTGTTCTGCTGTGTGATCCTGAGCCCGGTTCTCCAGAAAGTGCTGTGATTTGCTGAGCTACCCAACAGCCCCACATAATAAATTTATTTTCTCCTTAAATTTGGCGTGTATAGCTTTGTTGCTTGCAACTAAGAATCCTGACTGATCTGTTTAGTCACTCACTAATGCAGTCTATGCTTTTCGACACTTACTGTGTCAGGCATTATGCTAGGCGCTAGGGAAACAGTGGTAAACAAAACAGATGAAGTGGCCCTCTGGAAGCTTCCACTGCAGATGGTTAGACAAATGGACAGGAAAAAATACATGAAATTGCAATGCATACTCCATTGGAAGACATTCACGGTGATGTGGGAGTATTAGCAATTTGACCTCGTCTAGCTGTGATGATCATAGAATACTTCCTGGAGGAGGTGACATTTAAGCTGAACGATGAGTAAGGATTTTCTGGGCAAAGAGGGAGCAAAGAGACAGCTCCAAGGACAGCTATGAGGGTCAGAGGTAGGAGAGAGAGCACAGCCTTCAGAGGAACAGTGGGGCATCCATGGGAAGAGTGATACACAAGAAATGTCTAGGCCCTGATGGTGCAGGACCTTGTTCCCCACTTCAAGGAGTTTGGGAATCATCTTAAGGGCAAAAGAAGCCACGAAGGTTTTAAAACAGGCTGACGACCAAGCTGGAACTGGAACCCAGGTGTCTTTTCTCCCAGTCAGCTCCTTTCCCTGTACCAATTGCCTTCATTTTTTCAACAAAAATGGAATCTGGGTCCTGCAAGTCACAGCTGAAGCCATTCAATACAAAGGTGGTAAGTCACACGCGTTTCACAATGGTCTCGGAGGAAATGTAATTTCTTTGCCTATTTTTCCCCATGACTGTAGGACTGTTTGTGCCTTCCCAGTCCAAGGTGACACTGCCAGTGCTGAGAAAGTGCAGTGACATCGAGAGGAAGATTGAGGAGCACTGTGGCCGCTGAAGGATCGTCCGAGGAGATGCCATGAACGCTGTCCTCCGTGCCTGCTCAGAGCGGGGGAGGGACGCAGGCTGAGGGGACAAGACGGGGAGCCCAGACCCCCTTGGCGAGACAGGTGAAGCATTCCCAGTCTTGAGCCAGAGACTTGCCAGGGCCCCTTCCACAGAGTCAGTGCACATGGAGGGACGCGGGGCCCTGGGAAGGCAGGCTCTGGAGGGATAGTCACCATCTAAGGCTCTGAGTCCTACACTGGAGTAAATTTGAGCTTAGTTCAGGGAATATGAGTGTAAAGCAAAGACTTTGGAGTTAATCTGAACTACATTCAAATTCCAGTATAGTCACTGCTTACTGTGTGATATCAGGTAAGTTACTTAACACCTCTGTTCCTCATTTTCCTCATCTGTAAAATGATGATTATAAATAATAATAACATTTCAAAGGGTTGCGCAGTTGAAATGAGGTTACTCTGTAAAGCTCTTCACTCTTGTGACCTGGGGGGTGGGGCCAGGCAATGAGAGTCTAGGAACCCGGGAGAGTCTAGGTCGAAGGCATCAGCACCTTGGCTATGATCAAATCAACCTCTTTGCAACTGGCAACTGGCCCTACGGGGACTGGGATGCAGGTGTCTGCTCTGCTCCAAGGAGGGGACATGAAAGAGCCCAGTGGGTCCCAGAGCTTCAGCTGAGAAGGACAGAGTTTGGGGCAGTCAGGCTCCTGGTTTAATCAGGGATACTGAGGTACAGATGGAGCAAATACGTGAGAGGTGAAGGAGGACTGCTCCACACGTAAGGCGAGGAGCCCTCTAATCACAGCCACTGACTCATTCATTCATTCATTCATTCAATCAGAACTCATTAATTGAGCTCCGGCCACCTGCCAGTGTCTGGGCTGACACTGAAGAGATGGTTGTGAACAAGAGACCATGGTTCATGCCCTCGGGGGCTTGCACTCTAGCAGAGAAGAATAAATTTCAATTATATGAAGGGACAGCTGTGCCAAGGGAAGTATAAGATGCCACAGAACTCGTGGCAGAGGGACCCAATGGGGCGGGGGGAATCAGGGAAGCCTTCCAGGAGGAAGTGATGTTTTAGCTGTAAGCTGAAGGAGTAGAGTTTGCCTGAGGGGGAGGAGAGCATTGCAGGCAGAGAGCATAGCATGTGGGAAAGACATGGGCAGAGAAAACATGCTTCTTTCGGAAAGGGACAGAAACCCAGGATTCCAGAGCTAGAGATGGGGGAGATAAAGCTTGAGGTGGCTGAACAGCAAAGCCAGGCAGGGCCCTGGGAGCCACGTTGAAGAGTTTGGACTTTACCTGCAGACAACGAGCAAGTTAAGAAATGATTTTAAATAGCAGTTGGGCAGCACTAATGGGGACACGCTCTCTAGAGCTGGGCAGTGAGCAACCAGCACAACTGTATGCAGTGGTCCTGAGTGGCCCAATGGGGCAGAGGTTCTGAATGTCCTTCCTGCCTGGGCCTGTGCGCTGGGTGTGGGCGTGGTTGGAAGGGCAGGGAGGGACCCCTTGGACCCTCCCGAAGAGAAGCTGACAACCACACAAGGCAGAGAACGATCCTCATGGGCCCTTCAGAAGGAGAACGGGAAGGTTCCTCTCCTTGGGGCAGTGGCTGTGGAGTTGGAGGTAGGGCAGGAGCCAGGAGGGTGGGGGGCGTGAGGAGTCAGCTTCCCTGGAGCCCCTCGTCCTTCGTACCATGGCACCAATGGAAGCTCCTATGACGCTCAAGGTGATTGACTTCTGGAATCAAGACATTTCTCAGTTTGAAACTCAGTTTAAAAAAAAAAATCAATGTTTCACATTCAGCGGTGTTTGGTTAAAAAAAGAAAAATAGCTGTAGCTTGTGCTTTAACGGCAGAAAAGAGCGAGCCCCATCTATTATAGCAGGGAAAACAATAGTGTCTTGCGGCGGTTTTGTTCCTTGTACTCCAAAAATATTAAGTCATTTAGCCCTGCAAACCATCCACTTGGCGAGTGGCAATGTCTTCATTTGAAAAGCCCCTGAGCCTTGGGCCAGAGCTTTCTCCCAAACCAGGGATGCTGGGGAGCAAGCAGGGCCCCAGGGATTAGCCCCGTCTGACTTAAGAGCCCCTCCCTCAGAGGGAACCCAGTGGCATCACCCCGCAAGGCCTGACGTACATGCCCTTCCCAGTACATTGACCCCGGGCCCTGAGAGGCACCCCCTCTGTGCCCTGCAGTGTTGAGTGCCAACTTCAAGCCAAGCCCTTAGGATGTGACGGGCACCTCCATCCCTCCAAACTCAGGCCAGATTCATGGACATCTTACACCAGTGTTCTCGACCCTGGTGCACGCTGGAATCACCTGGGCTTTGAAAAACCCCAACGCTCAGGCCACACTCCACATGAGCTAAATCGCAGTATCTGAGGGACGGACTTCTGCCTCAGTCCTTTTTTTTTTTTTTTTTTTTTTTTTTGTGGTACGCGGGCCTCTCACTGTTGTGGCCTCTCCCGTTGTGGAGCACAGGCTCCGGACGCGCAGGCTCAGTGGCCATGGCTCACGGGCCCAGCCGCTCCGTGGCATGTGGGATCTTCCCGGACCGGGGCACGAACCCGTGTCCTCTGCATCGGCAGGCAGACTCTCAACCACTATACCACCAGGGGAGCCCTGCCTCAGTACTTTTTTAAAAAAATATTTTCAATTGAGGCCAATATGTAGCCTAGGTCCAGAACCAGACAATGTAGAACTCTCCTAGAGGGTCTGCTCTGAGTCAAATCCCACCCTTCCCATGCTCCAGTCATTCTTTCTTACAAGCCCCGTTTGCCCTGGTGAAGTTGAGTATGTGAGATGAGGCCATCAGATGTGTGCTATTCTGGAAGGGTCTCCTTAGGGGCCATACTTTGACAGGGATGCCAGGGTTCACCTGGGCAGGTTCAGATACTCAATGTGCCTGCAGGGAATGAGACTCAGGGAACCAACTCAAACTGACTGGACTCATAGAAACCTGATGTACTAGCCAGTCGCCACTTAGAGGGGGACTTTAGAACCCTTACATCTAACATTCAGAGAAACTCCCTTATGGTTAAAAAAAATATCTGCTATGTATTTCCTTCCTGTCCTTGTATTTACCATACGTATTTTTCTTTTTAACAAACTGCAGTTCAACAATTCTTACAATATATCCAATCTTAAGTGATTTCCTGTGTAACTACGTAATATTCATAATCATCATGCAAGAGTTACGTCAAGGAATTATACCATAGGTCACTTAGCTGTTGAATTTTCAGGTATTTTACTTTTTTCATAGTTTAGATGCGACGTCATACATGCAGTTATTTCCGTGTTAAGCATTCATTTTTTAGGCCTGATCCCAGAGGTTGGATTCCTGACTCTGAGATGAGATTAGTTCTGGGACAGCCAAGCATCTTGAATCTTCTCTCCGACATGTACATTGTGTATGGTATATATTTGTTGAGATCAGTAATTTCCTAATGTTCCAGAAGGTGTACACAGGTGTTTCTTTCTTTCTTTCTTTCTTTTTTTAAATAGTAACCACCAACGTATCTTTATTTTATTTTTTACTTTTTTTTGGCCACACCTCACGGCATGCCGGTTCCCCGATCAGGGATCGAACCAGTGCCCCGTGTAGTGGAAGCGTGGAGTCTTAACCACTGGACCACCAGAGAAGTCCCTATAGGTGTTTCTGAAGGAGATGAGAAACGCTCTGTGGTCAGTTAAAATACAAAGTTGGGTTAAACAAAATATGTGTCTTTAAATCAGGACTTCTGTGAAAATTTAAAGTTGAGTCAAATAAGGTTAAGGTAAGAACTCCTTTACAGCAGGGCCTGTCTGGACCTTTACCTGCTGATGAGTGTCATCTATGCTGGCATTTCCAGAGCTAACTTGACCCTGGACATCTTTCTGGTGGAACCTCTTCATGGGGCCAGTTTTCCAGGCAAGGTATTTTGGGAAAAGCCAGACTAGGAGATCTCGTAGATGCCTTTCTGCTCGGAGGTTCTGAGATTTTCCATCCAAGTGACAAATCCAGCTTCTGCTGCCCCCTCGCAATTCCAGGGCTCAGTTTTCCAGTCCATTTCCCCTGCCGCTGTCCTACGCCGGGCCTTCATTCTCTCTCACTTGAACTACTCCAACAGCCTCCCAGCTGCCGCCTCTTCGCCTCTGCTCCGCCCTCTGCAGCCTGGCAGACCTATCCCTTCTAGCTTTGCTGCTCTGAGCACGTCGTTCCCTGGCTCACGGGCTCACATCCCACCGCCCCACCCAGCCCTCCTAACCTGGCTTCTCTGACCACGACATCTGCCCCTTTCCCCTCATATATTCAAGCAGCACGTGAGCCCGCATGCGGTGCCAGGACCTCCATCCAAAGGAGACCCGGCCTTCGGCTGCCCGGGGGAGTCCTGGAGGGGAGTGGGAGTGGGGGAGGAGGCAATGGGGAGACAGGGAGAGGGCAGTGCGAAGACTCCCCCCGCCATGCCTTCTTAGATGGGATAAAATCAAGGGGAGCAGATGCTGCCCCTGGTGGAAAGACCAGTGCTCTGGGCCCACGCTCCCCCATCTCCATGGCAACCAGTATGCGAGGCCTAAATGATGGAGTTGGCGGCCGGGGGTCTGGGGTCTCACCCTTTTTTGCTGGAACTTGTGCCCTGAGGGCTCCTAGGCCCTGACTCTGGCACTTACACTTCCCTCCTTCCTCTCTCTTCGTGCGCTCTCTGCCCTCCTTTCTTCCTGCATTGATCCATCAGCACGTAATTACGGAGCCTCTCCAAGTGTGGTTCTTCGACTTGAAGATCCTGTGTAAGACTAGTCTCTGTATTTCAGCCGAGCATTTATCAGGGGCTCCCATGACACATGGAGAACAGAGCAGTTATAATGGAGCCCATTTATTGCATCCCTACCATGTTGCAGGCCTCGTTCATATATAGATTTTATTTACTCATAAATCATAAAGTGTCAGAGCTAGAAGGGGTCTCAGGCTCTATCACTCCAGTGGTTTCCAAACTTGCTCTTTGCGATGAACTTTTTTTTCCAAGTGAAACTTTTCTGCAGAAGCTGTATGTATAAAACAATAAAAGAGATGCTACTCTGGTTGCAGCGAGGTTGCAGGGAGCTCACATCTTTGCACCTTGGCCTCCTCTTTGCCTGTAGGGGATGCTAAGGCCCATGGAAAACCACTGGAAAGCCACTGACTTAACCCTACCCCTCCTTATTCATGGAAGAGACCCAAGGCTCAGAGAAAGAAAGGTACTTCCAAGGTTACACAGTGAGTGAAGGCTGTCTGGATTTGGCTTTGCAGCTCCTGACCCACAGTATGTATGTTTCGTGCTTCTCCACCCTGTCTGGGGCTATGCACTTGTGTGAGCAAAGCTCTGGCGGCTTCTGTCTGGCTGCAGAGGCAGAAGCCAGGCCTTCTGTTTTCACTGTGACCTAGTCGTGTGCAAGATGGAGAGATGCCGTGGAGCAGCTTGTGTGCGCAGCTCCTGCAGGTGCCATCGGGAGTGGCCAGATGTGTGGACACCAGATGCCCTCACAGGGCAGCCTCGCCTCTTGTGCTGTGGAGATCTACCCGCTACAGGGCTACAGCAACTCTGAACATTTCTAGCACCTCCTGGGAGACAAGCCCCCCTCACCTTCCCAGCATAAGCATGCTCCCTTTATGCAAGAATGGGAAATAGCTGCTCTTTGCCCTGGGAGTAGCTGACCCTGGGGAGCCCTTGGTCATTGGGAAGTCCAGATTCCCAGCACCTTACCCGGGGGGAGGTCCATGCAGCAGAAGCTCCCATCTCCAACTTGAGCTGCTGCGTTCTCCAGGCTCCTCCGGAGAAACGTCCTCTGGCCGTGCGTGTTCAGAGGAGAGTGCCGGGAGTGTCAGAGTAGCAGTGGGGTGGACACTTTGCTCATCTCACGGAAACAGATTTCTTCTCAGGCTCATCCAAAGGGTGTTCACACCACTTATATGGGAGGAGGGAAGGACAGCCAGACCAGCTTCTGCTACAAGACTGACACTTGTTTGGGTAAAGTCAGATTTGAGACTAGCTATAGAGATGGGGACGTTTGTGGTTGAAAGGATGGAACAGGTGATGGAGACAGTGACGGGGAGGTGACAAGCATTCCTTGCTAACTCCATAAATAGGACCCGAGAAGCTTCTGTGTGCCAGACGCTTCCAGGCACCAGGAACGAAGATAGACACAACTGCTTCCTTCAAGGGGCTTCCTTGAAGCTCTCCCTGACCCCGGGTCAAGACCCCTGTTATTTGCTCTTGGGAACCCCTGTGCATTTCCTGTATAGCACATGCAATAGTGTGTAATTAGGTATTCATGCGATTATCCAGCTCCTGCTTGTGTCTACCTCTAAATCACTTTGCTCACTACTGTAGGCTACTACAGTAGGCTTTGCTCACTACTGTATCCTCAGGCCAAGTACAGTGCCTGCCACATGCTAGGTACTCATAAGATATTTACTGGATGAATAAAAAGAGAGTCACTTTTGGCGATCAGAGTATGGGCCCCCTTCAAGGTCCCAGAATTTCCCCTTTAAAGATTGTATACCCACAGGTCAACCACTGCCCATGGCTGGTCAGGGGCAGGCAGGTGAAGACACTGTTGGCTTAAGGGATATAAAATGCTTAAATGCCGATGGGTGGGGTGCGGTGGGATTGATGACAGAGCTGTGGGGTAGGTGGACAGCAGAGAGGAGAGAGCTGTGGGTCTTATCAAATGGAATCCCTGGCTTTTCTTCTGCCCCCAGTCAGGTCCTTCGTGAGAGAGATTCAGGGGTGGGAAGAGGAGGTGCACATGTCAGGAAGCTGTGGCAAGTTACCCTGCTCATTTGGGCTTAAAGGGAAGGTTGGAGAAACTGAGGTCTCAAGCCAGTAGATCATGTCCCGTTGCCATCCAGATTCTTGGATGGGGCATGGGCTGGGCACCATAGCCATTATAGCAGGTGGCAAGAAATGCTCCTGTGCTGTGAGGAGAGCCTGGAGGACTTCCAGAAGCTGGGCTGGGGAATCTCTTACCTCGGGAGCCTGCAGGGAAGCCTATGGTGAGGATGGGGGTGGAGCGGGAGTGGGGGAGTCTTCCTCAGGGGGTTCTTGGCAGAGACTTCCTAACCCTGGAAGCTCAAGGAAGCATTGAGACAGGCACTTTGAGAGGGAGGGTGACACCTGGATATTACACGCTGTGATGGAACCAGCCAAGTGGTAAACGCAGCTTTTAAATAGGTTTTGTGTTCCCCATTAACTGCCCTGCTGTTGATTAGCTCTGACAGCCAAGGAGAAGGGACTGGTCAGCAACTTTCCCCTGTCAAGGCCTACCGCTCTGGGGGGCTACAAGAGCTCGGCCTCCCCTTTTGGCTACATACTGGAAATTGCAAAGACATGCTGGTGGGGAGTGTGATGGGGGTGCTTTCTGGAAGGAATCTGGTGGGCAGGCTTGGCTCCAGGCTCCTACTCTCTTTTCACTCCTTTGCTACCATTGTACCATAAGTAGGGTTGACCATGGAGATTTGGGGATATTTAAAGGATGACCTCCCTTTAATATATAGGTGCGGAAAAGGGGCCACACCAAAGAAGGAGCCACTCAGTCTGGAGGTGCCCTGGGAACAAATCACCACCTGGAGTTTGAAGCACTTGAATGGCCACTGGTTCTGATCTATTTAATGGCCTTCTCTAGATGCATCTTCAGACTTGGTTCTGAAGACATGTAGGTCCACACTCAAGAGTCAAGGAGGACACATGGAGGTCATCTAAGAGCCCAGGACCATCCCATCAGGATGCCAGCCTTCCTAAAGCAAGGACTATGACAGCAACCATGGGAGATTCCAGAAACCTGGTAACTCCCAGGCTTGTCTACCCTCCTGGAGCAGCAGAAGGGATTATAATAAAGGAAGCCATGGGATTGCCCTTGGGAAGGAAGAGACAGGAGGAGCTGGGGAGACTGACTCCTATCTGATCAGGGTTCATAGGTATTTTGGTAGCTCCAGGAGATGGAGGAAGCAAGATGTGTCCTTGGGCTTTTCAGAAAGAAAGAATTCAGGGAAAGTTGATCAGGGGCAGAAGAGTAACCGCAGGATTTTAACCCCAGGGGGTCGAGCCTTAGAGGAATGGGAGGGGTTTGGCGGGGATACGTTTCTCAGCTTTCTACTGTTATCATATATCCTTGAAGGAGTTTTTTGTCCACTGATTTCATATATATATTGCTCAGGTCAGGCCCCAGGTCCAAAGTATATGAGCAAAGGAGAAATATCCCCTTTACATGCCTTCCTCTGGGTGAACAGCTTTTGCTCAGCCCTGGATTGGAGGAGGCAAGGTTGTAAAGTTGGGGAAGTTTTTCATCAGTAGCTCCCAACTCCTTCTGCAACTGTCTCTGTGGGTTGCCTGCCTCTGCCTTACAATTCTTCACCCCATTGCTCTCGCAATGTACGTTCTCTCCACCATCAAGATGAAACCTCTGAGAATTCTTTCTAATGGTTAGAGGACAAAGCTGAGTTTTAACTCTGTTCTGTCTGACTCCATGCTTATGCTCTTGCAATCACCCCACATAGTTTTCACATAAAAATGCTCATCATAGCACAGTCTATGAAATAAAAACCTGAAAATAACCTAAATGTTCAACAATTAGGGGGTTGTTTAGTAAATCATGGTGCATCCATTTGTTAGAACATTATACAGACATTAAAAGTGATCATTACAGGGCTTCCCTGGTGGCGCAGTGGCTGGGAGTCCGCCTGCCGATGCAGGGGGCGCGGGTTCGTGCCCCGGTCCGGGAGGATCCCGCGTGCCGCGGAGCGGCTGGGCCGGTGAGCCGTGGCCGCTGGGCCTGTGCGTCTGGGGCCTGTGCTCTGCGGCGGGAAGGGCCGCAACAGTGAGAGGCCCGCGTACCGCAAAAAAAAAAAAAAAAAAAAAAGTGATCATTACAGAGACTGTGTAGCAACTTAGGGAAAGGTTTATGATAAGACACTAAGGGAAAATACAGTGCAAGTACTACAACTGCCTTAATTGCAATGATGGAAAATATGTCAGTGTGTCAACAAGGGCTGGCACATAATATGCAGGACCAGGGCAAAAAATGACTGTTAAGGTGGAGGAGGGATGGATTTTTTTTTTCTTTTAAAATGATTTGCTTCTCTTTTATTCTTTTTTGCTTAGTCTTTTTTTACTTTGAGATAACTTTTCAGTGTTGGTGTAGATCATACAGAATATCAAAGGTCAGAATCTGAGAAACCCCCTAGACTGGGGACTCTGATTCCTTCGTATTAAGGGGCCTCGTTCAGACAGAAAGCCTCTACATTGTGGTTAAGGGTATGAGTGTTGCAGTGAGATAGGCATGGATCTGAATCCAGATCTATTACCAGTAGCTATATAACCCTGAGCCTGACCAAGAGCAAGCACCCCTAACTTTGCAAAAGTTCAGGGTCAGTGCAGTCAGGTATAGAAGACAAAGTTCTCAATGCATTTTAATTCCACAGAATGTCTTACCAACCCCTCCTCCATCATCCGTCTTCAGTGTTAAGTGTTTTAATTTCCCTAGTCTCTTCCAAAGCAAAACCTAATGTTTAAGGGGATGGGGAAGGGGAGGAAAGGAGGGCTGGCTCATCTGTTGTGCATGGTCCTGAATCATTGTTGCACATAAGTGCAGTAGGCGGTTATTTCTTTGAGAAGTTGGAGGGGGCTGATGTTCCCCCTGCCCTACTCCTTCCCTCCCTGAAACTAGGTTTATGATAACAACTTCAACATGGTCTTCATCAGTGAGAGAACTGAAAACATTGGGATTTCTGGAGCTAGGAGGAGAGGGGATTAGAACAAGTTACAGGTTGGGGCCAGGGAAGGTAGATGACACGTCAGCCCTGATTGAGTTACGATCCTGGTTAATGGCAGCAAGACATACCATATATTGAGCAGAAAGCGAAAGTTTTAAGTCATAGTAGCCTTTGGAAGCATTGAAATCAGGACTGAAAAACTAAAGGATCAACAGTTGGTGCTGGTGCCGCTTCCCTAATCTATACTTGCCACAGAATCTTGGTGTCTTTTTTTTTTTTTTGCGGTACGCGGGCCTCTCACTGTTGTGGCCTCTCCCATTGCGGAACACAGGCTCCGGACGCGCAGGCTCAGCGGCCATGGCTCACGGGCCCAGCCGCTCCGCGGCATGTGGGATCTTCCCGGACCGGGGCACGAACCCATGTCCCCTGCATCGGCAGGCGGACTCTCAACCACTGCGCCACCAGGGAAGCCCTTGGTGTCTTTTATAAAGTGTAAAAAAGTGTCTGATGATCTGTTCTATAGATTGTCTCCAAAATGTTGCCTGATAGCATCTAGCAAATAGCAACTCCGGTAGGACGCCATCTTTGCCCGCACTATCTCTGTCTCTGTCACATTCGGTCTCTATTTATCTCTGTCTTTCTCTGTGCTCAGGTAGTCTCTCTCTCTCTCTTCCTCCCTCCTCCCGCTCTCTTTCTTCAATCTATTTTTGCTTGTCAGAAAAACATCATGTAATTTTCTTTAAAAATTAATTCTACCCTACAAAATATGTCTAAAATATTCAAGATGGAAGAAAGTTTCCTTAAAGAGTAGCTTGCATTAGAACTGTTTCTTCTAGCATAATCGAGTTAATGAGCACCCCCTTAGAATTTAATGCAAAGTAACTTTCACACTGGTGGTGAGCTTCAAAGATGTGTGAATAGATAACTAATAGCATGGTTCCCCTTGGCAACTAAGATAAACTTTGATCCTG
Source organism: Tursiops truncatus (assembly GCF_011762595.2). Taxonomy (NCBI): domain Eukaryota; kingdom Metazoa; phylum Chordata; class Mammalia; order Artiodactyla; family Delphinidae; genus Tursiops; species Tursiops truncatus. Next base: position 154,142,905 of record NC_047034.1, read on the forward strand.
ATTGGCTAAAAACAGTCAAGGAAAGGATGGAATTAAGTCCAAACAGCTATATTCAGTGCTCTTTGAAGCAATGAGAAGAGAAGAAAGGCAATAATGGAAGGTGGAAGAGGGTAGGAATGGATAGTGAACCTGAAGTTAGTGGCAGAAAATTGTCTTTTTGGACTATGGAATTTGGTCTGGACCTAAGTGGAGGAACTAGAAGGCAGGAGTGACACCCAATTCCAATAAAACCAAGAGCAAGCAAAAATTCGTTTCGGTGTGTTTGAATACAGAGGCTGGTTAATCCGTGAGTTGCTGGTGCAGGCAACTAGATAGAGTTGAGTCCGTGTTGGCCATTAGCTCCAAAATCCAGAGCCCAAGGCAGAGCAAACACAACCCAGGAAGGCTGCTGACACAAGGACATGTTCAAAGGAAATGTGCAATCCAGTCAGTCCTTGAAGGCTGTGGACTCTTTATCCTTAATACCATTTTAATTCGTTCATTTTCTCCATCCCTACTGCCTTCACCCAAGACTTTATCATGCCTCACCTGAACTACTGCAATATCTTCCTAACTTGTTTCCACATTGGCCAGAAGGGTTCTACTCACCACTCAAATCTAGTCACGCCATTGCCTGCTTAAATCGCTTCAAAGGGATAGAGATACTTAACATAACAAGAGGATACATGATATAAACTCTCTAGTATTGAATGCAAGGCCCTTCATATCTTACTTCAGTTCCCCTTGCCCACAAGCCACAAGTCCCATCTCTCCCTCCCCTCCCCCAACATGCAGTCCATTATTAGACATTCTGAACAGCCCACTGTTCCACTCATTTTTGTATCATGCCCTCCCTTTTCTCTGGGCTAATCGTTCTGACTGAAATTCTCTCTCCCTCTCCTACCATTTTCCAACTACCTCATGTCCTTCAGGATTCGGGTAAGGATAACCCTTGCCTCTCCTAACCACCACCTCCTTCAAAGTCGTGGCTGATTTCTCTTACTATGTATTTCTCAAACACTCAACACATATCTCTATATTAACATCTATCACCTTGCCTTGTAACTGTTTATTTACCTGTCATTTTTTGTCTTTACTCTAGGCTCCTAGAGGGCAGGGACTGTGTCTTGTTTCTTGTGGTCCTCAAGCTCTCAGCATGGTACCTGGTGTACGATAGGCACTGAGTAAATATTTGTTGAATAAATAAATGAACCTGAGATTTCCAAGTTGAAATTAATTGTAGACAAGGTTGAAAGTGAGAGGGAATAAATCTGTCCCTTCACACTGCGTTTATTTAAGTCTTTCTTCAAATAGAATTTTCTCCTTATTTTAATATATAATTGGGGAGTTGATGTCACCAATATTTGTGAAATTTTATGCTTTCAATAGAAGAAAAATAGTTCCTGTGCACAAACGACAACCGTAAGTGAAATATGAATGGTGATAAGACGAAGTGCTTTGGGAGAACAGAGGAGAGACAGACAGACAGAGAGAGGTTGCTACTGGGCATGACGACAGAGAGGCCTTTTGTAGCAGTTAGGCGTCGTCTACCCTGACCCCATGCTTTTAACTCACATGGTGCCCACTCATGCACCATGACTGGTGGCTAAAACGCTGAGTTTCTGGAACCTCAGCTCTGGCCATGGCCGTGAAACCGTATCTCGTTTTGTCTCACCCCCGTTCTCATCCCTGGTTTGTCCCAGTGTCTCTCTGGCTTCCGACTCTTCTGATTGGGTCTTTCCTCCTGGTTTCATGCTTGCTTAGAAGATATACTCTCTATGCTTGTTTCCTTGGAATCTCTTAATGTTTAGATCTATCAGCTTCTCTCTGCTACAGGATGCTTTGCAGGACCCCTGAGATCTTACATGTGTTATCCGATTGGCTCCCTGCAACAGGGGATAGGAAGGAAGTGAGCCTTAAAGGCTAATGGGAGCTTAATAAGCAGAAATGATGGACAGGTCATAAACTTTTCCAGGTGAGGGACAGAGTGAGTAAACACATGAGTGGGAGATCGGAGGTAGAGTGTTGATTTGGGCATTGTGTCTATTCCAACCACGGCTAGTGCTTTGTGAGAGAGTATGGTTTGAGGAGGGCAGTTGATGTGAGCAGAGCTGGGAGCATGGCCAGCGTCACAGACCAGGATGGCACATTAAGTAATGCCAGTCTCCATTTGAAGGTCATTTTAGGGATTAAAATTGACAAGGGCAGCCAAGCGACAGAGACCAAGACCAAGAGGGATGAGTGGCTGGCCTCAGGCAGGGATGTCCTGGGAGGCCTGAGACTGCCCCAACAGGTACATGGACAAACCTACGTTCACCCTAAAGCCTTCTGGACCTAAGTCTAGCATCTGAAAACTTCATGTGGAAGGGCCACGTCCACATTATTAAATGCTAAAGAGACTTGAGTTCGAACAAGTCCTTGGCTTGGACAATTTGGAAGATGAGGGAGGACTTTCGGAGAATTGTTTGAGAGGAAGAAGAGTAATGACTCAAGTTACAGGAGGTTGGAAGAAAAGAACCGTCCTCCCTCGACAAGCATGGCTGTGGAGGAAGGCGAGAAGTAGGACAGTAGCTAGAGGGCTACATGGAAGCTTTTATGCTGTTATTTTAATAGTTATTCTTTGCATGTAAAAGGCTACCTGGATAGATGGTGGGCATCCATTTCCGGCATGCACTCCTGAGGAAGGAACCCACCTTCACCAGGACCTCAGCACAGGTAGCACAGCCCAATGCCGGGCAGGATGAAGGAACTTCCTGGGACTGTCATCTGAGAACTGGGCCCTTGGATCTGCTGGAGTCTGTGAAGACAGCAGGGCTTCTCTTTGTGTCCTTTGAACTATTGTCAGCATCCCCCAAACTCAACAAAGGATGCATTTACCTGTGATCACGCTGCACAAGGCTGATGACTCAAACGGCAGATTTCTTTGCTTTTGGCTGCAAGTACAGCAACTCAGAATGGCAACATGAGTGAGCTCCTGTTGCTCGGAAGCTCTGATTGCCAGTTATAGATGTCTTTGATGAATAAAAAATGGGAATGTGAATTAATTATTGCTTATGAAATGCAGATTGTTTGGTAGACAAATATCTTTCACACTCTGGAGCCCATCGGGGAGGATCATAAAACTAACGATGAGAAAGTGATGAGAAGGTTGGAGTTCATGGATCCAGCCACAATTTTGAAAACTCAACTCCATAATAAATGATGGCAAGAGTCTCTCTGTCTCCGTCTGTCTCTCTCTGGGTTTCTGTCCAGCCTTTCTGTCTTCCGGGCTCTAGGTTTCTCATTTTCTCTGCTTATGCCTGTCTCATTCTGTTCCTATCTTCAGCCTCCCTGATTCAAGGCACAACTCTGTGGTCTTTGCCTCCTTTCTCATCTGTCATAGTTTCTCGGGAATCATAACTGTTGTATCTCTCTCATGGCCTCTGCATCTCCTGCTTTCTCTGGTGTCATTTTTCTTGTGGTTCCTCTACCTATGTCTCCCTCCGCGCCTCTCTCTCCCTCCCTTCTCCTGCTTCTTCCCCTCGTCCTCCCTCATCTTCCTCTCTCCTCCCTCCCACCCTCCTTGGTCTACTCACGGTCCCTGTGACACTGTCTACCTCTTTCCTGGTATCTCCGTCTCCCTGGTTCTCAGTTTTTCTGTCCCCTCACCCCGTTTTATTTTCTCATTGCTCTCTGAAATCATCCTGTTTTTGGGGTTTGCTTGTGGATGGTCTGTCTCTCCTACCCTGACCAGACAGGAGGCTCTATGAGAGCAGGGCTTTGCCTCTCTCAAGGCTGTATCCTCAGTGCCTAGAATAATGCCTGGCACGTGGAGGGGGAGGTCAGTAAGTATTTGTTAACTCATTGGGTTCTCTGTCCCAGGCCCCCACTCTCACTTTTTTGGTCTATGTCTCTGTGACTCTTCTGTCTCATGCTCTCTATCTCTGTCTCTAGCTCTTCTGGGCTTTCTAACTCTCCGTCATGGTCCTTCTTTCTTCCTTACTCTTGAATCTTTCTCATGGTCTCTGTATGACCTGGCATTTCCCTCCTGGTCTCTCTCCTCCCCCAGCAGCAGGAGATGGGGCTGCGGGCAGCCTGGGCCAGTGCAGAAACCAGGCTGCTGTCCCCAGACCCTGCCTCGTGCACAGCCTGCTGCTTGGCCTCTCTCCAGGACCTTCCAACAGCAACCACAAAAAAGAGAAGGTCCCTTTGCTTGCTTGGAAGCCAATCATGGTGGCCCCTGATGAGGCAGATAAGGTTGTCTCTGATCCTCTTTCCCCTCCCTCCCCACAGCTGCTTTGACCAGGCCAGAGCTTTGAAGAGCTCTTTGGACAGTGACTACAGGTGGCTGGCCCCTGCATGGGCTGTGGTATGGGGGCCCTTTTCTTGGCAAGTTCTTGCCTGCTTTGGGTCTAAGTCATAGACAAACAACATTTTTCTTGGAACTAGCAGCTGCCTCTCTGGACCCATAACTCTTGTTGGCTTCAGCCAAACATACTGCAGGGGCCAAAACCCTGGGGAAGGTCAACTCTGGAGCAATGAAACCTTTTGGGAGGAGGCTCCATGTCATCAGGATTAAGAGCATGGGTCCCACAAACTGAGTTAAAATTCCAGTTAAGCCACTGACCTTATGTCTCAGTTTTCACATCTGTAAAATGGGAATATTAGCCTTTATCTTAGAGTGTGGTAAGTGGATTAAACGTGGTAACACCTGGCAAGCATAGTGTCTGGTCTGTGGTAAACGCTCTATAAACAGTAGCTATTAGATATGGTGGCAGGCAGAGGGTATACACAGTTTTTCTGCCGAAGAAAGGAGGCATGGGCGCTAGTCCTATGACAGCTGCGTGTATTTTTAGCAGTGATGCATTCAGAGTTGAAGAACTCTAAAGGGAGGAGGAGCCTTGGTTGGCCATCTGGTCCAGCCCTCTGCCTCAGGCAGATGACTTTGCAGACCACCTGGGGCAGGTGGAAGGTGTTCTCTCTTTCAGAAATTCCCTAGGGGCAGACACACCACAGTCTCCCTCCATCACCCATCTCTACCTCCTGGACAGTCAAGATGAGCTTCTGATGTTCCCATCTAAAGCCTCTTGCTCTCACCCTGGCCTGGTGGCTTGTGGCAAGCGCTCCACAGACCTGGAGCTAGGCTGTCATCCAACATGGTGGCCTTTCAGACACTGTCTCCCAGGCTGTGGCTGTGACTTCAGATGGGAGCCTTCACAGTCCCCAAATTATAGGAAGTCAAAGATGACACGGAGTCTGCAGTGCAGAGCCAAGAACTCACTTGAAAATAACTCCAAGGCTTTTTCCAATTTCCAGGAAATTGACGAGTGTTTCCAAGACTCAGCCTTTATGCATGGCCTGGGCTGGGCCCTGCCTTCCATCTCCAGCACCCCTACTAAGCCTGCGAGCTCCACCTTGTACCCTGAGCCCGCTTCACCGAGGTTCTTCACCACCCCAGCCCATCTCTTTTGGTGCTTTGACGTGGTCCCATGGATCTCAGCACCTGCAGATGATGGCAGAGAGAGAAGGAGGTTTGGGTGAAACTTGTTCCCGTCTTTGCTCCAGATGACTCACCACTTGCCTTAGCTTTTCTCTTCCCATAGTTATGTAATCCTGACTCCAGGATTAAAAATACTCCACTGACTACCCCGTCCATCTGTCATTCTCTCTCTTTCTCTCTCTCATATTTATACATATGATCTTACTTTAAAAATACTTCGGAAAGAGCACTTCCATCATTTACATTATATCGGAGACGGGTTTCCGAGTCAGCATTGGCTTCCTCCAGAGCAGCAATCGTGGAGGAGTGAGATTTCCCCAAACCTCTAGGTTGCAGTCTGTTTGGTGCCTTCACTTTCTCATAGGTTTGCCACAAAGGACCTGTCTCCGGAGCTGTCCAGCACTTCCTCAGGGCAGCTCCTCAGCCCGTCGCAGAGCCTGGGCTGGCATTTGCTACATGGGGTGTCTTCCTCACCAGCCTGGGAGTTAGAGGAGGTGGTGAGCTGTGTTGTCTGGCTAACTCAGGGTTCGGGTGATAGACAGCCTGAGTCCAGTCACCAGGAAGGGGGCCCTGCTCCCTACTCTGCCCCCATCTCATGACCCAGCTCCCCTCATCTCCATATGCCAGGAATCATCCCTGGATTGATGGAAAAAAAGTGCAAGGGTCGATTTCTGTTGTCTCTGTTATCATACAAGCTGAGGACTCTCTAGAGCCAGAGGGGACCAACACTCTTGATTGAAAACTCACTCATTCATTCATTTGCTCATTTGATATACCAATTGGAGGGTTCACCATGTACTTGGTGGGTCAGACTTGCTAAAAGGTGCAGCCAAAGTAGGGGAGACAACTCGTGAAGACCAGAGAATTTAGTATCACAGGACCTGGGTTCGAGTCTGTTCTCTGCTGGATGCCAGTTATGTGACAATCGTCAGCGCTCCCAGAGGCTCAGTGTCCCCATATGTGCCACAGACACTATGAATTCTGCCTCCTGGGGCTGACACAGTGCTAATGGGAGTGGCAGTGCCTTGTAGGCAGCAATGCTGAGCAGAACGTATTATCATTCTGTGTGTGTGCTTTCAGAGCCCACAGGAACCTCCCTCATGAGCTTTGCCTCCGGCCTCACCTTCTCTGATCTACATTTCATGTGGGCCACTAGAGTGTTTGATCCAGAGTTTATACTGATCTTTCCGACTGGTCACAGCATCTAGTTTAAACTCCTCAGAATGACACTCAATGATGCCTCCCCCTATCCTCTCTGGACTGCATGACTGGCTGAATAGGTCCTGCTCTTTCTGCTCTGTGTGCTTGTGGTTCAGTGATTAACTCTCTGTGTCCAGTTTCCTCAAGCATAAAATGGGGCAAATGAGAATACAGGCAGACCTGGAGACATCACAGCCTCGGTTCCAGACCACCGCAATAAAGATAATATCAAAGCAAAGAGAGTCACATGAATTTTTTGGTTTCTCAGAGCATGTAAAAGTTAGCTTTACACTATACTGTAGCCTATTAAGTGTGCAATAATATTATGTCTAAAAAAAAAGGTACACACCTTGGAATCATGCTCCCTGACTTCAGACTATACTACAAAGCTACAGTAATCAAAACAGTATGGTACTAGCACGAAAACAGACATACAGATTAATGGAACAGAATAGAGAGCTCAGAAATAAACCCACACACTTATGGTCAATTAATTTATGACAAAGGAGACAAGAATATACAATGGAGAAAAGACAGTCTCTTCAATAAGTGGTGCTCGGGAAATTGGAGAGCTACAGTAAAAAAAAAATGAAATTAGAACATTTTTTAACACAATATACAAAAAAATAAACAAACTAAAAATGGATTAAAGACCTAAATATGAGACCGGATACCATAAAACTCATAGGGGAAAACATAGGCAGAACACTCTTTGACATAAATCACAGCATTATCTTTTTGGATCTGTCTCCTAAAGTAAAGGAAATAAAAGCAAAATTAAACAAGTGGGACCTAATTAAACTCAAAAGCTTTTGTACAGCAAAGGAAACCATCAACAAAATGAAAAGACAACCTACTGAATGGGAGAAAATATTTGCAAATTATATGACCAATAAGGGATTAATATCCAACATATATAAACAGTTCAGACAACTCAACATCAAGAAAACAAATAACCTGATTAAAAAATGGGCAGAAGAACTGAATAGACATTTTTCCAAAGAGGAAATGCAGATGGTCAACAGGCACATGAAGTGATGCTCAACGTCACTAATCATCAGGGAAATGCAAATCAAAATCACAATGAGATATCACCTCACACCCGTCAGAATAGCTATCAACAAAAAGGACACAAATAACAAATGTTGGCAGGGATGCGGAGAAAGGGAACCCCTGTACACTGCTGGTGGGAATGTGAATTGGTGCAACCACTGTGGAAAAGAGTATGGAGATTCCTCAAAAAACTAAAAATAGAACTACCATATGACACAGCAATTCCACTCCTGAGTATACATCTGAAAAAAACAAAAACACTAATTTGAAAAGATACATGAACCCGGTGTTCATTGCAGCATTATTTACAATCACCAAGATATGGAAGCAACCTAAGTGTCCATCAACAGATGAATGGATAAAGAAGATGTGGTATATATATAAAATGGAATATTACTCAGCCATAAAAAGGATTAAATTTTGCCATTTGCAACAACAGAGGTGGACTTGGAGGGCATTATGCTAAGTGAAATAAGTCAGAGAGAGAAAGACAAATACTGTATGATATTACTTATATGTGGAATCTAAAAAATACAGCAAACTAGTGAATATAACAAAAAAGAAGCAGACTCACAGATATATATAACAAACTAATGGTTATCAGTGGGGAGGGGTTGGAGGGGCAATATAGGGGTGGGGGAGTGGGAGGTACAAACTATTGTGTGTAAGATAGGATCAAGGTTGTATTGTATAACATGGGGAATATAGTTAATATTTTGAAATGACTATAAATGGAAAGTAACTTTTAAAAATTGTGTAAAGTTTTAAAAAAATTATAAATAAATAAATAAATAAAATAATGGATTGAGAAAACAATGTACATACTTTAATTAAAAAATGCTTTATTTCTAGCCAAAGCAAACTTCAGAAAGAAAAGCAGAGCTGGAGGAATCAGGCTCCCAGACTTCAGACTATACTACAAAGCTACAGTAATCAAGACAGTATGGTACCGGCACAAAAACAGAAATATAGATCAATGGAACAGGATAGAAAGCCCAGAGATAAATCCACACACATATGGTTACCTTATTTTTGATAAAGGAGGTAAGAATATACAAGGGAGAAAAGACAGCCTCTTCAATAAGTGGTGCTGGGAAAACTGGACAGGTACATGTAAAAGAATGAAATTAGAGCACTCCCTAACACTATACACAAAAATAAACTCAAAATGGATTAAAGATCTAAATGTAAGGCCAGACACTATAAAACTCTTAGAGGAAAACATAGGCAGAACACTCTATGACATAAATCACAGCAAGATCCTTTTTGACCCACCTCCTAGAGAAATGGAAATAAAAACAAAAATAAACAAATGGGACCTAATGAAACTTCAAAGCTTTTGCACAGCATAGGGAACCATAAACAAGATGAAAAGATAACCCTCAGAATGGGAGAAAATATTTGCAAATGAAGCAACTGACAAAGGATTAAACTCTAAAATTTACAAACAGCTCATGCAGCTCAATAACAAAAAAACAAACAACCAATTCAAAAATGGGCAGAAGACCTAAATAGACATTTCTCCAAAGAAGATATACAAATTGCCAACAAACACATGAAAGGATGCTCAACATCATTAATCATTAGAGAAATGCAAATCAAAACTACAATGAGGGATCACCTCACACCAGTCAGAATGGCCATCAACAAAAACTCTACAAACAATAAATGCTGGAGAGGTTGTAGAGAAAAGGGAACCCTCTTGCACTGTTGGTGGGAATGTAATTGATACAGCCACTATGGAGAACAGTATGGAGTTTCCTTAAAAAACTACAAATAGAACTATCATACGACCCAGCAATCCCACTACTGGGCATATACCCTGAGAAAACCATAATTCAAAAAGAGTCATGTACTACAATATTCACTGCAGCTCTATTTGCAATAGCCAGGACATGGAAGCAACCTAAGTGTCCATCGACAGATGAATGGATAAAGAAGATGTGGCACATATATACAATGGAATATTACTCAGCCATTAAAAGAAACGAAATTGTGTTATTTGTAGTGAGGTAGATGGACCCAGAGGCTGTCATACAGAGTGAAGTAAGTCAGAAAGAGAAAAACAAATACCGTATGCTAACACATATATATGGAATCTAAAAAAAAAAAAAAGGTTCTGAAGAACCTAAGGGCCGGACAGGAATAAAGACGCAGACGTAGAGAATGGACTTGAGGACATGGGGAGGGGGAAGGGTAAGCTGGGACAAAATGAGAGAGTGGCATGGACATATATACACTACCAAATGTAAAATAGATAGCTAGTGGGAAGCAGCCGTAGAGCACAGGGAGATGAGCTCGGAGCTTTGTGACCACCTAGAGGGGCGCGATAGGGAAGATGGGAGGGAGACTCAAGAGGGAGGGGATATGGGGATATATGTGTATGTATAGCTGATTCCCTTGTTATAAAGCAGAAACTAACGCACGATTGTAAAGCAATTATACTCCAATAAAGATGTTAAAAGAAAAAATGCTTTATTTCTAAAATATGCTAACCATCATCTGAGCCTTCAGCTAGCTGTGATCTTTTTGCAATAATAACATCAAAGATCACTGATCACAGATCACCACAATGAATATAATCATAATGAAAAAGTTGGAAATGTTGCGAGAATTACCAAAATGTGACACAGAGACATAAAATGAGCAAATGTAGTTGGAATAATGACACCGATAGACTGGCTCAGTGCAGGGTTGCCACAACCTTGAATTTGTAAAAAACGCAGTATCTGTGAAGCATGGTAAAGCAAAGCACAATAAAGCGAGGTCTGCCTGCAGATACCCAAAGAGTATAAACGAGTGGATATGTGGAGAACACTTGGAACAATGAGAAACGGTCAGTAAGGGTTCGTCACCAGTAGTAGTTATGTAGCAGCTCAGTCTTGCCTTTGAACATGCTGCTTCCTCTGCAGGGAATATTCCATTTCCACGACCTCCCTCCCTCCACCCCCCAATCTGGCAAACTCCCACTCGCTTCAGGATTTGTTTTAAAGGGTAACTCCTGTGTGAAACCTGCCCTGGTTCTCAGATACTCAGGCCCCGCCCTTCTCGGGGCTCTGCTTCCTACATAACCGTGCACACCTCGGTTTCTCAGCAGGCTGCCTTCCATAAATACTGAGCACCCATCCTTACTCCCCAACCTTTCCTTTCCCTAGGTCTTACTATGTTTGGATCTTGTGAGATAGTAATTGTTGTCTTTGAGTCAAGCCCTGTTGAGCCGTGTTTCCTTCACCTCCAGCGCATACCACCGGGCTGTGTGAGCTCCTCCCATGAACCAGGTGATGGATAAATTATCCCTCCCAGCAATCCCAAGAGAGATTGCACCCACTGCACGGATGAGGAAAGTAAAGGCCAAGTGAACTAACCATGGCCCCAAGGAGCTGACGCTGGCTTACTTTGACTTTGGGATCAGGCGTGGGCCTCCTTCCTGCCACCATGCCTGGGACCTGCCATGCCTGGTGCACCCACACTTGCCCTCTCCATTCCTGCCCCAAACTGAAAGGCTGGCAGGAACCGTGCTCCATGGCCTGGGCAGGGCAGGAAGAGGAGGGCTGACCAGACCCCTGCCACTCTCTCCCGGCCTAAGTCACGTGTCTGTCCCTCCATGAGGTGCTCCCCAGAGCAGGACCTGCACCTGGTGAATCTGAGGAGGCCATCGAGCACAGGGACTTCTGCTCTGCTGCTAGCATGACCCGGACACACCCTGCCTGCCCACGCCAGGCTGGCCTCCCCTCAGAGAGGAGGTCAGGCAGGAAAGCAGAAGGAGGGGAGGAGAACTGCTCCTTCGCTGCCCCAACTGCAATCGCCTCTAGGCTGTTATATAATCAATAAAATATCAATGCCTGTGAGCGGGCTCCGGGCCTCCTGCCCTGGGGAAGGCCGGCCTCTCATCTCGGGGTCTGCTCCGTGATTGTGATTTGGCTGGGTGGGACGGCTTTCAGGACAGTTTGGCGGTGGAAGGAGTCCAACGTGGCGGCTCCCTGTGTGCACGAGCTCACTGCCTCTCCTTCCAGCAGCCTCTGTCCCCCCAACCCCGGCCCGTCCTCCCTGCTGCCAGTCATCAAAGGCCTGTTCGAAGCTCACTCAGACTGTTTGTGCCATTCGTCCCGGGGTGGGACTGTCACAGCTGACAGCTCACAGGTGCACACTCCCAAACCCACACACACGCGCCCTCCCCGTGCACAGTACACACACAGCCACACTCTCACACGCAGAGAGGCAGCCCGTCTCCTGCACGCCTTCCGACATTCACAGTTCCCCTCACAAACCCGCCATGGAGTCGGAGACACACTCACGCGTGCCTACACGCACACACACGGCCTCTGCGCATCCACCCTGAACACCGAGCTGCTTCTGCTATTCCCTTTATTTCTGCCTCGCTCTCTCTCTCTGTTGGAGATGAGGGGAATTTGGCAACCACACCTCTTTGTCTCTGACTCTGTCTCCGTCAGCCTCTCTGGCTTGCTCCCTGTGGCCCGCGGCATCTGCACACACAGGCGTGCGGAGGTCTGTGAGACTGCACACACACGCTCCTCTCACACGTAGCCGTGCAGGCCCCGGTCGGTGGCAGGGCTCTGATCTGTGGGGTGGGAGACCTGGGAGGGATGGAGTGGACCAGTGAGGTATTCGAGGAGGTGGTCCAACTCAGAAGCCTGGCAGACAGCCTTGGCGTCAGGACCTCTGATGATAGAAACGATAATACCCAGAAGAGAAGGACGCTTTCACGTAGAAGGTAGATGCCGTGTGGGGTTCAGAGCAGACTCTCAGGCCAGCTTCGCTCGGTTTGAATATGTGGCTCTACCACCTACTAGCTGTGTGGCTTTGGGCAACTTGCATAACTTCTCTGTGCCTTGGTTTCCCTGTCTGTAAAATGGGAATGTATCAGCGTCACCTCAAGGTGGTCATGAGTTCAATGAATTACGTAGGTAAAATGTTTAGGATACTAGATGTGTTAGCTACCATTAGGGTCCTATGCATGAGGCACTGTGATAGGCACCATATTTGTGTTATTGCAGTTAATTCTCCCATCAACCCTGGAAAGCAGACTTTTCCCCCATAGCGATAAAATGTCCTATTCAAGGTTATTGATTGAAGAGCTAGACTTAGGACTCAAGCGTTCCATTCATAAGCTGTGTCCTATGCTGCTCCCCCATCCATGGCAGCTCTCCTTTCCAGAGGCAGAATTTGGGGTCGGGGACACAAAGCTAACTTGGAGAAAGACAGCCACAGAAGCGTGGTAGGAGCTAAGATCGGACCAGTGACCGAGGCTGGAAACCTTACGTAGATGTAAGTTTGGGAACTAAGGCAGACGCCTAATAGAGTTGACTGGCCAATAGCAGAGTGGAGGAAAGCTTGGGCTAACTGGGGGTGGGGAACGGGAGGGCTCTGGCTCAGCGACTGGCCAGCGGCAAAGGGATGGACAGATTCTGGCTTGGGGACGGTGGAGGCCCCTGGGGCCAGCTTTGGCTGCCCAGCTGAGTCAGGTTGGCATAGCAAGGGACTTGAGGCTGCGCACGAGAGTCCCTCAAGCAGCCGTGTCCGGGCAGGACAAGCCATAATCCTGCTACTCCTCCTTCTGGGAACAAGATGGGGACCTGGGTGGGCCTGAACCCGCAGGGGCAGAATCAAGGATCAAGAGGAGCAGGTGGGGGCTTCCCTGGTGGCGCAGTGGTTGAGAGTCCGCCTGCCGATGCAGGGGACACGGGTTCGTGCCCCGGTCCGGGAAGATCCCACGTGCCGCGGAGCGGCTGGGCCCGTGAGCCATGGCCGCTGAGCCTGCGCGTCTGGAGCCTGTGCTCCGCAACGGGAGAGGCCACAACAGTGAGAGGCCCGTGTACTGCAAAAAAAAAAAAAAAAAGAGGAGCAGGTGAAGGGGCGAAGGAAGGACAGAGACGCTCGCCGGGCCCACGCGTCTGTGGTCTCTTTGAGGGCTTGCCAGGACCCACGTGGTGAGCATTCGCATTTGCGTTTACAGAAGCAGAGACTAAGGCTTAGGGAGCTTAGCCATGCCTGAGAGTGCCCAGGGGGCTATACCTGGGCCCCTGGAATCCCAGGACTGGGGGCAGGACTTGGTGGGGGGATGGCCAAGCAGTTTCCAAGCAGCCCCAGCCCTGAGAAGCAGGGCATGGGCAGGAGGCCAGGAGCAGCATGGCACAGCGTTGAAAGCCACAGCATCCACCTTTGGCCCCCTGGTCCTGTGACCCAGCGGTGGCAGCGTGGAGCTGGGTTAGGAATGAAGGTGGTTTTGTGTTTAGCGAGTGAACACGCATCTCCTCTCACCAAGGGCAATTTCTTTCTTTTCCTCCCCTTCAACAGTGAGCACTAAACTCTTTCTTACCCCAAATGGCGGGAAACGTCCCATTCCACAGGGCGGTGCGGGGAGGGTGGAGTGAGTGAGCTGAGTCACCTGCCTCAGCCGCTGGGCACAGGATGTGAGTTTGGGTGGATTAACATTCGGGCTAATTAATATATATATGTTTTGTAATCAACATTTCGCATAGAAAGGGGGTGGCAGTGTCTCTGCTCTAGTCTGGGAGGGAAAAGGGTCCTCTGGCTCTTCAGCTCTGTATAAGTCGGGGTGGTGGGCAGCGGGTATTGGGAGGAGAGTGCAAGGAAGATGCTCTGGCTGACGGTGGGGCGGGGGGCAGAGAATTTGCACAGGGGGGATCTGTGGTGCTGGTGGCAATGATCTCACAGCCCAGCCACCTCTGTGTAACTCCTCCAGTTATTCAAAGCGACTTCACACTCACCCATTCAGGGTAGACAATATGCCTTAGGTACCTCCATTTAGTGGCACATGAAGACCTACTATGTGTCCAGAACTGTTCTAGGCGCTTTGACCCTTCCCCCTATAGAGCTTGTAAGCTGGGAGGGGAAACAGCCCGCAGAAACAATAAATGATATGTTCCCTCATGTAGAAATATGGGAGCTGTGGAAGCATATAGCAGACATATAGCACTACACCCTGGGGCCAGGCTGTAAGCTCCATGAGGGCAGGGACCATGTCCATCCTGTCGCATTGGATCCCCTTGCACATTTTTTTTGCGGTACACGTGCCTCTCACTGTTGTGACCTCTCGTGTTGCGGAGCACAGGCTCTGGTTGCACAGGCTCAGCGACCATGGCTCACGGGCCCAGCCACTCCGCGGCATGTGGGATCTTCCTGGACCGGGGCACGAACCCGTGTCCCCTGCATCGGCAGGTGGACTCTCAACAACTGCGCCACCAGGGAAGCCCCCCCTTGCACATTTTAAAGGTCAATAAATATGTGTCAAATTGGTGAAGGAATGGATGAGTTACATCCAGCCTAGATATGAAGTATGAAGAGCTGGACAGGCGAAGGAGAGTGGAAACGGTGTTCCAGGCAGAGGGAACAGCATATGCAAAGGCTGGAAGGCAAGAAAGAGCACTGGTTTAGTACCTTTGGAGGAGTGGAGGTGGGCATGGGGTGGGTCAGGAAGGGAGAAGAGGAGCAGGAGATGAAGCTCCGGAGGCAGACAGGATCAGAGCATGATGGGCTCATGGCCTTAGGGGCCCTTTGGGGCAATGAGGAAGAGGGAAGTGTGAGGGATGCACGTGGGTCGCCCTGGCGTGGAGGTGGATTGGGCTGGGGTCGCCTGAGGGCAGGGAGACCCTCGGTGGCTGTGGCAGTGCCTGAGAAGGGAGAGAACGGTGGCCCACCTGGGGGAGGGGGAGGTGGCCGTGGGAATGGAGGGGAGAGAAGGAAGGGCAGGACTTGGAGAAAGATGGATGCAGGGGTGAGGGAGTGGGTAGAGCGGTGGGGACTCCCAGGTTCTGGTTAGGACCGATGGACAGAGGTGGTATCTTTCCCTGAAACAGAAAATGAAGGGAGAGGCAGAGGCATGGAGCAGTCTCAGGGAGCATGTTTCTTAAATGAATTAAACAGAAATGTCTCTGGACCAGGGATGGGACTGAGGTGCGATTCTACTCAGATCCCCTCACAGCCCACCTCACCCCCCATTTCTTCTCCATGTAGAGCCTGAGAGATCGCTCTAAAGCATGGATCTGACACATCATTTCTCATCAAAACCCTCAATGACTCCCCAGTGTTGCTGCAATGAAATCTAAAATCCTTATCATGGCCTCTAACACCCTATGCGATGAGGCCACACTCGCCGCTCAGCTCTCGTCTCAGGTCCTTTCCCCTGGCTCAGTACGTGGCAACCATGTGGGCCTGGTTCCATTTCCCCCTCTGCCTAAGCTCCTTCCTGCTTCAAGGCCCTCGCAGGTGCTGTTCCCTCTGCTGGCATGCTTTTCCTCCTACTTCCTTATGTCACCAACTTCGGCTCATTCTTTATATCTCGGCTTAAAAGTCACTTCATCAGGGAAAACTTCCTTTACTCCCAGACCAGGCTAGCTTCCTAATCCTTCCTCTCCTCCGTAGTCTCCAAAATTGTAATTGCACCTGCACTCCACCCTTCCCCCTACCCCCAAACTCTAAGCTCCAGAGAGCGGTGACCATGTCTGTTTTATTGACCCCCATGGCCCCAGGGCCCAGCACAGTGCCTGGCAAAGATTGAGGGCTCGGTATTTAAGTGAATGGAATATGTGATGTAGTTAAGATTATTTGTATCATGATGAATGTTTAGCAACAGTTAATTTGCAACATTAGGCAAGTCACCTAAGACCAAAATAGCAAAAGCATTCCATTTCAAATATAACCCTCTATAGAGATGACTCCCAGGCCTGCACCTCCAGCCAGCACTCACTGATTACACTCTTTCCCTTCTTCCAATATGTGTCTTCAACTGCCCCCTGGACATCTGCCCCTACGGATTTTTCAGGTATCCCAGGCCAAACCTGGGCTGATCCTGGCCTCGTCAGGCCCCATATGCCTTCCAGGGATGGAACTAGTGAACTTGCATCATTGGGTCTTCCTTCTAGTCTTTTCCATGCAATCTCATTTGGGGAGGTGGGATGCCGGGGCAGGACATGGAGACCACCAAGGAGCAGGGAGTGGCTGAGAGCCCCATGGGCTTCTTGATGGACTGGTTAGCCTTCCACGAAGGGGTCTGGGGTCTGGGCAGGGCCACAGGCCACAACAGGGAATGGGCAGAGGCTGCCACCGAGCAGACAAACAGGTGTGCAGCCAGAGGCAGGGACCGAGGGGAAATGCCGAGGCGCGGGCTGAGAGCGTGTTCCTTCTGTCCTCTATAATTTATGATCCTGCCTACATCTGCAAATGATGCGAGGTCACTTGCTATAAAAATACTGATAAAAGCCTACAGGAAGATTCAAAATAGATGTTAGGGAGATCAACAACCAAATAGATGAAGGGGAAGAAAACGGCATCCGACACAGACGCGTCGTCTCCTATTAGAAGGGTGCTTACAGTTTGCCAGGCTCAGTCCTGACAATCCTGGCCTCATTTGACCTCTAAATTCTCCCCTCATTCTACAGATGGCCAGAGAGGCAAAGCCACTTGCCCAAAGGCACGCAGCTGACCGGTGTCAGGGCCAGGGGAAGGCTGGGATGGGGAATGCTACCATCCAGGAGTGTCCCTGGAGTGCCCCTCCTCTCTATTTTCTTGGCATCCCCTCCCAGCTCTGGGGTGCAGGCCCTTAATCTTGCCCCTACTTTGCTGAAATGTCCTGCATTTTTTTCTACCCTGTACAGTAGGACCAGATTGGTTTCCCACAGCCGTGGGCTTGTGAACTCACTGTTGCCTGGTTCAGAAACCCCAGCAGCTCTCCACCATCTGCAGGAGAGCCCACACTCCCTATGCCAGCAAGGCCCTCTCTGCTCAAGCCCGACCTGCAGCCTCAGCTCAGGTCCGGGTTCCCTTCCTTTCCCAACAGGGAGCGGCCACAGTGGAATCTGAATCTGTTCCAAATCCATGCCGCACTCTCGCACCTCTTATACCTTTCTGCTCGGAGAGGGAAGACAGAAGCGTGGTCAGGCGCGTGGACCCTGGAGCCAGGGTGCCTGTGTCCAAGTTCCAGGGCTGCTGCTTTAGCGGGGCAGCCTTGGACAGGTTCCGTCGCCTCTCTGCTCCTTGGTTTCCTCATCTGCCACATGGCCTGCCATCTGGATTGTTGTGAGGATTAATACCCGTAAAGTCATAGCATTGGGCCTGGCCCTACTCAGTGCTGTTCGTGTGAGCTGTTCGTGTTCCTCATCCCACTTGCCGGGGGCGGGGTACCACCCCCCCCGACCCCCAACTGCCTTCCTCACCCTAGCAGCCCCTGAAATTCTAAACATCCTGAGTAAACATTCTAGTTGGACTCTGCCTCCTGCTTCCATGACCTCCTCCGCTCACAGGGATGGTTCCAGCCATGTCTTTCCCCTTGGACTCAAAGGAAGACCAAGCATTCCTTTGAGTCATATGCTTTGATCATGAGGGTTTTTCTCTCTTTCTGAGAGTGTCTCAATCCTCAGCAAGACACGGAACTCCCAGGGCAGGGACCCTCTCTTATCTCTCTGTGTGAGTCACAGCAGGTGCTTTGCAAACACTTGTTAGGTTTATATTTTATAACATGAGCCCCCTTCTGGCCTGGTAAGTCACTCTACTCGCTCTTAAAGGGGGTTCTCTGGGCTTGGAGCTGAGACAGTGGACAGTCTCTTAAAGACACTGTCATATATACTGCTAGGAGACAGGTGATGCAGTGGGGGGTGGAGGTGACAACTAAAGCAGTTGGAAGAGGCTTCCAGCCAGGGGTCAGATGGCAGGAGAGCAGGATCCCTTACCTGGAGGGTAACGTGGGCTGGGGCTAGGGCCAAGGCTGGCTGGGGCAGGTTGTCTCAGCAGAGACAACAAGAGCAGACATGGGAGCTGGGGCCCAGGAGGCCGACCCAAGGGAAGGAGGGAACCGTGACTTGGGAAGGAGGAAATGAGTGGTCATCTCTCATTGTTCCAATCTTCTTACTTGCTTCTTCCATACTGGGCATTCCACGCCCTCAAAGACCTCGCTCTCTCTCTCTCTGTCTCTCTCTCTCTCAGCCCAGGCTTGCCATCTCCTAGTGGCTGACATTGTGAAAACACCTGACTTCTCCAGCCCCATCTGTGTAGAGGAATTAACAACACCCTCCTCATGGCATTCTGGTAGAAAATGTGATGTAAGATACAGGTCCCCAAGCCTAGCTGGGAGGGGAAAACCCCAGGGGTCACCTACAAAGGCAGGTACCACGCCCCACTTTAGTCCAACTGAACCAGAATTTTTATGGTAAGGAGCTCAAGAATCTGTATTTAAAAAAAACAAGTCCACAGGTATTCCAATGCAGCTGATCCAGAGTCAGTGTTTGAGAACCACTTAAAAAAAAAGAAATATGTCAGAGTAAGCTCTCAATCAAGGTTAATATCATTTCTTCTTTCCTTTTTTCCTAATTAATAGGGAAGGTCACCAGGCTTAATTAATGAAACGTCCCCAATACCCAAAGGCTGGAGAGAATTACTGCTTGGTTGCTCTTGAGGGCACCTGTCTCGTTAGGCCAGGGTGACTGCAATCCCTGGCGAGGCCCTCAGAAGACTTATCACCTGAGGAGTGAGTCTGCAGATGTTGGGGGGCGGTGGTTAGGAAATGAGCATTTTGAATCATTTCCCCTCTTCCGTAATTCAGATCTTCTGGCCCTGATTTGTTTGTAGCAATGTATTTACCCAACAAACCCACTCATTGATTCAGCAAGCACGGAGCATCTCCTTGGCACCAGACTGGGCGAGGTACTGAGGACTCGGAGATTAAAAAGCAAGGAACACACACGCAGTCTTTGCCTCCCAATCCAGTGGGGGAGGCAAACCCAGGAAAGCAGCCCACTGAAATGAAAGCAACTGATCCTGCTAGAATAGGCCGGGGCCTGTGGGACCCCAGAGGAGAGAAGGCTGGACTTGGCATGAAGCCCTTTTGGAAAGTCTCACACAGGAGGTGCTGTTTGAGTGCATGTGAAGCACAGTGGTGGCAGACACGGTCTCTGGAGTCAGGGCACTGGCTTAAAATCCCAGTGCCATTGGCTGTGTGTCATTAAGCAAGTTACTCAACCCCTCTGTTCCTGGATTGCCTCTCCTGTAAAATGAAGATGATAATTTTCTTTATTTTATATGATTGTTGTATGAGGTCAGTTAAAATATGAAAATACTTACAGCAGTGCCTGGCATATAGGAAAACACTTTAAAACATACACAAATGCACACTATTGTTATTATTTTGAGAGGGTATGAGGCTTGCCACACAGAGAAAGAGAAGGCATTCTGGGCAGGGGGGAATCACGTGGAAAGGCACTGTGATGGGAAAGAGCGGGGTGTGTTCAGGAGATGGTGAGCAGCTTGGTGTGGCCGGGCAGCCGGTCAGAGGCGGGGCCACATCTAGAGATGAGGTTCTTAGGATGCAGACATCTCCATAGGTGGGGCTTAAAGGGCTTCCCTTCCGGTGCCTGTCCATATTATCACTCACTGTGAACCAGTTGAGTCCAAGCTGACTGGATTTGATGGTGATCTGAATGCACATCTGTTCATTTGGGAAAGACTGTGGTCACTTATTGACTTCTCACCTGAGTCTCTCCTCCAGCTGCCACCACAGTGAAGTGTCATCTGTCCTGCGCCACCCCCTCCCACCTCAGAAAAGGCCCTTTTACTAGATAAAGCTCTTTACTGCCACCTCCTCATCTGGCCCAGTCAAAGGCAGGCTCCAAGCCTTTCTGCCTGGTGTGAATCCAGTGGGTAGTAGGCATTTGCCTTGTTGTTGGCTGTATGGGCCCTTGGCCCATCTTCTTATATTTGGATAGCTTCCAGGCCCACCTGCTCTTCATCTCCAAGGGAGGACTCTTGCTTTCCCAGCCCCATCTGCAGCCAGGGAATTGGCAGATAACCTGGGCTCCACCAGCCAAACTTATTTGTGCAGATTCTCTGAGGAAATTGTGAGAAAATTGGGAATGGGGGCTCCTGTGGAATGCATTTTGCTGTTGAGCAGGATAGTCAAAGCTGCTGGCTTTGGGTGGGCAGCAGGGGTACAGGGTGGAATTCCTGGGGCAGAAGTGGCATCGGTGCTGGACCCAGGAGCAGGTGCACAAAAGGCCAGTTCTCGGCCATGGCGCTTGGCAGCGAAGGAGGCGGCAGAGGGGGCTTCCTTGTCAGAACAGCTCTGTTGTGTGGTTTTGGGAGCTCAGCCTTAAACCGGTTCTCTGGCCACTCGCCGTGCTTCGGATGATCATCATTCCTGCTTAGACATCTAGAGTCAGGTTGCATTGCTTGTAACTGAAAGCCCTCTCGATACACGGCTCTGCCACTTACTGGCTGTGTGTCCTTGGGCAAGTTACTCAACCATTCTGTGCCTCGAATCATTCCTCTATTGTGTATATTTGTGAAATGCTAACAGTAGCTACTCCTGGGCTTGTTACTAAGACTCAGTGAGACACTCTGCACATTCCTTAGCACATGTATTAAGCTCACAATAAATGCTAGTTATTATTTTCACTAAATTTGGGAAAGATAAGGAAATGGCTTTGTTATCAAAAGAGGCACAGAGAAGTGAAGTGACTATACAAAAGCCACAAAGTGAGCAAGGGAGAAGTTCTCAGGCCTCCAAAACTCAGATTCTTTCCTCTCTCCTGCAGCTGCCTTGCCATGCATGCATTCGTGTGTGTGTGTGTGTGTGTGTGTGTGTGTGTGTGTGTGTGTGTGTGCACATTCTTTATTGCAAAAAGCCACTGTATTATGTGTGCTGTCAGATATCCTATTAAAAAGCAAAGTGGAAAAAACAGTGAGCAGTCTTCCTCTGCCTGTGCTTCTGCTGATTACGAAATTAAATTAAGCTTCGTGTCTTGCTGCTGCTGTTTGATGGGAAATACATTGAATTGCTCTTTGCCTCCCGGTAAGAGGTCCCAGAGAACAGTGCTGGGGAGCTCAGCCCAAGACAGTATTTCTTCCTCCGATGCCCGAGGGGCAGAGACTTCCTCTCTCCAGAAATGTTAAGCCCCTGAACAAGGCTGCCTTTTTATTAAGTTAATAAAACACCAGGCCCATCAAGTCTCAGGCTCGTAAAGGTCAGCGAGTCACATCTGAGTGCAGGGGAGAGCTGGTAGGGCAGCGGCCTGCTCCCCAGGGCTGTTGGGAGGGAGGAAGCTCTCCCCTCAGGCCAGCTCTGACTGTGGGGCTGGGATGAAAGATACGAGCAGGGTTGCAAATGTAGGATGGACAGGGATCCTTATATGCCCCACTGGCTTCAGCCAAGCTGGGCCCCCCAGGAAGGGTCAGGACCAGGAGATGGCTGATTGGTACCAGAGCTGGAGGGAGAAGGGGACCCAAGTCTGAGAGCTAGGCTGGCAGACGTGCAGGAGAGTTAACCTAGCACCAGAGATCAGAGAGGCTTTGGTGTTACATAGCATGGTGGATAGGAGCAGGATCTTGGAGTCATTGAGTTCTGGGTTCAAATCCTGTCTCTCTATCTCTTCAATCCATTCTCCATATTCCAGTCATCTATTGCTGTGTAACACCCCACCCCAAAACTTAGTGGCTTAAAACAGCCACACCTATTTGTGTCTCAAAGGTCTGCGAGTTGACTGGGCTCAGCTGAGCGGTTCTTCTGCTCCATGTGGTATAGACTGGGCTGCAGTCTTCTGAGGCTTGACCTGGCTGGCAGTTGGAAGCTCAGCTGGCGCTGTTAGCTGGAATGCCTCCATTTGCCACATGCCTCTCTGTGTAGCTTGGGCTTCTCATCAAGGTGGCTGGGCTCTAATAGGAAGAATTCCAAGTGGCCAAACCAGAAGCTGAAGATCTTTGAAGGTGCTGTCTTGGAAATTACACAGCATCACTTCTGCTGCATTTTATTGGTCAAAATAGGTCAAGGGCCAGAGTGGAGGGGAAACAGACTCTGCCTATTGATGAGAGGAGCAGCAAAGAACTTGTGGCCATCTTAAATGCACCACACCTCCCAAGGCAAACAGTGATCTCCCTAAAATGTAGACAGTATTGTATCACTCGCTCATTGGCTTCCCTTTGCTCTTGTGAGACATTCCAAACTCCTTTACCCTGGTAGCCTCCAGGGATCTGATCCATACCTACCCCTCTAGACCTCATCTCACGCTACTCATTACCTTGCTCACTGTGCCCTGGCCTCACTGGCTTCCTTTCAGTTCCTCCAACACGCCAGCCTCTTCCCACCTCAGGGCCTTTGCACGTGCATCTCACTCTACCCGGAGCCTGCCACTCCTTGTCTGACTAGCTCTTTTTCATTTCTTAGGAGTTGGCAAAAATGATACCGCATGAGCTCCTTTTTCATCTAGTCAGTCAGCAAATATTTATTGTGTGCCTACTGTGTACTAGGCATTTATCTAGGCCTGGGCTATCCTCTACTTTAGCATCCTCCCCCCTTTTTTGCTCTAATTAAAGTCTGTAATTTTCTTGTTTTATTTATTTTTCCTATTCTCTATCTATCTATCTCCCCCACTGGTATGAGGGTAGGCCTGTCTGGAATCACCATGGTTTCCCTTAGCACACTTGAGAGTAAATGCTCAACAAGTATGTTTTGAATGAATGAATGCCACTTAGGCTTGTGACCTTGGCCAAGTGACCTGACCTCTCTCAGCCTCAATTTCTCCATTTATAACATGTGATTATCAAGAGTACTTACCTCTTAGGAGTGTTGTGAGGATAAAGAAAAATTAATGCAAATAAAGCACTTGCAATGCTTGGCATAGAGTAAGTCTTCAATAAAATGGTCCCTGACATTGTTATAATTATTATTATTGTTATTATTATTTTATAAAAGTAAGATTTTAGCTCTGCTGTGACAAAATTAGCCTGTGAGTTCTGTGACGGTGAGGGGACCCTGCTGGCTGCTTCTGAGTTGTGGGTTAAGTACCTAGGACAGTGCCTGACTCTTGCAAAGTACTCAGTTCATATTGCTTAAACAAAGAAACACTAAATGGACACCCTGTGCTGGCTGTATCATCTGTCCTAAAGCAGGAAGTACTTCTGGCTAACATCTAACGTTGTCCTCTTATACTGGCTAATGTCCAACATCATTCAAACTCGAGAAAAAGCCCCCAGCAGATGGATGCCCTCCCACTGCGGAGCTGTCTGGTCACCACGTGGCCTGGTCAATATACCACTGACCTTCCAGAAGGAGGAACTGCAGGTGTCTCACCCTGTTCATAGTCATCAGTCATAATGGACAATAATCACCATTTATAGCTTACTGTGGGCCAAGGACTGTTACTGCTTTTTGTATAGCATTTGGTCAGGCCAATAAGCTGTCGTCCTGACCGAGGATCAGAGAGGTTGATAAGCTGCCCAAGGTCCAGCAGTTAGGATCTGTTGGATCCCGTGTCCAAGCTCTTGTCCACTCTCCTGTGTACCACATTCCTAGTCCTTGGTCCCATCCTTCCTGTGACACTCCCACGGTCTCTATAAACACCTCTATTACTGCCTTTTAAAATTTCTATTGTTATAGCCATAGGGCAGAGCTGGCTTCGTGGGCACGCAACCTGGGCAGTCACGTGGAGCCCCACATGCAGATGGTCCCCATGCTTGGTTGAACGCTCTGCCATCACTATCTTGAAATCCTTAATAATTTTTGAACAACGGGCCCTGCGTTTTCATTTTGCACTGGGCCCCCCAAGTTATATGGCCAGTCCTACCATAGGGTGTTCATCCCACTGTCTCCCTGCTGGGCTATGATATCTTACTGGACAAGTCACGGGTATAGTTTCTCTTCTGGATCCCCAGCACCTTGAGTTCAAGGGCACTGGCCCATGTAAGACAGCTGTGAGGGGCAATGCCTTTGGCTGGGACACTCTCCAGAGAAGCAGATGTGAGACTTGGCTCCACCACCACTTGCTGTGTGACCTCTGGAAAGTCACATCACCTCTCTGGGCCTCGGCTGTCAGAAGGAAACAGTAACTGCTGTCCTTCTTGTTTTCCAGCACAGTTGGGAGTCAAGGCAACAACAGGACATGGTGCTATATGATCCTGGCTGTCTGGGGCTGGTGGGGACACAGTGCGTGGGAGGGGGTGTCAGGAGCCCACTCTTCCTCCAGCAGGGCTGGCCCTGGCTGGAAGGGTCCAGGCCTGTTCTCACCAGAGTCCACACCCACTTCCCCAAGTCCACCCATGTTTGTTGCTGGTCCTCGGATGTGACAGTGATGTATGTCCACACAGAGGAGGAGATACTCCACGTGAAAATCCTCATACATTCCTCCAGCCCAGCCCAGCCAGAGAGTAGGTTCTCCTTCTGGGCTGTCACGCCAGCCTCTGGCAGTAAGACTTTTCACCTCCTCCTCCCGCGTGTGTAAATGTTAAGTGCTGCGGAGGGCAAACACGCTCAGGAAGCCTGGTCGCCTTTCCATTTACCTGCCCCTCCGGTTGGAGATCAGCCAACCCAGGAGACTGGATGCAAATTTCAGCCGCAGTGTCTGTACCAAGAGTGATGCCGGGGCGGCCCCTGGAGGCTTTGGCTGCGGTGAGGAGGAGTGGGGACAGACCCTGTCCTTTTGGAAGCAGAAGGGAACCCTGCCTGGGCTGACTTTCTGGAGGACTAAGTTTGGGGCACATACCCTGCAATCCAAGCACCCTTTCCAGCTTCTACCAAGTGCCTAAGGAAGAAGTGTCCTTCTACTGCAGACCCTGACAGTTTCTCTCATGTGTACAGTCCTCACACTTTCACTCGTGTCACCTGAAGATATGACCAGGAAGAAAGAATTTAGACGAATGCCTCATAACTGACCATGTGGATTAATTAAGTGGCCTAGCTCAGCATGGGGCAGTGCTTTTTGGCAAATGAATATTCTAGAATGCCCCACTAGAATTGGGGGATCTGGGGAGGGGGCAAGGATGGGGTGTCACAGTGGACGGGAAAACGTCTTGTAGACCGTAAGTGCCTCACACATAGGAAGACGTGTTATCCTTAAGAACAGCAAGTTCCAAGCAAACGTTTTAAAGGTCAGCGTGCGAGGCGATCCTTGCAGCATCTTTGCTGCCTGTGACCACCTCCCGGTGTATCTCTCCGCCCACCTCCACGTGTGCCTCTTTCCCACACTTCTGGGCCACTCTCTTCAGCACTCTCTCTCTCAGTCTTTCCTCCTGTCCCTTCCATCTGTCTGGCTCGTCTCTGATCTCTCCTGTCTGCTCTCTCTGTCTGTCCTTTCTCTCCCTCGGGCCCCTCGCCACTCCTGCCACCGTTTCTCCTGCCAGATGCTCTTTCGAAAGCTGCACACAGGTTTTTCCTGTCCCGAGTGACTTACGGACCTGCTCAGCCCCAGAAATGCTGAGTGGAGTCTGTGCTGTTCCAGGAGCTGGTGTCTGCAAGGCAAACTCCACGCTCAGTCCCCAGGCAACTGTCTCTGGGGCGTGTTCCGTGTTTCTGTTTTCTTCTGTTGGTTTGGGTCCTCACCTTGGTACTCACAGACAGATGCCCGGCTCTGAGCCGCCCCCCGCGTCCAGGTGTCCCTGCTCTGTCTCTCTGTGCTTCTGATGTAACTTCTGGCTCTGCCTCCGTGCATCTCTGCTTCTAGCTCAGTTTCTGTCTCTCCACGTCTCTCTGTACATCTGTCTCCATCTCTGAGCTTGGCGTATGCCCCTGTCAGCCCATCTCTCCCTCTCTCTCTCTGGCTGTGCCTCTGTCTCTGCCCATGCTTCCTTATAGTTCCACTCCTGTCCCTCCCCGATTTTGCATACAGCATTGAAGTGATGCCCAAGACAGCCAGGACAGCTCTCAAGCATGTTCTCCAAGCTGGACTACCCTCCTCTGACGGCTCAGGCCTAACCCCGGACCTAGGACCCAGCTGTCCCACCCTTGCCCCCGCCCTTGTCTTTCACGTCATGTCGAGGAAGTTGCCTGAACTCTTGGTGACACTGCTGTCAGGGGGGCCGACTTACCAGGAGAACATGAATAATTAAAAGCTGTAGCTGAGGCTTGTTCCGATTTAAACGGTATTAATGTTGCCAACTGTCCTGACCCATTTAATATTCATGCCATTCTTGGCTCCTTTAAAGAGAGGGGAGTTTGCTATCTGATTTAAATTGTGCCTGTCAGTTTCGATTAAAGATCAGGTTGACCACAGTTGCAGGGAAATTAAATGAACATTCTCTTAAGCAGTATCCTAGAATTTAATGTAGCAATTAATATCTGTTGCAATGTGCTGCCTCTGAGAGCTGCTTGGAGTATAATCTAGGGCTCAGGGGGGCGAGGCCAGCAGTGTCCCAAAGTCTTGATTCTCCAGAAATGGGGCCCCCCAGTGGGCGTGGTCTTTGACTGACCCCTCCTCCAAGAGGAGCAGAAAGCAGAGGCATGGATGTTCTTTAGGGTCGGTACGGGTCATGCAGAATTGGTCCTATTCACATTCGGGTAAACTGAGGCAGGGAGCGTCAGAGGCTTGTTCGAGGCCAGTTTCGATTTGTAACAGGTGTGGAGCACTGAATGGGGGAAGGACCAGCCCCTCGGGGTCAGGAGTGCCCAGGTGGCCGTCAGGTGCGGTCCACGCCCAAGGAGGGTGACACGGAGGGAGACAGGAAGAGCTCTTTCACCCAGAAGGGCTGGGAGAGCTTCTAGGGCCTGCAGAAGTGGAGGTTGTTTATGCTGAGGGGTGACAAATAGGTTTCAAAGTGTGGGTGACTCTGACTGATGAAAGACACCTGCCTACAAGGGGCGGGGCTTGAGCTGGGGCGGTGATCCATCAGCTGGGTCTGCCGTGGACCTGGCCAGGGGAGTGGTTTATATACGTGCTCCCTGCCTGCCAGCAGAATCTTGGCTTCCTATTCTGGAAAATGGGAATAATAACTTGCCCCTGAAAGGGTCAGTGTAAGAACTAAACAGGATGACTGAGGCAAACCATGGGCTCAGGAAAGCCTGCGTGGTCTGCTGGTTAGGGACACAGGCTCCGGAGCCGGGCGGGCTGGGTGTGCGTCCTGGCTCTGCCACTTAATAGGTGCATGCCCTTCGGCAATGTGACCTCTCTGACTCGGTTTCCCCATCTGCAAAACACAGAGAATAATAGTACCTCACTTCATAGGGTTTTCATGGAGGTTAAATACACGTACAGTAAGTACATGTAGAGTGTTCAAAGCAGGAACTGGTCCTAAGTGTTATATGAATATTTACTGTTTTAAATGTGATGGTAAGAACTCAATGGACAAGCAGGTTGCAGATCTGTGGTTGTTACTCTCATATATATACTTATATTAATATATACTCATATATTAATAGCAGTTGCTCATATGACACAAGAAGATGTTTTATTGTCTTCTCTTTTTAAAATTTCATCTGATTTATATAAAAACGTGTGTGTGTGTGTGTGTGTGTATTATGAAGATGATAAGATGAACACCGATGTTTCCACCCCAACCCAAGAACTAGAACATTCCCAAACCACTGAGACTCTGGGGTGCTTCTCCCTCGTTGTAATTTCTTGCCACCCGTCAAGGGTAACTCTATCTGAATTTTGTGTTTATCATTCCATTGTTTTCTTCAAAAACATAAAGTCTGGGTTTGGGGAGGGATTTTTGATAACAAAAAGAGGTAATGATTTTGCAACTTTTTCATTCAACCTCATTTTTAAAGATTCCTTCAGGCTGTTTGTGGAGCTGCAGTTCCTTACTTCTCAAGGCTGTATAGTGTCCCAGAGTGTGCCTGTGACACACCTTGTTCGTCCAGTGTTCGGTTGTGATCACCGCTGCTGGGAACATCCCTGGCTGTGTCTCCAGGTGCACACGGCAAGCGCTTCTCTAAGATGTGAATGTGGGAGGGATCTCAGGGTCCTAGCGTAAGACAGCCTCATGTTTTATGGCTTGATCAAATCCCTAGATGCATGTGAAATCAGACTAGGTCAGTCCTGGTCCTGCCGGCAGATGAGGACAGGACACGGACATACGACCTCTCAGGTCTCTGGGATGCTGTAGAATCAATGCCAACCCATTTGCTTCTGCCCTATTTGTCCCCCTTTCACCCTGAGCACCGCATGGAGCTCCCCAGGACAGGAGCTCCTTGGGAGGTGAAGCAAGGTGAGTCCATGGGCTGTGGCTGAGTGAGTGGGCTCAGCCTCCGGCAAGATGGGTGGTGGGCACTGCATCTGCCCCTCCCTCCTCTTAGCACCAGGGAGAGAAAAAAAATCAGTATTAGAGGAGAAATGGAAGGATTATTGGTACCTCACTGGTGAGAGCTCTTGTCAATGTATGTAAACTCTATGGCTCAACTTCTAAATCTATTAAATGGGGTAATAATACCTGCCTCATGGGTTGCTGTGAGGGTTAATGAGTTAATACAGAACTGTGCTTAGAACAGTGCCTGGCATGTACGAAGTGCCCAATAAACGTCCGCTGCCACATTATTACACTCACAGGCGCACAAACACGTATCTGCGCACCAGAGCACACACACTTGTTTCACTCATTGAATCTTTGTAACAACCCAGTGACAGAGACATCACTGTTCCCATTTTATAGATGCAGAAACTGAAGCCACACAGTCAGTAACTGACAATTCAAACAGAGGCCTCTCAAAAGGCAGGCTCTTAATCTCCATGCTCTCCACCCCCTTTGCCCGTCTTCTCACAAACACAGGTGGTCATTTACAAACATCACATACGGAGGTCCTCATTCATCTGATGTTTTATTAACAACATTTTATATGTGGGGTAAGTCTTGGGGCTGTCAAAAATAGATGCGTCATGTAACCATCACTGTGGAAGGTGGTTGTTGTTTTATCCCCACTTGACAGGTGAGGAAACTGCAGTTTGGAGAGATGGAATGGTT